>NW_025336321.1:179056-323956 GCF_004798865.1 Varanus komodoensis
GATGTGCTCTGCAGCCAAAGATGGAGAAGCTCTATACAGTCAGTAAAAACTAGACCAAGAACTGACTGTGGCTCAGATCATGAGCTTCTTGTTGCAAAATTTAGGCTTAAATTGGAGAAAGTAGGGAAAAGCACTAGGCCACTCAGGTATGACCTAAATCATATCCCTGATGAATATACAGTAGAGGTGACAAATAAATTTAAGGAATTAGATCTGATAGACAGAGTGCCTGAAGAACTATCGACGGATGTTCGCAACATTGTATAAGAGGTAGCAACTATAACCATCCCAAAGAAAAAGAAATGCAGGAAAGCAAAATGGCTGTCTGAGGAAGCTTTACAAATAGCTGAGGAAAGAAGGGAAGTGAAAGACAAGGGAGAAAGAGAACAGTGCAAGGAAATAGAAGAAAACGATAAAATAGGGAGGACCAGAGATCTCTTCAAGAAAACTGGAGATATGAAGGGAACGTTTCTTGCAAAGATGGGCATGATAAAGGACCAAAATGGGAGGGACCTAACAGAGGCAGAAGAGATTAAGAAGAGGTGGCAAGATTACACAGAAGAACTATACAAGAAAGAGCTTAAAGTCCCTGATAACCATGATGGGGTGGACACTGACCTCGAGCCAGACATCCTGGAATGTGAAGTCAAATGGGCCTCAGGAAGTCTGAGCAACAACAAAGCTAGTGGAGGTGACAGGATTCCAGCTGACCTATTCAAAATCCTAAAAGACGATGCAGTAAAAGTGCTACACTCAATATGCCAGCAAATTTGGAAAACTCAACAGTGGCCACAGGATTGGAAAAGATCAGTTTACATTCCGATCTCAAAGCAGGGCAATGCCAAAGAATGTTCAAACTATGGCACCATTGCACTCATTTCACATGCTAGCAAAGTGATGCTCAAAATCCTACAAGCTAGGCTCCGGCAGTATGTGGACCAAGAACTACCAGAAGTGCAGGCAGGATTTCGAAGAGGGGGAGGAACTAGAGATCAAATTGCCAACATACACTGGATCATGGAGAAAGCTAGGCAGTTCCAGAAAAACATCTACTTCTGCTTCATTGACTATGCTAAAGCCTTTGATTGTGTGGATTGTGTGGATCACAACAAATTGTGGTCCAAATCACTCAGTTCTTAAAGGGATGGGAGTACCAGACCATCTTATTTTTCTCTTGAGAAACCTATATGCGGGTCAAGAAGCAACAGTTAGAACTGGACACGGAACCACTGATTGGTTCAAAATTGAGAAAGGAGTTCGGTAAGGCTGTATACTGTCACCCTGCCTATTTAACTTATATGCAGAGCACATCATGAGAAAGGCAGGGCTGGATGAATCACCAGTTGGAATTAAGATTGCTGGGAGAAATTTCAACAACCTCAGATATGCAGATGATACCACTCTCATGGCAGAAAGTGAAGAGGAACTAAAGAGCCTCTTGATGTGGGTGAAGGAGGAGAGTGCAAAAGTTGGCTTGAAACTCAACATTAAGAAAACTAAGATCATGGGATCTGGTCCTCTCACTTCCTGGCAAATAGATGGGGAAGAAATGGAGGTAGTGACAGATTTTATTTTCCTGGGCTCCAAGATCACCGCAGATGGGGACTGCAGCCAAGAAATTAAAAGACGCTTGCTCCTGGGGAGGAAAGCTATGGCAAATCTAGACAGCATACTAAAAAGCAGAGACATCACCCTGCCGACAAAAGTGCGTATAGTCAAGGCTATGGTTTTCCCAGTAGCAATATATGGCTGTGAAAGCTGAACCATAAGGAAGGCCGAGCGCCGAAGGATTAAGGCCTTTGAATTGTGGTGTTGGAGAAGACTCCTGCGACTCCCTTGGACCGCAAGGCAATCAAACTGGTCAGTCCTAGAGGAGATCAACCCTGACTGCTCTTTAGAAGGGCAGATACTGAAGATGAAACTCAAATACTTTGGCCACCTAATGAGAAGGAAGGCCTCCCTGGAGAAGAGCCTAATGCTGGGAACAAAAGAATGGCAAAAGAAGAAGGGGACAGCGGAGGATGAGGTGGCTAGATGGTGTCACTGAAGCAGTTGGTGTGAGCTTAAATGGACTCGGGGGATGGTGGAGGACAGGAAGGCCTGGAGGAATGTTGTCCATGGGGTCACGATGGGTCGGACACGACTTCGCGACTAACAACAACAAAATATCTTTAATAAATATCTTATTTTAAATATCTTTTAATCACTCAGCCAGACTTCACGACTAACAACAACAACAACATATGTTTTTGTGTTGGTATTGTTGTTGCTTTGTGTTGTTTTGTTACAAATAATAAAAAAGATTAAAAGAAAAAATACTCCTTACTAGTATTTTAAGGAGACAAGTTCTGAATGAAAGTAAAGTAGGCTTCATTTCTGCAGTTTAAAACCATACTTACTACTATCTTGACAAATTGCTACTCCTAATATTTCAGTTTATTACATGTGTCATACAAACACTCTTAAGAAATAGATTGAGAGGTTTATATCTGAATAAATATGCAGCAGTTGCACTGTCACCTTCCTTTTGTAAGTTCTGCTTTCCTGTGTTGGTTTTGTATTTTTGTAGTATATCAGTAACAAATTTATTAAAAGTTCACAGTCCTTCAAATTCCAAAAATCATAGTATTTGATACCTTCCAATAAAGCAGAAAAAACCCTAAAATAGAAGAAACCCCACTCTTCATTAAAATATTAAAAAGGTTCAGAAAAATAAAACCAACAATATCCTTAATCAATTTACTGAGTTCATATGTTAATTTAATATGACTATTCTTAGATTTTCTTTCCTTGATTTTTCCTTCTAAGGAGGGCATTTTCCTATGGAGAATTTCACTGTCAAAGACCTGAATTGCTTCCTCCTTAATGCAGCGTTCCTTCAAAGACAAAATGTTTCAGGTGCACCATACAAGCCATTAATCATCCACTAACTACCCCATTTTTGTGACCATGCTCTTGATTTATTACAGAAGTAATAAATCGGCAGTAAGCGTGCAGTATCAGAAGAAGCCAAGCAAGGCAAATGCAGAACCCACCAGAAGCCAATATGGATAAAATTTTTACAAGGGATGAGAAAAACACATGTTGAAAATCTGCAATCTCAGCCACACATTTCACTGTTTCATACATTATAACTGCTTTCAACTTTTAGCTGCTGCCTCTGAAGGATGGGTCTTTAGCTGAACATAGTCAAGGCAGGGAGCTTCTACAGGAAAAGATTCTGAAAAATAAGTCTTAAAAACAGGCAATGCCAGGAGATCTGAAACTTCAGTTTAAAAGCTTTATAGGACACAAAGTCTACCCATTTGCTTAGCAACTGAGGTGCTCACAAGCAAAGCCAATACAGACCAGATCTTAACCCAACTTGCTTTTTCTTTCTTATTTAATCACAAAAAGAAATCCAAAGAATGAAGTAATGGTGAATTCATACCCTCAAGATCTATACCCTGTCCTTAAACTAAAGTTATAATTTTAGTCTGGCACTTCTTATACTTCTCAAATGGAATAATCTGACCCATCTGTGGCTTGCTGAAAAGAAAAAATCATTCATCGACACTAGACTGTTGAGTTATCAGGACCAAATTCTAGGAAAATAACATTTTCCCTATAACTATGCTAAAAGACTAATACAAACACTAAAATTCTGTTTTGCCATAGATTAGAATCCTAAGGACTACATTAGTGTTACTGCTGAATCAGGAGCTATTAACATGAACTGCATAGAAAAGGCAGAAATTCTATTCCTACTTCTCATCACTGATTCCAAGCACAAATGAGGAGAATCCAAGAATTTGTTTTAGAAAAAATAAAGATAATTCAATAGCACATTGATTTTCACATGTTTATTTTGCCTTTCCATTTTGTGGCACACAATGGGCAATTTATGCCTACATAAACTGGACTTCCAATAACCATTCTTCCACAGCAACCAACATTTTGTCATATTGCCTTTATTTGGATTTTAATAATCTTTCAAGCCCTCAACATTCACTAATGTATTCTTAAGAATTTTGGTGTTATATATTGGACTTGAAACAATTTATATTTTAAGATCTAATGTTTGCATCAAAAAGGTGATTATCAACAGGTCTCTATTATATTATATTATATTATATTATATCATATCATATCATATCATATCCTACTCTTCCTCCCCTCCTTCCCCTTTGATGTGAGGGTTAAATGCAGGTATGGTTAGGAAATACAAGATTTTCCTTTCCCCTTACCTTAACCCTCACAAGAACCTTGTGGAGGTCTTGTGGGCAGACCAAGGGAACCCAATGAGTTTCATAACTGAGTGAGGATCATGATGATGCATCTCCCAGGCCTAGGCTAACACATTACCCAGAGGAGTAGCTATCAACTCTGGTACAGCCAGCATTTAATTCTTGATAATCAATATGGATTTTAAGATTCACATTACCTTGAATTCTGATAACCATTCTTCTACAACCCCTGTGTCCACAGCCAACATCTTCCAACATTGGTTCTGAAATCTTCAACCTTAAGGTTTGGGGAAAAGGTGTAAGTATTTATTGTCCTCTACTTTTGTTTTCTGCAAAATTAGAAACGCTAAGGGTAGATATATATTATGCAGAATAAGTTTATATTATTCCCAGTTATGTGTATCAATCAGTGCAACTCCCTTCTTCTCTTAGATGTTCAAGTATTAAAGAAACCAAGTAAGGCAAACCTATAGTGACTGAAGACCAGCAGATGTCCAGTTTGATTTTTTTCAAAACATGTTTAGAACATGTTTCATCATGTTCATCAATATCTCATTGAATACATTCTAAGGTTCAGAAATGAAGATATTTTCCTCATATGTACAGCCTGCCAACAGTAGGATTAGTGTGGCATTTCCAGTTCAAGAAGCATCATCACCTTTAACTCTACTTCTCAAGTTGGCAAGGTTAACCACGCATGTTGGTATTTCTGCTTGCTAATGGTCAAAATTTTGAGTCAGCACACCATAAAACTGGCTTTCAAACAATTCATTTCCCATTATCTTGAAAGAAGCAAGATTAACAACTGGGAACACTGCCACCACCCTTATTTTCTGCATACAGGGGGACATGATGGATTTCTCAAAATTTGAATGCTCACAGGCTGCATACAAATGCATTTGCTTACAGCCATATGTTGTCTATGCTTGACAAATTAGTTACATAGATAGGAGGAAATGAGACCTAATTACAGTTGCAAAAGGGGTAAATCTGTTAAATCTCAAAAAAGTAGAGAATAGGCAAGAGATGACAGAAGGTAGTACCACCAATAGACTCACTATTATCAGACTTCATTAAAACTTTTGGAATTCAGTCCAACCCTTTTAAATGCCACAATTAAGACTACTCAACATATACAAAATGATGCATTTCTAGCCAGATGAAGCAGGTAAAAACACAGAAGGCCATGGGACTACTCATATTTTTTACCATCTTATAGCAAAAATCCCATGAGCATGGAATGTATCTTTAAAAATATGTGTAGTGTACAAATGAGACACTGGGAGAAGCTCACTGATACATGCCTATGACACTAGTTTTCCTCGTCTCCTTTTTCTTAGAGGTTGGATTTGGAGATATCAACATCAACAGATCCAATCTGCAATAACTTTTCATTTTCATCTTTGCTTACAGGAAAACCCTGAGAGCAAGTTGACAGTTTAGGGAGCTGGGAAGGATATGAGAAGCAACAAAGACCACTTTGCCAGATGCAAGAAAGTGTGTCCAACACAGTGAAGTGAGCTTTCTGAATGCTGAAATAAAATTGGGCAGTGCAAGAGTTGCAGTGAATCTGGCCAAAAACATTAGCTAGTCCTCAAGTTTCTGGTTCATGACTCATGACTGTCTCTACTTTATCCATAAGCCTCATATCCCAGTTCAGCATGAATATGAGAACTTAAACAAAAAACACCCTAAATAAAACAAGTTGTGCTTTTGTGATGTTCTGCTACATGACATCTAACACAAACATATCTGTCCAGTTTTGTCTACTTCAATCTAGTTGCAGGAAAGGACAAGGAGAAAAGATAACATGTGTTTTCAGAAGCTGTCAAGGCAGTGCAGAAACCTAAAACTCCAGACAAGAGTGTATTTATAAACTACAGAGAACAAGTGACTCACTGAAGAACAACAAAAACTCTTAAGATTTTTTCTATTAAGAAGAGTTGCATTTGATAAAGATGGGAAATAAAACAATTTGAACTTTATCAACTACCTCCTTGGAATCTCTAAGCATTTTCTAGTTTCTACTGATATGAAGTTACAAAGACATAAGCTAACTTTCAAATCTAAGTTGCATATCCCTCTGTCAAGTGAGAGAGAAATTTCTCTTGCCTTCAAGAAGCATCATTGTAATGGGGCTTATAAGGAATATGAGTCACCCAAATAAGACCTTTCCAAGAAAATAACACAGAATTATTTAAAGCAGCAATGTTTTTGTGGTGCCACTGTGATGTCAATTTATTGCTTTTAGCCCATTTCTAAAATACAGGACCATCACAATTGGGAGGGAAAATAGGAACAATTTCTGTAAACTTGTTTCTAGGCAATCATCCATATGGTATCTCTATAGGATGATTACAATTCTTGTATAAGCAGCAGGGACAATCAATTTCCTGTTCACAAACTAGATAGAATTATTGGATCTTGCTTTCTTCTGCTGTCTAAGTTGAATAAAGGCACTGGACACTGTCAGAGCACCCTCCCTCCAGGTTTGCAGCCAACACAGTTCTTCCCACATCAACTGCGGCTCTAAAGTCAGAAGATTTACTTCAAATTCAGCACTTCATGGGTGTTCTGGGGGCAAGGCACCATCGTGCTTCAAGGAACCCTGATGATATCTCAACCTCCTCTACTCAGGGAAAAACTTTTTTTGAAGGCCCAGAAGTATGGGTGCAATCCTTACCTCTTCTGCCCTCCATAGGATGTCCATAATCCTCTGAGTTTGGAGGGTTACAGGCAGCCACACTGAACCATTATTTTCTCTCTCTTTAGTTTTATATTTTTATATTATCCCATCTCCTTTTCTATTTACTTTAAACTAGATGTACGCAGCACTATTCTGACTACTGTTCTATAATCTGATATGTTGTATCAGGGTGCAACATTTTAAAGACATTTTCAACTATATTATGTTATTTTTGATCTAACAATTTGCTGCTACTCCAGCAGTTTCCCAACCAGAATATTTATCACTCTTCTATCCTAGTGCTTGGTTGCTCCTTTATATAACCAAAAATATGATTTACACAAAAAGTAGTTCTAGAAACACTTCACAAGTTCCAGGGTGAAATACAGCAAAACTAACATGAATATATATACACTAGGTTTCTAAAAAATGCAACTTATTTCCTATATCCCTATAATTTGGTTCACTAAATGAGATAAACATTTATAGTTCCTACTGTCAGATCAACAAATACTGACAGAGAATCAGGCTAAAACCTTCAAACATAAACCCAGAGGAATTCTGCTTCCGTATATAACTTGAAAAACACATTGTTTTTAAATATATCTATTCTGAAATACAATTGAATTAATTTATTTTATGTCAACATAAGACATATAGCAAGATAACCAAAAGGATCTGTCTTCCATTATGTTAAATGTTATTAATTTACGCACAACCCACAACAGAAACAACGTTTATACATTGTCGAAGCAAACATCCACCCGATGTCAACAGCAGGATGCTATGGAACAGCAGGCTCTTAGCAGTTTCAAGCCATTCAGGTCCAAACCATATGATTAACAGGTCAGCTTTTTAGATTACTGGTCACATGTAACACCTAGTCTTATCTGTCTGTCTGAAGACAGCCAATTCTTCTATTTGCTCACCCCACTTTCAATTAATACTCTATACAATAATAATATTGTTCATGGCTGTGCAAGGCAAGCAAGCCTTTGCAAACAGATGTCTACGTGTGGATCATCTGGAGTAGGGATGGCCAAACCAAGGCTCAAGAGCCACATGCAGCTCTGAGTTTATTTTGGGGCTTGCCACTTACCACTGAGGGCACCCAATTGCCACTCACCACCTGCTGTTGCTGCCTGTGGGTGCCCACTTGCCACTGCTGCCAGCCAATGCCCCACTCTCAGCTGTCAAATATCTGACATTTATGGTTTGTGACTCTTCCATTGAGCAAGTCTGCCCCCACCTCAATCTAGATCCTGAGAATCTGGAGAAGCCTCCAAGCACTGAGGTCTATATGCAGAGGCTTCCTCACACTGCTGGATTGGGAATGCTGAGATATGATTGTACCCATAAGAAATATTTTTAAATATGGTCAGTGGTATATAAGTCTATTAAATAATTCTCCCCTGCAGCTGAGCCACATGCATTTACACTAGGGTAAATAAAAGGAATTCTCAGCTACATGTTATATAATTAGCAGAATTATATGTAGTTTTGTTCTAAGCTGAAATTCTTTGAAGAGTGTACCTTTTCACAGAAATTATTTAACTCTGGAAAAATGTATAACAATAAAACCTATTCCCATTCCATCCCATGTCATTCCCCACTTTAAGTGGAACTAACCTCACATGATAGATACTACTGTACTGTTTTATTGCCCTTAAAATAATTAATAGCAAACATATGAAGTCAAAACTGTTGAATTATTGCAAAATAGCATTGAAATCAAAACAACAGCACATTTCAGGAAAAAAGTTTGTTTATAATGTAGTTCCTAAAAGAGCTGATTTAGGAACAAAAAAAGCAGAAGTTGGGTGTAGTCCTCTCCCTGTCATTTTAAGCAATACATAAAACAACATTTTCAAGATCAATCAAGATTGGCTTTACCCAAACATGTAGTTTGAAAGGTTTTTTTTTTTCTATGCATTGATTCTATTTTCACTTACAATTACAGCTATCTCTGTTCCTAAAGAAAACTCCAGTTGAACAAACACTGAGAACCATATTGGCAAGAAATATGGCTTAGGAGCACTTAATTTAAGAAATATATGCCTGACAAATTAGTCCACAAAAGTATTAAGAGGCTGTTTAGTCAAGAACATAGGAAAAGTTGTGTAGGATCAGACAAAGGTCCATCTAGACCAGGGGTTCCAAACTCGCGGCCCGCGGGCCAATTTCCGGGACGGGCAGGGCACGGGAGAGGGGCCCTGCGGCCTTCAAAGCGCTGGTGGCACCCGGGCCGGCAGCGGGATGAGCGGCCCACCACCACCGCGGGGGTGGAATACTTGATGCGGCCCAGCCTCACCCAGACTCTACTTCCAGAAGCCCCCAGTTAAGTTGAGTTTGAGACCCCTGATCTAGACCAACCTTTTGTTCATACAGTGGCCAACCAGCTGCCTAACAGGAAACCCACAGGCAGGATATGAGCGTAAGAACAAATGTTACCAAGTTAACAAATGTCCCACAGATGTTACCAAGAAAAAGGCATACATAAGCATCCTGCTTCCAAGGCAGGAGACAGCAGATTTAGCCAGAAGGACTAGTAGTCATTGCTCACTAGTCCTCCATGAATATGTCCATATTCATTTTCAAGCCATCCAAATTTGTACCCATCATTCTGTCTTGTAGATGTGAACTCCACAGCTGAATTACATGCTGTGTGAAGAAATACTTTTTTAATCTATTCTGACTCTCCCAACAATCAGCTTAATGGGATGACCGTGCCTTCCAGTATTATGAAAGACCGTGCAAAATGTCTTAACCACTCTCTCCACATCATGCATAATTTTATACACCTTTATCTTGTCTTCCCTCACTCACCTTTTCTCTAACCTAAACTGTTCCAGATACTGAAACCGTTTCTCATAGGGAAGCTGTCCCAGCCCCTTATCATTTTAGTAACCCCTACCTGCATTTTCTTCCTAACTCTGCAATGTCCATTTTTTAGGTACAGCGTCCAGACCTACACACAGTATATCAAGTATCGCTGGACCATAGATTTATATTAGGAAAGTTTAATGTTGGCAGTTGTATTTTTATCACTTTCCTAATTATGCCCAACATGGAATTTGCCTTTTTCATAGCAGCTTCATATTGAATTAACATTTTAATACCACAACACCAAGATTTCTTCTTCCCCTTGTGTGTGATGTCAGTACAACATGCATCTCTTTACACTTGCTTACACTGAAACCATTTGCTGTTTTGATGGCAGTTCTCAGTTTAGTGAGATCCTTTTTAAGTGCTTCACAATCCCTTTTTGTTTTAACCATCCTAAGGGTGCAATACTATGCATTTTAGATAGAAAAAAGTCTTACAACTCCCAGTATTCCTCAGTCAGACAGACTTTTGCTCACTCCCAATTCAACATCATTTATTACCCTGTTGAAAATCATACTGATGCCTGTGAGACCCTGCTGTTTCCATTCCTCCATTGGGAGAATCTGCCATTTCCGTCCTTAACCAATGACTGATCCATAAGAGGACCTCTCCCCATATTCCATGACTGCTAAGTCTGCTCAGAAATCTTTTGTGAGGGACTTTGTCAAAAGCCTTTTAGAATTCCAAGAAAACAAGATCTATTAGTTCACCTTGTCCACATGCTATTTGACATACTCAGCAAACGTTAAAAGGTTAGTGAAGCATAACTTTTGCAGATGCTACCTTGATTTTTTTCAGCAGGATTTATCCATTAATACTTCTTTTAATCAATTTAACCAGAACCAATAACCAATCTGTAATTTCTAGATTAGCTATGTTACAGTGTAATCTCATACATGTCTGCCCACTAAAAAAAGTCATTCTGAGCTAAGCGGGGCTTACTTGCTGGTAAATGTGCATAGGAATCCATCTCTACTATTTGTGTGCTTGAAAGTAAAATGGAAAGCTTCCTCTGCTTTGTCACGTGCAAGAAATGGAAATTTATCAGAATCATATTAATTCTAAACTTGACTGGGGAAACTGAAACAAGAGCATGAAACTCAGCTCAGAGATTCCAGAGCCAAAAGCCTGCTTTTCTCATGTACTTGCAAATAGTGCTGTTGTTGCAGCTTAGGATAGAAAGCCTTATGTATTACAGAAATATCATGGGGGACAGTCCCTTGCGCCCCATTTTAAGGTCTCTACACTACCATTTCTTGCCAGGTAGGAGCTTAATATTTCCCCTTGCTTTTAAAGACAATCAGCCAGATCATTTCTATAAAGGCTGCTTCACAAGCTGTGCTTTGACAATCTGCAACAGCTACAGGAGGGTAAAATAGGATTTCTATATCCCTTCCCTATTGGAAATACATCAATTTATAGTCACTTGTTAAACAACTCTGAGAAAAGGTTCTCTATATACCAGTTAAGAAGTGCTAATCTCCCATAGAAACATGAAGATATGCATCATATGCTTTAAAAAGCTGAAATGCATTAACTAGAACCCAGAGAAGTTACTCCCTCTGTTCTGCCTTCACAGTTTTAAAATCTGAGTTATGGACTGTACATCAACAACACTGGGCACTGCTTCTAGCACACAGGACTCACAGCACAATTTGCCATTAATAAAATCTTCTCTTTTAGGCATCAGAGATGTAAAATCATATACTATGGAGAAGCTTCCTAATATACTGATCAAACATAACTGAAATCTGTTTTCACCCAAGACTTTAGACACAATACTTAGATGGAAAAAAGTTCTATAACTCCCTGCATTCCTATTGTCATGGCTGGTTGGGGAATACTGAGAACTGTAAGACATTTTTCTGTCGAAACATGCATAGGACTGTGCCCTCAAATATCATAAAAATGTGTTCATATTGCTGATTGTATATTCTTAATGGGCTTCATCCTTTTTATAGTTAGATGTTTAGATCCTGGTTTAAGCTGTATACAAACTAATCTCTGCCAGATTTAATGCTTGACAACAAATAGCCTTAGTGTTAGACTAATTTCATCACAGTATGATTCACATGGATGAGAGATGCTTGTAATTTTGAACTGCTATACAAAATTCCACAAAAATTACATCTTTTATGATTCACATAATGCAAAATGAATTTGTGCATAGAGAGCTTCGTGAAATGGTCAACTACTTCATATGTACAGTACTGACATCCTTGATTAATGGTTCTGGGTAATAAATATAGAGCAAAAACTGTTAAGGTTGTAATCCTATTGATTTTGCCCTTGAGATCAGTAAGCCTCTGAACTTCCTTCTCCAACCCCCTCCTGAGGAGCTGAGTTCCCAGCCTCTGAAAGCAACTAGTGTGGTATTTTCTACACTAGCTGTGAGGTAGAGTGAAGTGGGAGCTCTGATTCCCCTTCCCAGGTCTCTTAATACACCCATATAAAATATCCTATAGGCCCCAAGATGCTGTCTAGGGACCAGAAGATTGCTCCCTACGTGTAATATTCCAAGACTGAGCATTGGACTAGGACTTAGATGATCTCGGTTCTAATCCCTGGCTCACAATGAAACTTACTGGGTGACTTGAGCCAGTCACAGACTCCAAGCCTAACCTGCCTCAGAGGGTTCTTGCTCTGAAGATAAAAGAGAGGAGAACCTTGTTAGCCACACTGGGTTCCTTACAAGAGGAAGAAAGGTGGTACATAAATAAAATGTAATAATAACAATAGCAGTAATAATACAACTATTAACAAGTCAGGAAAACCTGTTTTTCCCTTTACTAAACAAGATTTTAGCACAAAATTACAGCTATAAAGTCAAACATTTTTTTCGAGTGAAACCCTACAATAATTTGAGCCTCCCTGTTAAGATTCTGCTGAAAGCAAATTTATAAAAATCCACACATTTTCAGTGGCAGAATATATACCTTTACAGTCAACTTTCAATACCAGTTGAAAATAGTGAGCCAAAAGCAAAACAAAATGAAAAATGCAGCAACAAATGCACTGCTTTACTGTTAGTTTAACACAGTGCATTGTGGCTGTGTAAAATGAGAGTAAAATGATAACAAAAATCAAAGTCTGGGGAATACAAGCAGATAACTGAAGCTAAAGAAAGTAGATAGTTTTACATCAGTTAGAGTAGACTGTCCAAAGTTTGTTTCATATTTCAGTCTCTTGTGAAGCAAGAGTAAATAAATTCCAGTGAAACACAGTGATTTGAAGGATATGTTACATTTAGAACAGATATTTTCATAATTTTTGCACATTTGATAATTCAATTTCATCTCCAAGTTATACTTGCTAGGTAGGGTTATGGTCAATTCTAAATCCTCATAACTGGCAGAGTTCAAAGATACCCCGGTGCAGTGATTTTGCAGTACCATAGCAACATACATGCACTGGAAAAGGCTGCTAGGTGGGTATAAAGGGAAGAGTAGGCAGAACATAGCAGGGAAGGAGCATAGAACAGGAGTAATTGTATGTTCCCCAAGGCTTGTAATCTCCCTGCAATAACGCAACCTTATGCCAACAAAAGACTGCAGAAAATAACACAAAGGAAGCCTTAGATGACAGTAGAGTTTATTAAATGACAGTGCTTTTGAACAGTATTTGATCCCAGTTTCCACAGCAGGACTCATACTCTGCTTGGAAGTTATGGCTTTGGGGTTCCACACACAGGCCTCCCATATCCACAGTGGTATGTCACTAGTTATCTGTTGCAAGTAGATTAGTAGCCTTTTCCTCCTGTGTCTGGCCAGCACCTTTTCCCCAGTAAGTAGCTATTTGTAGGCTGCTGTTACTCTTTTCTGTTGTTCTGCTGCTGCTTCCATTTGGCAATGTAAACACTGTGTTTGAGGTGAAACCCATGGAGTCTGGCACCTACAAGCACAATTCCTATTTTCCTGCTCCATGAGTTGTGGTGCTTCTGATAAGGGATGCACTCTGGATGCTTCCTCACAGCCATGTGTGCATTGTACATGGAAAGGGGATGGATGATAGGGTGGCACTATAATGACATTGTCCCATTGTATGACTAATGTAGGGCATCTTAGGTACACAATTATGTGATTGGTGGGTGGCAACAGAGCTGTCAGGGATGTTGTAGGCACATCTGTAGATGTTGCTATATTGTCTTTCGATTCTATAGTTAGTCTTGTGCTTTTGACTGTGCTTCTGGTTATGCTGTGCTGGCTACTGCTGACAGGATGTAACCACAAGATTGCCTTGTAAATACATTTAGTGCCTTCTCACTCTCAAAAAGCAATTTTAAGTAGTAACTGAGCAAGGCTTGAAGATATTTATTCCCAATGGCAATTAATATAATCCACCTTATGATGGGACTATAAAATGCTCTTTATGAAATGAGGGGATCTATAAGGGCTCTCAGGGGTATTCTGTGAGGGACTGTTTGTGTTTTTCACATTATTGTAGAAGAACAGCATGGTGTAGCACTTAGGCAGACCAGGAGGGGAGACCCACATTCAAATCCAGAATGTCCCCAAAGCCCCTAGGGATTCCTGCACAACCCTCACTATGATCAAAGCCCTTCTTGGTAAGGAAATATGGCATGCTTTCAAGATGGAACAAGGAAAGAAAAAGCAGGAACAGAAGTTTCTGCCTAAACAGAGGTTTAAAGAGTGCAACTCAAAACATGTGCCTGAATCTATAAAGCAGACTGGAAAACTTACTGTAACAAATTGCCTTCATTGATCAACTACTCGGCAATCTTGCATGACCAGATTTAAACATAATTAAGGAATTAAAAGGTAGCCATCTTACCCTGAACACAAACAGATTCTTTAAAAAGCAAGTTAAATGCATTTAAATTGAAAATATAAGAACATTTGCCAACTGGTACTTGAGAAGACAAAAGCCAATATCCTGAGCAATTTAAATGAAAATACCAGGGATAGCCAAGTCCAGAATGCTTATTAATGATGATAAAGGTGGTGACAAGGTCACCCTCATCTTGCAGAAACTGAATGCTAATGCTACAAGTTTCAAACTATTTCAACAGTATATGTTCACTGTTGATCACTGTATTAATAATGAGGGGTCTAAAGGAGAAACCCCATGTGGGCAGTTTCACAATCTTGTTTAATTATTTTTAGCAGAAAATGAAGTTGTATACAATTTAATTTCTGAATGAAGCTGTTGGCAAAACAAATTTTCATCAGGGAAAACTCTTTTCGGAAACCCTGCATACCCTGAAATCCACTAAGGTTACAAAGAGCTGAGCAAGGGCTGTCAAAGACAGACCCTTTTGGAGGGCATCCATTTATAAGGTCCCGTTAAGTCGGAGGCGACTCGACGGTAAGTAAACAATATCTATTCAACAGGGCTTTGGGGCTGCGTTGATTCTTTAAAGGACAGGAAACCACAAAGCCAAGTAGGTCTCCATGAAATTCATATCCGCTCTCCTCCCCACATGCCTTCCTATGTGTGTGCATATTTGTGGCACCTGAGGCGTCTGATGAAGTGGACTCGAGCCCAAGAAAGGTGACGTTACAACAAATGCGTTCCTCTTTAACGCGCCGCGAGGCTGTTTTTGCTGCAACTGACGAACTCAGCTACCCTTCTCGAACTTCTCTAACAATTGTTCTACTTGCTTCTGCGCGCAAAAGTACGTCGGACACACACGCAAACGCGCAGCACAAAAGGAAACAAAAACCCTCGCTGACGCACAAAGATTAATAATAGATCTGTCGCGGCATTCTCTTTCGCGTATTAAAAGCCACTTCAACAGGTAGGTAGTCCTTGAAAGCGACACGACACCTTTCTGTGGCCGTGGTCGTCTCTGCTGGAACCGTCCTCTGGAACGCGCGGGGAAGGGAGGAGGTGGCAGCGGCGGCTCAAAGCAGGCGCGGCTCGCCGTCGCTCTTACGCCGCCCGACCCGACTCCTGTTTCTTCCAAGGGCTCCCTTTCAAGTTGGTAAAAAAGGATCGGAGCTAAAAGAGCCGAGGCCAAAACAGGAGGTACTAAAAACTAAGCCATCACAAGCCGACCTCCTGACCGGGCAAGCTAAGCCGATCCTCATGCCCGAGTCTACATCCTTCTCCTCTGCCGACGGCCCCCGCATGAGGGGCGCGGGAGAACACACGCCCCCTTTCTCGCTTCCCCAGCCCGCCCCGTCCCGCCCCGCCCACGCTCGCCCCCCGGTGCCCGCGCATCCCCCGTTATCTCCACTGGTCGGGACTAGAGGCAAGGGGAAGGAAGGACGGGTGCGGGTCTTCCACGGGGACGGGGGAGTGGCTCGAACCTGCGACCTCGCGCAGAGAAAGAAAAGGCGCCGCGCGCACAACCAGAGGTTACTCAACCGTCTATTCTTTCCACCTTCCCAGAGGAGAAACCAAACCACAATTTTGAGAGAGAGAGAGAGAGAGAGAGAGAGAGAGAGAGAGAGAGAGAGAGA
Organism: Varanus komodoensis; assembly: GCF_004798865.1. Taxonomy (NCBI): domain Eukaryota; kingdom Metazoa; phylum Chordata; class Lepidosauria; order Squamata; family Varanidae; genus Varanus; species Varanus komodoensis. Next base: position 195,280 of record NW_025336321.1, read on the forward strand.
GAGAGAGAGAGAGAGAGAGAGAGAGAGGTTTTTTGTTAGAAAGTTCCCTCGGCGCCCACTTCCAGGCTCACCCCTCGTCGAGCTAGCGCCTCTGCGGCTCCTCTGGGCACATTCCTAACGGGAGCTGGTGCTCTTGTTCTTCCTCGCTTCGCCCAGCCCGGTGGTACTTGCTCGGGCGAATCAACAAAAGTGCAGAAGAAAGAAAGACTGACTGGCAGAGGGACTGGGAGAACGGCAGATGCCAGCACCGCCCAGCAGGGGCGATTTCCGAGTGGCTGCGCGGAAAAGCCAATCGCGACGGCCGGACCACCTACGGTACCAATAGAAGCTCGACAAGGGGGTGGGAAGTTCAGCCGGGCCTGCCTTCCTCTTTTTCTTTCCCGAAGGGGTGGGGCTGCCCCGTTTCATGAGAGGAGATGAGTTGACTGCAAACGGGCGCGTGTTCGGAGATAATGCTCGAGGGGTGGGATTTCGCTTGTGCCGTCATCAGCTGATTGACAATAAAGACTCCCGGCGGGTTCTGCGGGGGTCAGAGGAGGTGAAGGTCTTCCGTCTTTTCCGCCTCCCGCTGTTTCGTCCCCGTAGCTCCGGGCGCCTAGGCAGTGTAGTGAGGAACCGCACCCGTCCCCCCTTCGTAGCCCCAGGTTTCATTCACACAATCACTCGCCTGGCTCTGTATTCCTAGAATTGTGTCAACTAGTTCCGGAGGGCCAACCGTAGTAGTCGTCTGTTGCAACAAAAAGGGTGAGGAGAGGCTGGCGGCACGGAAAAGGCTGACAGTGCAGCCTTTAATCCCAATCTTATTTTAATGAGCGTTATTCCAGGTAAGTGTGTATAGGACTGCAGTCTAACAGAACTATTGAGACTTAAGCTTTTCTAAACGACAAATACTGCATCACAAATGAGCGCAAAAGCAAATGTCACAAGCAATCTAGTCTTTATGTCTTACAAGGTATTGTAAAGCTCTTTGCTGTTTTATTATTATTTTATTATTATGCATTCGTACAGTAAGTTTCGGTGCTTCACAATTCCTACTTATATTTCCAACAACCCTGTGAGACAGGAAGTGTTATAAACTAGATGAACAGAAGAAAGGTGGTTATCCAAGGGACAGATGCATCCTGTACTGTACAGGATGAAAGATGTTACCAATTATTATAACTATTAATGAGCCAGCAGTATTATTACTTCTATTATGACATTGTCATCATTATTATTTAGAATCTCATGTTGATTTAGCATATGTCCTTTTTGCTGTACAGTGAATTACTAGTATGCCTAAAATGCTCAGCAGTACAAATGGAAGTCATCTGAGCCATATCCTGCCACACAATTCAAAAGCATCAGTTAGTATTTGATCATTCATTTAAAAAAACAAAAACTGACAACTAATGAAAACATTTCCCTTTTGGCTCTTTTGCTGTTAGAGCATAAAGCAATACATTCAAGAATAGCCCTATCACATGTTAGCCTTTACACCAGTAGTTGGGGGCACACATTTCAATGGTGGGCTGGAACAAAGACAGAAGAGGTGGGACCAAAAATGCCAGTATATTTCGGGTTATATTAGCAGTAATTAAGCCTTAGGAGAGGCATTGAAACCTTTTAGAATGGGGGAAACTGCTCAATAGCTAGGAAATGATCAGTTGTTGGCATAAAGGGAATAGAGACAAGGGAAGGGGGCATGGCCTTTTGGAGAAGCCTAGAGAACCAGACTGGGACTCTAGGTGGGCCCAATTTGCCCTGTATCCCTAAAGTTCAATCATTCTATTTTGTAGGATAGTCAGATAAATCCTAATTAATTCAAAGATGATACCTAGTCTATACCCCTTGGTGGAAGGAGGCAGAAAAATCCCTTATTTTCTCTACTTAAAAACAAATGTTTGATGACATGAGAAAAGAATCCCTAGGCCTAGTAGAATGGATTTGTGCAATGCTGAAACTGACAGGTTTCAAGAAAAGCCAATGTGTTAGTTTCCTTGGCTACGTGTTAGTTTCCTTGGCACAATTCTCAAAGAAAATCTGACTATTGGTAGCCACAGTGGGGAATAAAAGACGCTGATCAAGGGCATCTTAAAGTTTGTCTTGACATACTGGTCAGCACTAAGCACTGTCTAATCAGCTGTCTGTAGGCAATTGCATAACCACATTCTAGGCATCATGCCAACAACCATAATAACAGCCAGGGTTGCAGGGATTTTCTTTCAGCAATAACTTATTACTTGTTGAATGAATGCATTTATCATGGAAAAGAAGAGTTATAAGGTAACTGAGCATGAAGACCCTCAGTGACAAAACATCTCAGCCTCAGTGATTCATTAAGTATAAAAGATATGAACCACCCACATAAGTTAAGCACTTGTACAAATTTACGTAGATACATGGTAAGGAGGTCAGGGCAGTCAACTTTGCAGTGTCTTCTGCTAACAAATAACTTGATTTAAACAATTTTAATAAGAATAATTAAATAAACTGTCATACAAGAAGAAAGCCAACAGGGATATGGAAGCAATCTATATGTCAGTCTGCCTGCTGAACTGAAGCCATGGATGTGTATATCATATAATGAGTTCCTAGTCCTCAGTAAACAAGGTAATTCCCTGAAAGGCAAGGTTGCTGACAGGCAGAAAGGTTCGTGGACCATTCTTTGGGAGCCTGATAGCAGCATCTTTATTTCTGAGTGAAAGCTCCTCAGCTTTAAAGGAGAATGTGAATCTCAGTAGAGGAGGGTGTTACTACAAGAAAGAGGAAAAACATTCATTAGAAGGGACCAATTTCTTGGAAGATACCCTGTGTCCCTTAAGATATACCACTGGGAGAGAAGACTGGTGGTACTGGGTAATCATTAGGGCCAAAGGCAACTTGGTTTGTGATGGATGTGTAGGCCTTACGGTAAATGCTTGGTGTGAAGGTTGCAGATCTCATGCATTATCTAGAAAGCTTGATTGATAGTGCAGGGTGGGTGCTAAAAGAGGTTGCCATGGGTACATTGATGCCACAGGACCCACATTGGAGATCTAAGGAATAAGAGGAGAGGTCCTCTTAAGGATCAGTAATTAGTTAAAAAACAGAAGTGAAAACTTCTCCCAGTAGAGTGCTGTATATAGTGGAACATAACAAGGATTTGTACTAGGACTAGTATGTTTCAACTTGTTAGTAAATTATCCAGCAGTGAGCAGTGTGATTGCTAAATTTGCTGATCATATCAAATTGTTCGTGTTATTAAAACCAAATGGATTGTGCAGAGTTTCAAAATGATCACTGCAAACTTGGAGAATGGGCACTAATATAGCAAATATGGGTCAGTGTAAGCAAATGTCAAATGATGCACGTTGGGGCACAAACTTCCCAAATTTACATGCACACTGATAGGATCTGAGCTGGCAGTGACTGATCACAGAAGAGATCTTTGGCTTGAGGTAGAAAGCTAGATGAAAATCTTTATCCAACTTTCAACTGCTATGAAAAAAGCAAATTATATGTTGGACTTAGCTAGAAAAGGAATGGAAAATAAAAGTGCCAATATTATAGTATCCTTATACAAATCAATGGTGTGCCCACACTGTGTACAGTTCTAATCATGAACTCAAAAAGCACAGAGTTAGAAAAGAGCAATGAAAATGATCAAGCAGGGTAGAGAAATTTCCCTCTGAGGAAAGATAGTAGCTGGGACTCCTTAGCTTAGAGAAAAGGTGAGTTAGGGGAAACATGAAGGAGGTGAACAAAATTATACATTTTGAGGCAAAAGTAGATAGGGGGACATTTTATTCCCTCTGTTATAATAGTAGAACCTGGTGTCATCCCATAAGGCTGATTGACAGAAGATCAGGACAGATAAAAAGAAGTACTACAGAGAGTGCAGAGTTAAACTATAAAATTTGCTTCCATAAGGTATAATGATAGCCATCAACTTGGATGGCTGTAAAAGGGGATTATACATATCCATGGGGTTTAACACTTTCTGTGCTTAGCTTGAGTATCAGAGTATCAGAGACATGCCTTTCTGTACACCAGTAGCTAGATAGCTCAAGTAGGAGGATGTTTTTGCACTCAGGTCCAGCTTGTGGGCTCCTTCTTGTTATATCAATGGAATGTCAGACTCCATGGAGTGCAGGTCGCCTTCTGCCAAGGACACAATCCCATGGTCTCTGCAGCAGATGCCGATAAGCCTTTGAATTCTGAGACTTATGAACATCCACTCAAGATGTGACAATTTCCATCACCAGCACAACTTGCACCATGTAGCTTATCTAGTCAGCTGTTCTTGGACATCTAGATTTTGCCCTGGGAAGCGGGAGGGAAGGCTAGGGCAACAATTGAAATCTGTGTAACTCCATGTCCCCAACCTCTTTGCCTTTCCACCCACCCCAGCACACCCCTTTTCTCCCTTCAAGGCCAAGCTGGGATCTTGCAAGGAGGGCAGCTGACACAGTTGTTTCTGTGCTGGCTGCCAGGGGGCACGGTGGGGCTTGGCCTTCAGCTGAGATTGTAGCATCTTGGCACTGGAACTCTGAAGAGCAGCATGGCCTCTCAGTCAATGCTGGAAAGCCATAGGATTACATCTTTAAGTTCTTCACTGTGTTTGCTGAATAGAAGGTTAGATGACACTTTGTGGAAACATGTGGAATGGCTTGTCCACTGGAACAAAACACCACACAAATGTGGAAGCAGGAACAATGCTGGGTCCTAAAAAGAGCCAAAGCTCAGAGCCATAAGGCTAAAACAATGTAAATATTTGCATATGCTAATTTATATGTGTGCTGATATCTGTGTTTGAGCATAGACATGCAAAACCCCTTTAAAGGATTCTGTCTTCTAAGTACACCCCCATTTGTAAAAAGGGTGTAGGACAGGAGAGAAGAGGCCTTTTGTTTCAAAAACAGACCTCAGGCAGAAGGATTGCAGGAGGGGAAAGAAGGTGCTGAAACACATAAGGGCAAAATGCCAGCTACTCCAAGGTGGTCAGACGCAGCAGAGTCATAAAGGGGCCTGTACTTTTATTTCATCAAGTGCCCATGGAGGACAGAATGGTCTGTTAGATAGCTGACTTGTGAGAGATTTGAAAAAATGGTTTGGGACTTCAGCCCTAGTAGGCTGCTCTTTAACACTGCCTCTGAATGGAAGAAGTCAGGGAGGAGTTAATTGCAAAGTGAAGTATTTATTTGCACATCTCCTTAGGCTGATGTGATCAAATTATTAATTGTTGAAATTCTGCTAGATCTTTAAAGTTTTCCTTGAAAGACTTCAACATGACATCCTGTTATTTTCATTACTCTGTTTGGATGCTTGGTTTTGATCGGTTAGTGGCTTCACCAGCCATCCAGTGTTGATAACTGTATACATGAAATCTCTTCATAGAGTCTTTGGAAATGAAAAATATGTTTTAGAAGATTATAGGCTTACTAAATCAATCATCAAGAAAAACCATCTGGCTTCTCCCACCATACATTTCATGGATTCTTTTTAACACATAATGGTGGTGATTTTGCATGTTTGTATCAAGAAATAAAAGAACTGAGAGGTGGTTTTGTTGTCTTTATTGAACAAATATATTTATTTTTCTTTACATTATCTTTCTAAAGATTGTCATATAGGGTATTGATTGTGTACAGTTCAAAAGTGTTTTGAATATAACATATCCTATACAAAAAGCTCTGAAGATTTAACAGATTTTCCATTAATCTGCTGCAATAACCTAAGTTGAATTTTTTGAGGATTAGAAAAGACTGGATGATTCATTATTTGTCCAATTTAATATATGACTCAGAAACAGAAATGTTGCAACATGCTTATAACTTTCCTCCTGACCTGGGTGTCTCCTTGTTAGGATTATCATCTTAGATTGGAACTATTTTTTTTCCTTCCTTCCTTTGCTCTCTCTCACACATATTGAAATGAAGGGGAATGATTCAATTAAAATGCTTTGCACAGAATACAGAGAAATGCATTTTGCAAAAGTTAATATGCATTTCTATGTGCATTGATTGGGTGAATAAATCAGTTGCTAGTTAAATCTGTAAGGGCATAATCCTGTGCAAGTTTAGACAGAGGAAAGGCTACCCTGGCTGGGACATCCTGAGCATTGAAGGTCTTTGTTGTGTCTAAACATGCAAAGAATTGTACTTTTGAGAATTTGAGAATCTACTTTCATCTTTTATCACAACCATTCCTGATCTGTCCACTTGCTTATTATAGTATATAAACTTCCATGGAACTTTTGAGTATATACATTTTGAAAACTTGCTCACTATTTGTAACAGTATGGTTGATCCTAATAAATATATTGCCCAACTGTGGATTATAACTATATAATGGAGGCATGAATATGGCAATTAAAAAAAAAATAGCAGGTCACTGTCAAATGCAAACCGGTCTTTGGATAATTATGCAAAGACCTTTTAACAGGTTTGTTCATTTAAGCTTCCAGCCATAACAGATCAAGCTGCTTGACACATGCTACAAAAAACTTCAGTGCTGTTCCATTCAAAAAAGAAAAATAAGAACTTCTGCAAGGAAAAGTAAAAACATGCAGAAGTACATTTAATTAAACTAAACTTGGAGATTTACTTTTGCAGCCTTTCCCAGCCTGGTGGGCTTCAGATGTTTTGGACTTCTATTCCTGCCAGTCCTAACCAGCATGCCCAGTAATCAAGAATGCTAGGATTTGGAGTAGAAAACGTGGAGAATACCAGGTTGCACTATTTCCCCAATATAAGTTGTACCCCCATATGTTCTTATTAGACATGTGCACATTCAGCATCCCCAGTCAGCAGTCAATGCCTCAGTGAGGCCCAGTGCTAATGGGCCATCCTAAACAATATTTCCAGGTGGTAGACCACAATTTACACTTTTATGGCATCCTCTGATATTTTCAGGAAGGAAGTCTGAGGAACTGAGTTGACTTTCTAAGCCTTATTGGCAGATTTAAAATGGATGAAACATAGGATCCACATAGCATGCAGCTGAGATTTATTAAAGACCTGATGTGAGACTGCTGGTCTTTAACAAAAATGCGTAACTTATCCCGAAAAACCAGTCTCCTTACCAGAGGTCTGGAACTGATGTAACACACATTTCAAAAACAGGATCCTGGGACTATCCAGGAAATTATAAGAAATTCAAAATCTCTTCTGGACACATTGGTAAAAAGTCTTATTAAAAACAAAATCATAACTGATATTAAGAGACAAGTATGAACTGGCACCAGTACTGAAAAGGGCATATTTCTAGTCATCTAGATATTGTCCCTGCCATTTTTTTCACCTTTGGCCTAATAGGAACTTGGAATTAAGGAAAGGGAGATTTAGAGGAAGTCAATGTTGTATATGAGATTAAACAGGTTAGTTCTTCGTGCATGCATCCAGTAGAACAAAAAGAATCTTGTCTGTCTCTCTTTAAAATACTCATACGAGGATTTCACAAATATGCCAATGAAACACTCAATATCCTACAAGTCAGAGACAGCCAACAAGGGAAAAATCCATGCTTGGGGTCACAAGAGGCTTTCATTCCTCAGGTTAGTAAAGTTGATTCAAACTGCCAGGAAGAGGAACATTTCTACTTGACACTCTTCCAATTGACAATGATGCTGGTTAATCAATCAATTGAGCTTGTATTCCAGGAAAAGTAAAGCAATCAAACCAGTTTCCTCCAAAGCATTTATAGGTATTTGAAGGTTGATTGGGTGGGAAGGAAAGTCAGTTTCCTGTTGTGATGGTAACAGTAAAGAGAAAAACATCACATACTTTTTAGCTTTGGCTGAGAAAATTGAGTTTTGCACTTTTAAAATCAAAGCTAGCTGTGACAGTGGGTGTAGATCAGCATTTCTCAGACAGTGGGCCAAAGATCTGCCCCTTTTGTCCAGACCAAAAGTAACAGAAGCTCTGTGCCTTCATGGTGCGTAGGCATTCGTGGAAGCAAAAGTTCCCTGGAGAGCAAGGAAGCGGGGTGAGGAAAGGAGAAGGGAAAAGAGAAAAATAGAGGGCTCTCACAAACAGTGAAACTCTAAAGCTACCGAGCGAAAGGGGCTAGTTGTCAAAGCTCTGGTTCCCTTTAAAAAGGGAGTGGGAGCAGGGAGTTTTGAACTGAGACATACATACTCAAAACCATATTTTTAGAAGGGCTCAGGGACTGAGCTTGCACAACACAATAAACAACCATTGATTGTGACTGTTGTTTCTTGTGTTGTCCAAACCCAATCACAGTGACCAACCATTGTGACTTGCTGCAGTTGTAAACCTTGTGGTTGTGAACACAGTGGTCTGTTCTAGGTTTGTCCCTATCACAATTGCTTGCTGAAAAGCCCCAGAAGAGACAAGTTGCTTGGCAAGGAGCAGCCATTGCCACTCTTGCCCAAGTGCCTAGTCAGAGAGAGCAGCTGAGAGCTACCCGCACTTTGGCACTGCTGTCTGAGGTGTCCTACCTCCTCCTGCTTCCTGCCCAGACTGCCCTTGTGTAAGAGGCAGGAGCCAGCAGTTGGCTTGGCAGGGCTGCCCCATTCTCAAGGAAGCTCTGCCAGACTAATCAAGGACCCATCCCTCCTGCTTTCTGCCTGGGAGTACAGCTCTGAGGCAGGAGGTGGAAACCGGCAACTTGTTCACTGCAGCTGCCCTAAGAACAGGTCAGCACTGCCAAGCGGCTTGCTCTTACTGCCTCCTGCGTGAGAACTCTAGTTGGCATTTGGCTCAGCAGGGCTGCTCCAAGAAAAGTGCAAGAGTACAGAGTGAGTCAGGTGTACTTGCCTCCTGTTACAAAGGTCTCTTCTGAAGCAGGAGTGCCGGATCACCTGCCCCATCCTCCCTGTTGTGCTTCAGACCACACTGTCAAAGACAGGAAGATCTGTGGTCAAAGAGAGGAACCATGAACAATCTGTGGCATCCCTTAGGACAGCCTTCCTCAACCTTGTGCCTTCCAGTCTTGTTTGGACTGCAACCCCCAGAATTCTCAGTCAATGGCCCTGCTGGATAGAAGTTCTGGGAGTTGTGGTCTAAATGCTTCCAAAGGCCACCAGGTTGAGGAAGGCTGCCTTAGGACACTGCCATGAGGAATGAGACAGAAGAGACGGGAGTGGGGACAAAGCGCTGAGGTTGATTGATGGCTGGGCTCATTGTGAGTGCTTGACGCTTAATGGCAGCTTGCCCTTGTGAATTACCACATAGGGTTGCCGTTATGTGCAGACCCACCCAGAACTGAAAGTTACAAGTTTGACAAAGCTAGCATCCGAAGCTTGAAAAAAGGGAGAAGTGCACACTGGCACTTTCCCGAGTGCTTAGAGGTTTGGGACAAAGTGCAAAATATTGCAGCCTGGCAGTATGCATAACTACAAAGTAAAAAGAAGAAAAAATGAGGATCTTGCTGCAAAGAGAGTGCAAATCCCTAAATGCCCCTTTCTCAGCAACAGATTCCTTGTGCCTTTGGCTTCTCTTGACAGGTCAACCTTTTCAGTAGGCTCCCCCACCCCCCAAACACGGGCCAATTCAAGATGATCGCTTGCCCTTTGACACTGCCCTTCAGATTATCACAGTCGCACAACTGCAAAATATCGGCTTACCTGTGCTTCTGTTTCTTTCTTTTTTTTCCTGCACATTTGGCTGTGCAATTAAAATAAACATAAAACTTGCTGGGCAGTGTTGCAAGGGGCACTCTGCTTTTCTTCTTCTTCTTTACGTCCTGTGCAAGGCAAATCGGGCTACAAGTGTCTTCCATAGTGGTTGGTCCGCAGCAACAGTGTCTTTATCCTGCCATTCAGGATTGATATTTAGGTCATTCATGTTTGACGCCAGGTCTTTTTTGGTCTTCCTCACCTCATCACCTAGTGCAGTGATGGTGAACCTTTTAGAGACTGAGTGCCCAAACTGCAACCCAAAACCCACTTATTTATGGCAAAGTGCCAACACTACAATAAAACCTGAAAACTGCGGTTTTAGTTTAGAAAAAACTACTTAAGTCCAAGCAAATATATATACAGTGGTACCTCGGCTCACGAATGCCTCAGTTCACCACCAAATTGGGTCACGAACAGAAATTTCATAAAAATTTTGACTCGGTGCGAACTCCGCATTGGGTGGTAACTGCGATCGCGGCCATCTCCCCACCCCCCACCCCCATGTGGGGAGATGGCAGCGATTGTGCTGGGGGTGGGGGGGAATGGCAGAGATCATGCACATCTTTCCTGCAGCACACCCGTGATTGCACCCATCTTTCCTGCACGAGCACAACCACAGTCTCGGCCATCTTCCCTCCCGAGCACAATTGTGCCCGTATCTGCCCCCCAGCACACCCACAATTGTGCCCGTCTACCCCCCCCCAGAGCTCCGGGATGAGGGGTGCGTGCAGGGGTGACGGGTGCAATCACGGTCATGCTGCGGGGGCGGGGAAATGGCCGTGCTCGTGCTTGGGGTGGGAGTGGGGGAGATGGCCATGATCTTTGTTGTTCTTTATCACTTTGCTTCACATTTGTCCAATTAAAAAAAAAAGTTACAGAACAGATTAACCTCATTTATATTGACCCTTACGGAGAAATTTAACTTGGATCATGGCCAATTTGGGTCACGACCAGAGTCCTGGAACGAATTAAGTTTGTGAGCCAAGGTATCACTGTGTGTGTGTGTGTGTGTGTGTGTGTGTGTGTGTGTGTTTCCTTGACAGCACACTGACTGGTCATGCGAAAGCTCGGACGAGTTGTGGCTAATGAGTCACGGCTCGTGACGTCATTGCCTGGTGCTGCAACTCCTTTGGGAGCATGTGCATGGCCACTATATGCGCTATTATCCAGTGCTCGGCTGCTGGGGCGATGCTGGTGTGACTTGGCTCGCGTGCCGACAAAGAGGGCTCTGTGCGCTTGCTGCGGCAAGTGTGCCATAGGCTTACCACCACTGCCCTAACCCTACCCTGGTGTGCTCCCCTAGCTCTAATATAGGGGTAAAATACTACTGAATGGGGTGATTTTGAAAAAGCCTTCCTTGAGCAGTTTTTTCTGCACTGCTCATCCTTTCTGCCCATTCTAGACACAATAAAAGCTGATAACTGATGTTTTAGTTTACAAAAAACACCTCACAGCCAGTCCAAGCAAATATATATATATCCTTGGCGGCGCACTGACCAGCCATGCGAAAGCTTGGATGAGTCACGGCTAATGAGTTGCGGCTCGTGACGTTATCACCTGGTGCCGCAACTCCTTTCCGAGCATGCACATGGCCCCTATGTCTGCTGTTATCCTCCGCTTGGCTGCTGGGGCGATGCTGGGGCGACTTGGCTCTCGTGCCAACAGAGAGGACTCTGCGTGCCTGCTGTGGCACGTGTGCCATAGGTTCGCCACCACTGACCTAGTGGTATCCAGTTAATTACAATCTTAGCAGGACATTGTTTATTCATGCGGAGCACATGGCTAGCAAAATGCACTCTTTGTTCTGTTACAAACTCAGAGTCTCTGAGTACCACATCCTTGTAATACTTGATTTGCAATATGGTCCCAATATGTAATGCATAATATCTTTCTAAGGCAACATTGCTGAAAGACGTTGATCTTCTGGCTAATTTTTGTCATAAATTTTCAGGTCTCACTGGCATAGGTGGCAATTGGTCCAGAAATGGCATTAAATAATCTACACTTACTTATAATATCTATAGCAGACATACCCCAAACCAAGCCCATCTGTTGGAAAACAGCAGTTGCTTTGCCTATCTAGCATTTCACATCTCCATCCATAATACTGCCAAGTTAACTAAACTGTTTCACAAATTTTAGAACTTGGCCTTCTGCTCTTACTGGGGTGCTATTTTGAGCACTGCCAAATTGCATTAGCTTGGTCTTACCACTAATTCTTAAGCCCTCTTTTCATACCTCTGTTTCAAGTGCACGTGTCATGTCTCTCAGCTGCGCTACAGTATTTGCAAGTAAAGTAATGTCATCAGCAAAATCCAAGTCGGTCAAATTGCCTTGTTCTTTTCCACAGGATGAGGAAGTCTGAGTTTTTCATTCCTTTTTTCATGGTATAATCCATAATGATCAAAAAATAAAAATGGGGATAATATACAGCCCCGTCTGACACCAGTATCAATCATGAAAAAATCAGCTGTGCCATTTTCAGTTCTCACACAGCATCTAGAATTATTACAAAGTTTTTTTTTAATGTTGACATATTTCTTAGGAATATCATATATGCACAATATATTCTATAATGATTCCCTGTTGATTGAGTCAAATGCTGTCTCAAAATCAATAAAATTAATTAACAATGTTTTTTGATATTCAGTGCTTTGTTCAGTAATATTTTGCAGGGAAAAGATCTATTCATTGCATGAGTGGCCTTGTCTAAATCCACCTTGTTCTTCATGCAAATATTGGTCAATCTTATCTTGCATTCTGTTCAACAGAACAATACTAAACACTTTCCCAGGGACTGAAAGGAGTGTAATACCTCTCCAGTTGTTACAATAGCTCAAATTGCCCTTTTTTGGGGAATTTTAATAATGATACCTTATCTCCAATCATCCAGATGCATTCATTTTGCCAGCATAGTAAGCTTACAAATGACCATGTTACCACCACATTTCAGAAACTCAGCTGATACTTGGTCTAGTCCAGGTGCTTTATTATTCTTCAGTGCACGTATAGCTTCCTCCACTTCAACTTGAGTAAATAATCTCATATCTACATCCAGATCAGCTAGAGGTAGACTGCTGAAATTATGTGCCAGGTGGGGCTGATTTAATGTCTCTTTAAAATATTTGGTCCAATGCACATCCCGTTCTTCTTGTCCATGAAGAATTTTCCCATTTTTGTCTCTAATGGGCACATTTGCTTTCATTTGGTAACCGGTTAAATTTTGGGTTATACAGAAGAGTGTTTTAGTATCATTCTTTAAGGCTGCTTCTTGGGCTTCCATCCCCTTTTGTTCTAACCAATTTTTCTTATCTTCCCTGCAGCTATACTTCACTTTCCAATCTAATTCTTGTTATTTTGCTGCCGCTTTCACTGCTACCCCTGATGTCCGTGCTTGATCTTTATAGTATTTTGCTACCTTTCATCGAACAGCTTCCAGGTTTGTCCTGTATCCATTTCTTTCTCAATGATCTCCTCCTCCTTTCAATTATCTATTCTGAGGTCTCTATAACAGCTTTTTAAAATACTCTCCAGTTTTCCTCTAATCCATGCTGGTCTTCCAGCTGCTGTAACCTGCTCTCTAACTCCAGCTGAAATTTTTGAGCAACAGCATGATCTTTCAACCTTTCAACATCAAATGGTCAATTTATCTTCTGTTTTTGTTGGAAAACAGCAGTTGCTAGTCAGCATTTTACAGTTGCTTCTGTCCCCCTATCTGCATTCATAATACTGCTAAGGTAACTAAACTGTTTCACAAATTTTAGAACTTGGCCTCCTGCTATTATTGGGGTGTTACTGCTGCTCTGTAAAAGACTCTGTGTATAGAGTCTCAAAAATGGGATTGCAAAAGCCAGCTCCACTGCCACCTTCCCTCCCCCCCACCCAAAAAAAAGGGGGTTTTAAAGGAAGAAAAGCCATAGTGAGGCTGAAACAGTTCACAACATGGAATGAGGGGATATGCTTGATCCTTCCAAGTTGTTCCTTTGGAGACTTGCAGGAGGGCTGAAGAGGAAAGAGGCGCAGATGGTGGGGCTCACTGAATGTGTTCAGTTCCCACCTCACACTAATACCTCGGAAGGTACCATGGTCAATGGCTCTGAAAGCTGTGGAATGATCCAGTGGAACCAACAGAGACATATTTCCCTGTTTTGTTACATAACCCAGGCTTGAAGCCAGATTGAAATGGAAGTGGATAATCCATCTCATCCAAAAGTCTCCATAACTGAGCAGTCAAGAATGGAATATTGGAGACTAGCCAAAAGTTACCCAATGCTATGTGATTCAGGGAGAGTAATTTTTAGCCAAGTTCTTGCCACTGCCTCCTTTAAGCAAGGTGGAATCAAACCTGCCATATAGAAGTATTCACCACTACTCCTACCCACTCAGTTCTCTCTCGCAGCTTTTGTAAGCCAGGAAAGACAAGCGTTCACTACACAGGTGGTTAGTTTCACCTTTCCATGGTGTATATGGGAAGAAAAGGAAGGAAGGTGGGAAGAGAGAGAGTATGGAAACAACTTGTTCTCAGTTCTCCAGTCCTAATGCAGCCTACATCATACATCAGAGTACAGAAAATTTCTCACAACAGATGTTGACATATTTATTACAAAGTAGCAACACCTTTGACCATTAGCTTATACATATTTATAACTGATTTATCTTTCTAGGTCTCATGGCAAGTTATAATCTTGCTTCTCTTCAAGCCATTTACAGTATGCTTTACTTAATGAGATCCAACAACAACAAAACTGACATGCCTCTGTGGGCCTTAATGTTTTCTAGGTGCTAGTTTTCAAAGCTTCAGATTTATGACCAATTGTAATCTGGCACAGTGCCTTAAACTTATTTTAAAAATAAATAAAACAATTGTTTCCAGAATCTTATATAATTAAAGATAATATTTGTAACAATAGAAAGCTCTCTCTCTCAAGAGAGAAAGTGAGAGAGTCAGAACTATGTATAATAGTGCCATAGAGTTTTTCAAATACAAGTTTAATATAAAATAGATTTATAATTTTTTCTAGATCCCTTTCAATCCAACATTATGACTTATTTTGAGACAGAAACTGTCTTGGTTGCCCAGCTGTTCTGCCTCTTGGACCTCTTAGCAATTTTTGCTATCATTGACCATGACCTCTTTCTGGATCAGCTGTCTGGGTTGGGATTGTGAGCATGGTTTTACAGTGATTCCATCCCTACTCAAAAAGGGGGCATAACTCAGGGATAGAGTACGTGCTTTGTATGTGAATTCTCAGGTGTGATCCATAGAGTCTATGGACACCCTCCCCTATTTCTTTTTCAGGAGTTTCCTAGCAGGCAAAAAGCAGCACGTTGCACATTTCACTTCAAGAGTGACCACTTGTCACTCTTCAGATGTTTGGTCTACAATTCTCATTATACCTCACCACTAACTATGCTTGATAGGGCTGATGAGATTTATAGACCAAAAACATCTGGAAGGCCACAGTTTAGCCACCATGGGAGAAGGGATTCCAAAAAGGGACCAGATGCAGTCTTCAGGTCACTCAGCCACCTGTTTAATTTAGTTGAAAGTTTCACTTATGTTGTAAAACTTCCCAGAGGGAAAGCTGTGTTTGCTGCTGCAACATACACAACAATGTGTCACCTTAATGATGAACAAATTTATTATGGCATAAGCTTTTGTGTGCATGTGATGTTGTGTATACATAGTATCACTTGAGGCATGTTCATGAATGTTGAACAAGTCTACTTCATTCCAAATACAAGGAGATCCAGAGCTGGACACTATATGTTGTAATGGCCTAACCCTTATTACTTCACTAGATGTTATCTTTTGTTGTGTGTATGTGCACGCGCACACATGCATATTAAATTGTTTCAAGAGACTGCTATGTTCTATGTTTTAGTTTCCTCTCTGTTCAATAATGTAGCCAAATCTGGATGTGGCATTTTCTATCTCACTCTGCACCAAAGATAGTCAATGAGGTGGAGGCAGGAAAACATGACATGTTGTGATGTCAGTTTATAATGCAATGCTTTGATGTCCCAGATATTATAGACAGGGAGTTAAATGCATTCTTGCTGTTTTGTGTAGGAGCTGTACATTTAATGTCCCTTGTACCTGAAATATGAGAAATCCAACTCATGATTTAATGAGGTGAGATTGCTCCCTTCAGTTGTTCTCACACACAAAACACCTTCATGCATTTCTTATCTGAAAAGGCCTTATAAATTGTTTATTCAGATTCCAAGCTGATCTTTGAATTGCTGAGTTGCTTTTAGTATCCTCCAATGTATTTGAAATATAATGAGAAAAATAGGCCAACCTGAAAGTGTTAATGCATTGAATAAATGGTCGGAAAGAATCCTAGGATGTATTTTTCTACATCCTATGTGTTCCACCTTTAGATTGTGCTGAAATTTAAAAAGGCTAAAAAAGATTTAATGTAGACATAAAATCCTTCAATAAAAACCAGTTCACCAAAACCATTTTTCAGATAGCAGCAGAGTCTCAGCTACTAAAATAGCAAAGAGAAATCACAGTAGCATTGGAGTTCATGTTAATTTTGGAATCCTGCCACAAACACCCTACAAATCAGAACCATCTTCAGAGTCTGCTGAAAGGCAAGAAGGAAAGGAATAAAAGTGTTTCCTTGGGAAGAAAGTTTAGATTTGATATCTGAAAGGACCTTGTACTACAAACTCTGCCCCCTCATTCCACACAGGAAACGGAAAGCAGAGATTTAACTGAAGACCAAAGTGAACAGAAAAGTTCATATGAGGGATTAGAAAAGTTCATATGAAGTATATCCTTCCTTTTCCCAGATCATTTAGGGCTGTAAAGGTCTAACACAGCCTTCCGAATGGACCCAGAGTTAGCCCCTCTCTCCCATGGGGCAGTGTTGAAATAAGCAAAAGGATACCCATGGAAGTACTCATCCTTACAGTTTAGGAAACGTTTCTTATTTAATCTACTATTTGAATAGATTTAAGTTAACCAAGATGTACGCTCTATATCTATTCCTATATTTTTAGTCTCCAATCCTATATCCAGTAACCTGGAAGTAAGTCTCAATGAACTTGAATGTGATGTACTTTTGATTAGGCAGGCATATGATTGCTCTGTTTGCACTGTGATATGTAAAAGCTGCATCTCTAGCTGTGACTGAATTTATTTTTATTATTTTTTTATTTAAAATATTTATATGCTGTCCTGTCGTGAAAGCCTCAGGACGGCTTACATAATCAATGAATGATTATAAATACTAGTGATAATCACTGAGGTATGCAATTCCAGAACCAGTCACTTCTGATTGAATTAACCAATGAATGATTATAAATACTAGTGATAATCACTGAGTTATCTAATTCCAGGACCAGTCACTTCTGATTGAATGCTGGTGCCCCTCTTCCCTGGCAACAGTAGCTTTGTAGATTTGCTTAAGAGCAAGACCTCATGCAACCTTTTTTTCCTTTCTATTTTTAGCTCAAAATATATTTGTTTCTAAGACTTTGCACAAGTGTGAAGGCCTCTGTGAGCAGCCCGGGACTGAGCTGAGCCAAGAAAAGCATGGAAGGGAAGTTGGGAGCTGCCAACTAACAAGGCAATCTGATTTCCTCTTCAGAAAATTAGAGATTATTCATTGCTTGATAGTCTGTGTGCATACACATTTTGCTATCTGCAAAAGAAACCATGTAACAAGACCTATTTCTGAGTATTGAGCGTTATGGCAGGATAAAAATTTAAATATTCTTTTTAAATTCCTTTAGCTCAGAATCTGCTTTTAACCTGCAACATACTTACCTAGAAGCAAGCACTGTTAAACACAGTGGGTTTTACTTCTGAGAAATATGCACAGGATTATGCCATTTTAACTGATGCTTCTGCTAATGGCAAGTGTTGCTATTTGTATTATGTTTTATTTTATTTTTCTTATTTATGTAAGTCGTCCTGAGGCTATGCAATGGGACGGCATACAAATACTCTAAATGAATGAATGAATGAATGGTTACAGTTTTTGTGGGGGAAATGAGCATAGACTGTATCTGACAAAGTTCACAATCTGGCATTGCCTTTATGGCAACCAACCAAGGTAACATGAAATGGTGAGCAAGCTTTCAAGCTCCGAGATCTCTTCATTGGGCTGGTTTTAAACAAAGTTGAGGGGCACTGGTTGGATGTTAAAGCCGTAGAATCTGCAGTATTTGATCACAGTCTTAGAAGCTTCCACATTTTTGTGTCCTTTTGGTTGAATAGATTACTACTAGGTATTATGCAGATTTCAGATTGCACCTAGGAATGCCAAGTTACTAGCCATTCTCTTATAGGAAGGCATCCGTGACTTATTTTAAAATGCTTATGTAGTATAAAAATAACTCTAGAAATCCAAGTGCCAATAACAGTTGTCATGTGTGGCTAGATAGCTACTCTTCTGACATGCATTAAGGATTTACTCTTTAAGGTACTGAAGTTATTACCAAACAGTTTTTATATAGCCAAAGATGTACACATAATTTAATCACTGTAGTAAAACTCCATCCTGATCAATAAGACTCATGACAAAAATGCAGATCAGAAGATGTGGGAAGTTGTTTATGAAGTGACAGCAACGAGAAGCCTTCCAAATGTTTTCAAGAAGGACTACATGACTGAAAGCAGCAAGTAGCCTTCAGAAATGATGTGCAGTGCAATTGTAAGCTATTTGCTCAGAACTAAGTCACACTGAGATCAGTGGGATTTATTCCTCTGTGTGCATATATAAGATTTCAGCAAAAGATCTAGTTTGCACATAGCTGCAGCAAACCATAGGTTAATTATCTCACAATTTGCCACAGTGCATGCTGCTAGCATTACACATATGCAACCTCCAATCAGGCCTATTGGAAGTTGTTCTGAACTATCCAAATCATGTTAAGCAATCTGCAGTTAAAATTAGTTGTTTAACTGCAGGTTGATTAATCCATAATTAACCTATGGTATCTGGGTTTGGAAACAAAAAGAAACCTCTACTAGGCCCAGTCAAATGTTGCATATGCAAAATAATGCCAGTATACAGCACAATTGTGAGGAACTCAGTAAACAAAGATATGCATAGACTCAATACACATGCATAGCATTCCACTATTAGTTTCTTTGAGACAGTTTTGCATAGCACATAAAGGAGAAATGTATTCTGGATTCTGGATGAGGAATGTAGGTCTGATATAACAGCTTGTAGGCTAGAAACAAATGTATTACATAGCTGTGGAACTGTGGTATTACCACTGTTGCCTTTACTCTAGAGGCCTTGTGTGGATATTTTGAGGGAAGAAAATAATTCCTGCAGGCAACATGGTATTAGCCGCTCCACCATTCCATTAGTGCAAGGAGGGAAACCAATTAATCAGTTGGAGGAATGTGCAAGTGAGCTTGCAAAAGCAGACCTCCCTTCTCCTCAAACCACCTTCTTCAGCCCCCTGAAAATGCTAGAGAAGGTAGTAGGAACCTTCTGAATGGAGTGAACTGTGGTATGGGTAGAAGAAAGGGACCTCTGCAATCGGGCAGATGTACTTTCTATGAACAAAGACCTTCCATCACTAGAAGGCAGATCCTAGATCCATCCCCTCATATATATTTCCTGAGCAATAGATGGCAGGTGTTGCCTTAGATGCAACTTTTCATCTAAAATACTGCTAGATTGAGCACTGCTAGATTTTCTTTTCTAGTAAAAATAAATCATACATAAAAATCCTTATTGGCCTATAATTTTACTAAGCTAATTGGCTGCCTGTACTGTATCTATTATTTACCATTGCTACAATGACATCTACTGGTGAAAATGGATTTGGAGCCCAGATGGTGAAAGTGTCCAGCCTTTTACTGTTAATATGCATATATCGTTGTTGATACATGTTTCCACTCCATCCTTTCTCTTGTTGCCTTTATGTTTTTTTTAATTACACCAAGCTTTTATTGATCATACTATTGACCTGCTATATATGCTTTCACACTTCTTTTTTCATCTTGTTCTTAGGAGTCTCAGGTAAGTCATGGTGAGAGTAGGTTGTCTGCTTGAAAAATACAGCCGCTACCAGCCCTGGTATTGACTCTCAGAAATAGGCAAGTCCACTCCCCTTGCTTAAATCAGACAAAGTATGAGCTGTCAGATGAAATTAAAGGTGTAAGTCTCCCAGGGACACTCATGTATTCCCAGGGTGCCCTCACTTTTGTACTTGTTCCTACACACTAGCGCCTGGAGAACATGCAAAAAATGCAAGCCAGCCCATATACAGGGGCATTTGGCAACTGTCAAAGTTAAAGCACCTTTCAGAGTGAAATTTAGAAAGGATATATGAGACTTGATGAAGTGTTGAAAAGGTGGAAAACACTGAAAGATGTCAGTTCAACACTTAAAAGTCATTGCTAAGCGAATATTATTCTAACCTCCTTTGGTATATCTTCTTTTTGCTGCTTTTCTCCCCTGTACTGATTCTTTTCAATGACAACTTGACAATTGGTCCCTGCCTTCTTTACTGATAAATACTTTGCCTTCTCAATTTCTGTGTATGTTACCTACTTCAATTAACAGCTCCCTCTGACAGCAGAAAGAGGTAAGAAATTGACCAGGCAAGACTTCACATACTGGACAACCATGAAAGCACACTTGTGCAAGTCTGCCATTTTATTTAAAAACAACAACAAAGAATTGCCTAGTTGTACTGGAAAGCTGCAGCTGTTCTCACACTTGGGAAATAATTTAATTGGAAATGGTGCACAGAAGCAGGTCTGACCAACTAGCACAGCACTTTTCTTGAGCACAGTGGCAAATTGCAATTTAGCCAGGAAGGAGAGGAGGCGGGCGACAGTGAGGAGGGAAGGGGTTGCTGTCCCTGTGACTAGGTTTAGGGTTACGGTTAGGCAGCAGTGTGGTAGTCGTATGGCCCGAGTGAGGGGGCTGAAATACATCTTGTACAGCCCCCATCAAACCTGGTGGTGCTTCTGATGCTAGCTGTCTAGTACAACTGAACAGCTGTATGTCCAGAAAAATCATGATCTAAATAAAATAAAACCCAAAACTTAGTTACAGAATTGATAATGAGTAGAAATCTATGTACAGATTAACAGATGCTCTACTTGTGAAATACTTAAGGAACATAATGAGTTGGATGCTGCTTAATATTAGCTGAACCAACTGTGTCATCCTATACATAGTTACTCAAAATCAATGCCCATTGTGTTTACAATAATGCCCAAGAAGAGATGCATAGGATTGGAGCCTTCATTTGCACTGAGATCAATGAGAAGTCATAATATGTCCTATCGAGTTCAATGAGACTGAAGCTGAACTCAGGAAATCCAGATTCAACTCATTTAAAATACCTCAAGTCTCTCTAAACATACAGTAATGTGAGTCTTAGCTTACCATGGCTTCCTCTACCTCATGTTCTGTCATCAAACCTCAACCATAGAATGTGTAGAATAAAAGCAGAGTAACGTTTTGCTTTTTAGCAGAGCAAAGCACTTTTTCTCACCAGTGTGACCTCAGACCGCCCCTTCATATTTATTTGAAGGACAGTTTTGAACTCTTCCGTTTGGAAGTTCGGCACTTGATTCTCATCCCACTGTGTATCGCTGGAGTTAATTTGAAAATATCATTATACAGTATCTTAAACTGGGCAGGAAAATTTATTTGCTTCTATGATTTGCAGGAAACTATGTCAGTAACGTAACACTGTTTACAGTGCTTAGATGTTGTAGCTGGGTATACATGGTTTTGTTCCAAGGGAGGTGCCTTAGTTGCTTGTCTCATGGAGATGACTCATGCCTCTCTTTGGATGCATCCCATTACTGAAATAACTTGATATGGAAAGTAGGGAGGGGAATAAAACATTATGCTACTACCATTTGTACTATAAAACAGTTGTAATAGAATGTTTTACAGGTTTCTCGTCCCCTATCACGTTATTTCAATAATGGGATGCATCCAAACAAAGATCACTTGGTTTTAGAAAGCTGGGTATCATGATTTCAGAATCCTTCAATCTGAGTTAATTGTACATCTTTTAAACACTAGTTTTGCCTCCTACCATTTTTTTGTCTGCTACATTATGGGTGGTTAAAAACACACACATATCTAAGAGATTGTACTATCTTAGACAGGGCTAAAAAAAAACCCACCTGACCACATGAACTGCTATGATGCTGTTCCACTTCATAGCTCTGGCTCAGCTGTTCAGATGTCACAGGGCCAGCCTCACCATTTGGCAGGGTGAGGAGGCAAATGCTGAGGGACCTGGAACCCTAAGGGCAAGATGCTGGAGAAAAGAACTGTGGATATGCATCACACAGACTACCCTACATTTCCTTAATGTAGACTACCACCTATGGGTGTGGTGAAAGATACCGCCCAGTCACCAACATTTCAATCATAGAATCATAGATCTGGAAAGGGCCATGAAGGCCATCGAGTCCAACCCTCTGTTGTTGCAGGACACCAAGTTACACCACCCCACTCAGATGGCTGTCCAGTTTCTTTTTGAATGCCTCTAGTAATTAACTTTTTAAAAAATATTTTAATACATTCTACATCCTTATAGATACCAGGGTGGTATGTACTTAAAACAATAAATACACCAAGGTTAATTATTAAGTTTTAAAAACTGCAAATACAAAGAAAGCAGGATCAGGCAATCAAAATGCTGGGCAGAACAAAATGTTTTTGAGCTTATTGCAGCCCAGATGTGTTGGGCTGCAAACTTGATAATTCTTATGGCATGGCCATGCTGGCTGGAAATTATAGGGGTTGTAGTCTAACATAGCAGGAGTACAGCAGGCTGGGGAAGACTAGGCACCACAACCAAGAAGAAACATAGAACACAGAAACAGAGCGAGTCAGAAGGGGTCTCCCAGGGCATCTAGTCTGACCCCCAGCTCCAGCTGGCTCCGCTCATGACATGCTGTTAAGATTCCATATTTCCTGAATAACAAAACCTCTTAATAGTCAGTGGGGGTCATTGAGATCCCGCCTCCCATTTTATACTTCTAGTTTCATACTCAGTTGAAAGCAGCAAGTTAAAGCAATGGCTAACCCAATTATATGCCAAGACAACTTCCTGGTTTATCATAAAGGCCATAAAGTCCCAAACAGGATTCCCTATGCTGTTATCAATGGGAATGTTGAAATTCCCCAAGATAATTGTCCCAGGAAGCAAAAAGCCTATTATGACAACCTGGCATTTTACAGTAACCCTCCAGTGCAAGAGGGGAGATTAGCAGGATGGTGGGAAGGGAAACACCAGCAGTCAGCTGCCATTCCATTCAACTTTTGTACACCAAAATGGGGTAGCAGCACCGTTTTGCCCTTCCCAGGCACCAAAATGTCTTTGTTAGTCGTCTGATGTCATCATTATGAATGTTCTAACTTCTAAGAGTGAAGGCTACTACCATGGATGGCTTTAAAAGTGAATTGGAAGATAAGGCTACCCACAACTACTAGTTATGATGTCTAGATACCTATGCGTTACCTTTAAGTATTAGGGTCAGTATGTCTATCAACACTAATGGCTGCAGAAGATGCTGCTGCCTTTATGCCTTCGTCTTCCAATGAGCATCAGGTTGGCCACTGTGTGAACAGAATACTGAACTAGACCAGGCTGATTCAGCATGGATGATCTTATGTTCTTCAGTGACAGAATGCTGACTAATATGCCAGGATCTGCAAGAAAAATTAAAAGTTCATTTGGCTGAGAGTCTTTGTAGATGTTATCTTATGGTTAGGGAGCTGTTCCAACTCAGCTTATTCTGGGTTACAAACATAACATTGCACAGCCCAGGCCATATGGGAGGAGTTCATGCTACAGATGTGAAATATTGGTGTGAAGAGTTGCTGCAGTGATGGCTTAGGAAGAAGGAACCATGTTGCCATGGCTCCCACACCATAAAGCTAAAATAGGGAACAGATGGGTACTTCCAGATGGAGACTCTTAATCACAAGGCATTGCTCAGTAAGTCCATCTTTTCTTTTTAATGCATTTTCTGCAGTAAGACAGAAGGCAGAAGAAGCCAAAAGAAGCAGTAGGAAAGCACAGGAGGGTTACAAGCTGAAGATGTCAGGATCCCTGTAAAATTCCATGAATGAAGTAGGATGATGGTGCTGTAAAATGCACAGTGATGAACAGAGCTCTTTGGCTTTATACGTAAGATCCTATCCCACAACTCCCATGGGTGTGAGGGTAGCCTCTTCATAATGCTTGCATATGAAGCATTATGCTGCATATATACAAACAAAAAGTGACTCTGAGGATGGAAAAGGAGAAGCTGAACAAAGACTTAAGGCACCAGCTTCAGCAGAAAGAACAATGCATAAGTTGCAATGGTAAATTTTAGATGGGTATAATACAAAAACAGCGCTCTTTGGAAAAAAAAGAAAGGAAGGAAGGAAGGTTGTATTCTAGCAATTCTTGTAAGTTTCTGATATGGAGATGGCCCAAAAGGCATACACACTGCACATTCACAGCTTTGAATGGTCCTTTCCTTATCAACCATTGCTACTATAGGCAAAAAGGCAGCTATTAAGCCTATGTTTTGATGTCAAACAAAGAGGGAACCCTGGCCATCCAGACAGGAATACTCCTTACTAGCTCACTGTACTTCATTATTTTTTAGCTCCTGTTTAAATAGTAGTATCAAAACTATTCCAGTAATCATATCTTTTAATTATATACAATCCTGTATGCATGTGTTGAATACCATAAACCCGTAATCTATATAAGCTAGCCACTTTCTTTGCACTCTAGTTGAGATTTGTTTTCAAGGGGGATCTTGCTGATTCTATCTGAAGCCAGCTGACTGGAATCCTATCTTGCAGGGGTCCCCACTGTGTGGTATAAGTGGCTTGCTGCTAAATGCATTGGAAGTCTAGCTAGCATTTTATATTATTGCGATAATAATCTCCTTCTTAGTAAATCTAAGTTGGTGTATCACTTGGTGCATCACTTTCTGAGAATCCCAAAAACCTACTGTCCGTGGCCTGGGCAACACAGGCAGGAAAGCAAAACTTATGATCCAGTCCTGTCAGAACCCCAAAAGATGCCTTAGAATAATAGAATTGGAAGGGCCCATGAAGGCCATCAGGTCCAACCCCCTGGTGTTTCAGGACACCAAGTTGCACCATCCCATTCAGATGGCTGTCTAGGTTCTTTCTGAATGTCTCCAGTGTGGGAGAGCCCACCACCTCTCTAAGCAGTTGGTTTCACTGTTGTATTGCTCTGACAGTGAGGAAGCTTTTCTTGATGTCCAGCCTGAATCTGGGTTGCTGCAACTGGAATTGATTATTCTATGTCCTACATTCTGGCATTAGCAAAAAGAGATCTTGACCTACCTCTTTGCACCAGCCTTTGATGTACTTAGCGGGATATCATGTCTCCCTTCTCTTCTTCTCAGTACAGTCTTCTCAAGGCTGAACATGTCCAGCTCCCTCAGTCTCTCCTCATGGGGCAGTGTTTCCAAACTCTGAATTATTTTTGTTGCCCTTCACTGGACCCTTTCTAATTTACTTGCATCTTTCTTATCTTGGTGGCCAGAACTGGACACAGTATTCCAGGTGAGGTCTGACTAGCCGCTGCCAACAAAGAAGCCTCCATCAGACAGTTTAACAGTACCTAATTTGTACAATCCTCTGGCCTTGCTCACCCGGTTTTCTTCACTCCTGAAGAATGCCAATCCACAATATGGGTTTATACATGTGTACTTCTCTTCTGGGGAATAGCTGTCACTCAGTGGTAGAGCTCATACTTTACATGAGAGAGACCCCAGGTTCAATCCTGGTATCTTCAGGTATGGCAGGGAAAGACCGCTGCCTGAAATATGAGAGAGCAGCTGCTCTCAATCAATCCTGAGCTTGATGGGCTCAAGTTGGCATGAAGAAATTTCCTTTCCAATTTTACTCTTCTCATGGAATGGCTGATAATCTGGGACTGTTTTTTTTTAGCTGTTCCTAAAAGGCACTCTCCAAATATAAGTGTAGATTTGTCACAACTACTTCTGTAATATAGCCATGGCTCAACTTCTGAAACAAAAACAACCCACAGCAATCTGAGACAGAGAGTATATACATGCACTGATCTTATTTTTAAAAGAAACTTCCCACTGATTTTGTCTTAATTGCATAGGTTTGATTATGTCTTAATGTGGACAGGATTCTACTTTTAAACAAGTACTGTTGTTTCATACTATTTCAGCTTTCTCTCCAACTATTCCAGAACAAATATTTGTGTTTTCCCTATGGTTATATTCTTTTCCTTCCTGGATTATTTTTTTCCTTAAACACTGCATTTTCATAACTATATCTACATTCCATATATACATACCAACCTCCCAAATTGCACACAGTTTTGTTCAGGGAAGCAGACCCTGAAATGAAAGCATGAAGTTTAGTGCATAGGGGAATGGATAAAATGATTATTTTTCTTCCTAACCTTAAGAAAATGCTCTAACAATGCAAAGATAAGGCAATAGGCAAGAAGAGGAAGAGTACGGTAACTTTTAACATGGCATGTGAACATACAAACAAGGGATTTTTGCAGCCTTACCTGAAGAGTTCAGAGATTGGTCTTAAACCTTTCACATGCAAAGAACATGCTGGACGAGACCAAGGTCCAGCATTCTATTTGAATTATGGCCAAAGCAGACAACCTTTCAAGTACTATATTCTTTACACCATGGCAAACAAGTTGAAACATTTGACCTTATTGACTGAATACAAATATAGCTGATTTAAGTTATGTACTTGAGCCCCAATGGCTGTAGCTGTTTGACTTTAAGCATGCTTAAAATATTGGAGCAGAGCACTGATTAAACATACGCTTACTCATACTGATGTCAATTCTATATATTTAGCAGGCATTTGGCAGCCTGATTCTTCACCTAAGACTACTGATCAATCTTTCAGCTTGCGTTCTGGAAAAGAAAAAAGAAGTAGTAGTAGTAGAAGAACTTTTCAGGCATGACAGATCCTACATACAAAGCATGTCCACATTGGAAACTGCACAGGTCATATTCTCATATGTGAATCACATTTTTTATTTATTTAGTGGATTTTTATTCTGCCACATTAGCCAATAAGGCTCCCTGAACAGGTTACAAGGTTAAGAAGTATACAATGAAAGGTAACATTAAATTTAACAGAAGATATAACAGTAAAATCCAACAGTTGAAAACCAAGTGCCATTATAAAACTTCACAAGACTTCAATTTTATCCCAACGGAAGCATGATAAAAGGCACAGTAATGGATTATAAAACAAGATGTAAGGTATTAAAAACCATTAAACACATCTTAACCATTATGTGATGAATATGTGTTATTTGGAAAATAGCAGTTTTCCAGGATATATACATGCCCAAACATACACATTTGCGATAACTGCACATGAAGGTTGCACATTGCATTATTTCACTTTATTTTTTTCTTTCTCTTTGCAATTGTTTATTAGGATTTTCCCAATCCTAATTAACTACAGAACAACAGCATAATGCTATATATGTCTGCTCACAAGGAAATCTCATTGACTTAATTGTCCCTTATTCCCAGAGTACAAAACTGCAGCAAAGGACCCAACAGAGCAGAATCAGGGAACGTTTGGTTCTCCAGATGTTGGACCAGAACTTCCATCAGCCGTAATTAGCATGTCCGATGGTTGGGAATGTCGGGAAGGCCATAGGTTTCCCCAGCTTTGCAACAGGGGAAGGACCAACACTAAGTGACAAGAGTTTTTGTTAACAGAAGGTCTCTCAGGTGCAGTCGTTGGTATCAGAACAGCTGAGTGAAACACTGAAAAATCATTCACAGGTAGCATAAGACGATAATGAACTAGCTGGATCGATGACCAGGTTCCGAGTTAAACCGCTTGCTTCGTGTGTTGCACGGACCTAATTTATTAATAAACATGCATGTATCCGCAAGACTAAGCATACTTACTTGCGAGCAAGTCTGCCTGAAAGCACGCTTCCTAAAAAGGAAACATTAAGAACCAAGCTGGTTCCTACAGGCTGGTTGCTGAGCAGCTACCGAAGTGCCCCACATTGGTGCAAAGGTGTACCACGCGCCCACCTTTTCCTACAACTCGCGTCTTTTATTGTCTCCGGCGGCTCGTTGCCCTGGTACGTGACGTCAGTGCGCGCCGACTCGTTCTTTATTTACCTCCGCCGCCCGCGCCCCCATTCGCTCAAAATTGTTGCCAGCGGAAGGGGGTGGGAGGTGTTGCGCTGGTGAGCGACTGCCTCGCGAGCGACCTCCTGATTGGCGAGGGGAGCCTGTGGAGGCGGGGCGCGCGGCGGCGGCGGCTGAGGCGGCTCTCGCGACTGGGCTATAACGGCGGCGGGGGTCCTTTCGGCTCGAGCGCCTGAGGTGGTTGCGGCGGTGGCTCTTCCTGCCGCGGTAGCGTGTCGCGTATGACCCCCGCGTTGGCCAGGAAAGCTCTCATTCCTGTGGCGGTGCGGAAAGAAAGGAGGCGGGAGCATGGCGGCCTCAGCGTCGGAAAAAAGCAGCAAGAAGAAAACGGAGAAGAAACTCGCCGCTCGAGAAGAAGCCAAATTACTGGCTAGCTTCATGGGGGTCATGAACACCATGAGAAAGCAAGTAAGGCGGCGAAAGAGAGCTGAAAGCAGGCGGAAAGAAGGGGTTGCGGGTGGCCTCTGGTGAGGCCTTTTAACCTCTAGTTCCTAGGAAGACTATCCCCCAGCCCATCCCCGGCTTTGTGTTGAGGTGTCTTCACACCTCGAGCCTAAACCTGAAGGAATTGTGGGATGAGTAAGAACAAGCAGTTTCACTGCGCTTCCTGGGGCTGAGGGTGCATCACGTGCGTTCTTTTGTTGTTATAACACTTACGACAGCCCTGTAATGCAGGTCAGTATTATTCCCGTATTGCCGGTAGGGGCGGAGCGCTGGTGGTGACTTTTCTAAAGCTGCCTTGGGAGTTTGTGCAAACGCCCTGGTGGCAGCCTGATTTGTGGCTTGGCTTCTTATATTATGTATAGATATTTCTCTGATGCAATGGTTAAGATAGTTTTCTGATACACCAGAGAAATAGCAAGTGTAATGCTGTATATAGAAGAGCACTCCGTTGTATTTGGTGTTCCTTTTAGCAGGATATCTGTGTTTCCATCTCATTTACAAAAATATATTTTTAAAAGGCCCCCATTTCTAATGTTTTGGCTATACCTGTGGCTGGGTAAGCTGAGTGCTAAAAGGAAGCTAGCTAATCTGCATTAAGTTATCTTGGATATCAATATGTACATTCTTCCAATGGATAGTCATTCCAAAGATACAGTATAACCATCATAAGATTTTTAGTGTAATTTGATTAGTAAAAACAAGTGGATGGAAAATGCTAGTTGAATTGTGCAGCAATCAGGTGCATTTGAGTTAGTTTTTATAATGCAGTACCGCTCTCCTGATCTAAGAAAGAGAATATTTATCCTACCAATTGTCACTGTTTGTCTTCAAATTCTGGTGTAGCATTTACTTGTGTAGTCATCACTTCCTAGAGTTACTTCACATCTTAAGTTTGTTCAGTAAGAACAAATTTTAGGCCAAAAATAACTTTGTTTTGGTGATACAAGAGAGCCAGTGTGGTTAAAAGTGTGGGATTGGGACTCAGGCTTATCTGGCTTGTAGTCCCCACTCAGCCATGGAACTCACTGAGTGATTTGGGGACAGTCGCAGACTTTCAGTCCAACCTGCTTCATAGGGTTGTTGTCATGATGACAAGATGAGAGGAGGAGAATTATGTAATATGGCTTGAGTTCCTTGGAAGGGGAAAAAAAGCAGGATAGAAAAATAATACATAAATAAATAAATCTGTCTGAACTATTTGGCTGTATTTTGAGGTTGAAACACTATATGTATTGGCAAATCTAATGTAGCAACTTTCAACACTTAAAATAGCAATCCTTGTCACAAATGTATAGAAGATTTAAATGGAGACAATTGGATCACAGTTTTCACTTTATTGTCCTTTGCACAGTACAGCAAAATATTATAGGGGAAAATGTTAACATGTGAATTTGGAGCACTAGGTTGTTTAAGGACTAAATAACCAGCCGTTAACTCAACAACAAACCATGGATTAAGCACTGGATTATTTAGTCAATGACTGCTTTGTTAAGTATGAGTTGTTGCTAGGGTGTTAAGATTGCAAACCTATGTATCCTTAGGGGTAGTTTTTGAGCAACACACATGGGATTTACAGGGTAGCTTTGCCTATTTCAGTAATGTTTTGAATTTAAAATAGAAATGGAAACCTTGTGTGTATGTAGAAAACAGCAAAGTTATTATTGATCTGAAATATGTCTTCACATTAGTAGCAACTCTAGCAATTGACACAATCATTTGTGAAATTCATTTTTCCCATTTTACTGTTGGAAGTCCACAATAACATTCTTATTTCTGTAAGTCCTATTAATGTGAATAGAAAATTTGAAAGTACATGAGAGCTGTCTTTTACTTCATGCATATTGCTGACAAAAAAAAATCAAGGTTGGATCCAGACTTGGTAATTTTTGATGTAAACCCACAGAAAATTATGAAGTTAAGTTACTCATAGTTGAAGCCCTATTGATTTCAGTCTATCTTGTTTAAGTTTGGCTAAGGCTACAATCCTATACATTTTTGGAGGGGGGATAAATATCATTTGTCTGGGCCATCTTAACGGCTGAGTAGATGTGCATATAGTTGTGCTATAAAACTGGTTGCAATCCACTGTAAGTAAACTTCTCAGAACATTTTAGTGGTATTTTGTTGGATTTCCAGAGACAATATCCTGCCATGCATGATACTAAAAATATTGACTAGGGGACTCATCCGTTTTTTCTCAGTATTACTGATGCTTCTTGAAATATTTTAGTCTGTAATTATATAAAATGAATTATGATTTAACAGACAGGGAAAACTGATTTCATTAATACTCTTAATAGATTGGATAGATGTTTTCTCATACATACAATTCATTCCGTACATACAAATGTTTGTTGTACATACAATTCATTCCACTAATGTCACACACTAACTAGTTAAACAGAGAAGATTTATACAACAGTATGGAATATTCTTATGTATCTGTCATAATTTTGCCTTCTTTTGCTTTAGAAAACACTCTGTGATGTCATTCTCATGGTTCAAGAAAGGAAGATTCCAGCTCATCGTGTTGTACTTGCTTCAGCCAGCCACTTCTTTAACTTAATGTTTACCAGTAAGTTGTCTCCTTTCATTAGGGAAAATTGGTTTAGTAAGTATGAACTGCTGAATGTTGTGCTTCAATCTACGTACCAATTTTTCTTCCTGGTCTTTTATCTGTGCTGCTAGACCAGTGCTCAGACTAAATGTAGTTCAGTAGCACCAAATTAATGAATGATTATGAACACACATGACTCTAAGCCATGGTTTCTATTAACTGTAGTCAGCTTTAGCCATGAATTTTCTTGTAGATGAACACACTGTGGCTTATTTTCCCTACTCGTGGTTTGTTTTTCTCCTGCCCATTTTCTCATCCTTCAGAGCAGTTTTGTTTCGAGACTGTTCATGCTGGGTGCCTCTGTTTCATGGGTTTTGGGAGCAGAGGGCTGGTGCACTTGGGCAAGCATTCCCACAGGATACTAGCCATGTCCCAGGTATTTATTCAGATCCAGAAGGTAAAGAATGTCTCAGTGAGAATGGGGAGCATGATTTCACTCAAGGTCTTGGGCTGCAACAGGAGAAGGAATAGGACAGGAGCTTTATCATGCAGGACAGTTCCTGGTAGGAGCCACTGGAGATGAGGAACTCTGACACATGGACCAGCCTCCCCCTCTGAGCTGAACCCTGAGGCAAGGTGCCAGCAGGTGCAGGAGTCCCAATTAAATGAGCAGAGGACAGGGAGGAGGCATGCTTGCCTTTAAAGAGCCCCTCCTGGAGGGGTGGGGCAAAGATGCATTCTTAAGGAGAGTCCCTGAAAGTAATTACTAGGTTGGATTCAACAAGCTCAGAAACTCATTCTGAGTCATTTGTAATAGAGTTATTAAAGAAAGTTTTGCAAGGAAAATGGATTCTGACAGATGTTTGCTTGAAGGCAGAATCTTGGCTCATGACAACAGAGGAAAGCAGAAAAAACAGACCTGAGATAATCTGCAATTCTGGTTTCAGACATTACAACTAGCCATAGTTTAAAGAAGCCAAATGTTATAAGCTAAGCATAAACCATAGCTTTTATTTGTGTTTGTAGCTGGTTAAGAAACTATGTTTGTGTGCCTGGATGTGTTCAGATATTTGGTGGCTGTTTATATACCATGACATATCACTGTGGGCTAATTACCCATTGGGGCCATCGTGTCTTGTGCATCATTTTTGCCATGGGTTACCCTGACTTGTTGTGTTGTGTGAATCCAAGTGAGTGTTAGCTTGTTTGAGGATTACAGAATTCTCAAGTAACTAAAACAAGCCATGGATTATTGGAGCGTTGTCTAACCCTTAAACAACCCTCATCACTGGGGTTTGAATGACATGGTAAGCCAGACATCTTCTGATTCCATGCAAAAATGGAGATTTTTCAGCATGCTACAGCAGTCTCCATAGGTAAATTAAGCCATAGTGGGCTGTTGTATCTGTGAACTAGGTCACTGCAACATCAGTCCAACTGGTTGTTCCTCTTCTGAAAACCATGCTGTCAAGATAAGTGGTACCCTTGAATTTCCCTTTCTATCACTTCCTGAGAACACTTCTGTGACACAGTCAGTGCAGAAAAAGACTTGCCACAGATGCATCTACTTCAGAGAGTAATGTTTTGTAATATCCAGTCTTCATCTTCAAGTATCATTAAAAATAGACTATAGTTTAAGGGGATGTGTTCTTTTATTTCACCTTCATGTGCCAATATGTTTAAGGTCACTATTGATACAACTTGATACTGAGGTCATCTTTTCTAATAATATGAATGTGGACTATTTTTCCTTCCGAGAGACAGAGCTTTGTCTCCTAGTTGGAGAATATGATGGTAGCTGCTGAAGCACAATGATAACACATGAGTAGACCAGTTTGTAAAGAACTTGTATACAGGCATTTTTAAAATGTTGAGCTACGTAAATAATTACGTAAAACTTGGGTAGTGCTTATTTCCTGTTATTGTATCTTCTGTAAGTGTTCTTTGTGAGATCATGCGTTTGGATATTTTTAAGAATTGCAGTTTTTCCTTTCCTTATTCTATATTTTAGTTGTTGTTCTATAGGTAAGATTTCAAAATAATTAAGGAAACCATTATTTTTAGTACATTGAGCACTGGATAGCAACATGACCCATTCTGGATTCTGTTCAGTTTGCAAATGATTTTTGAGATTTTCTTGGCATTTCAGTCACCTTCCATTACAACATATTTTCTTTTGGTAAATTAGACTCTAATTACAACAATCATTATATCTAATTTCAGCAAACATGATTGAATCAAAGTCATTTGAAGTGGAGTTAAAAGATGCAGAGCCTGATATTATTGAGCAACTTGTAGAGTTTGCTTACACTGCAAGGTAGGTTTATTTATTATCTTGTATCTGCTGTTGCTAGTCAGAGCTTTATGAGAAGCCTAGCAGAGTAGAAATGTGCAAAAGCTGTTGTGAGTTGATGCTTTTTACCAAGTTAAAATCTGTCTTTCCACTATCAGTTGTTATCTACCTGCAACTTCCTATTTTGGTGTGCTAGTGATGCAGTGAATCTTTGAATTAATATGTTGGACCTGGTTAATATGATTGTGAAAGATACTGTTTCCTAGTTTTGCACACTTTTAAGCTGATAAGGATGTGTAAATGAAATACAGACTTGTTTGAAATGCATTGTATAGAATCTAATAGGGATATATTTTGCTTTCCGTTCTTGTTGAAATGCTTTACTTGTGGTAACATTCTTCCATTATTTTCAGAATTTCTGTGAATAGCAACAATGTCCAGTCATTGTTAGATGCAGCAAATCAGTACCAAATTGAGCCTGTGAAAAAAATGTGTGTGGACTTTTTAAAGGAGCAAGTTGATGCTTCAAATTGTCTTGGTAAGATGGCACATTTAATACAATATTGGTCCAAGGAAATCGTGACATTTTTAAAGTGCACCATACCTTATAATTAACACTTCTGTTGTTGTTTGATACTTTTTAGGACAGTCTTCAGATCTAATTACATTGGGGACAGGGGGAACATTACTATTGGAAACATGCATATTTAATATTATATTTCAAAGCATGGGTGCATACTATATCTGGCTAGTCTGTTTAATAAGCTGTTAGTAGCTTTCAGATAAACCAGGCTGAACTATTTTTTCTGCAAAACTTCATGTTTAACCATTTATGCTAAGTCACTAAGAATAAATACTGGGTAGCAGATTTTGAACTTGACTTTGAGTGGGTTTGTGTGACAACAAGCCACCTGGACAACCCGTGGCTCATAGGGGTTGCTGAACCCATTGCTGTGTCACCACATCTCTGAAGTGCACAGGCAGCAACTTTCACTGATTTCACTGACCTGTTTTTTTTTTTTTAAGGCACCAGAAAAGTGCACAAATATTTTCATAATTTGTTGGTTTATGTAGGTGTGGAGGTACCCATTTGACCAAAAATGAAAAGTCTTGCTTGCTTAATGTTGCAGTAATTGTTTGCTATCAGACTGTCTGATGAAGTGAGGTTGCAAATGGCTATTTTGTTGTTGGCAGCTGTCACTTTTCCTGTTTCTTGAACTCTTAAAGTCTCAGGAAATGGTGAAAGGCATTGAGAATTGCCAGGTCCACACTTGAAAACTGGAAGAACTCACTGTGAAGGGAATGATATACTCATCCTCTTCCTTTTCAGGCAAGATCTGTTCTTGGTTTTGCATTTTGCTTGAGAGCTTGCATCTATTATATCAAGTAGGCAAGACCATTCATTTTTGTCACTTGCAAGTGTGCATCTTCAAAAGTTGGAGGGTTTTTTTGGTGGGGGGGAATAGAATATTTATGCACAGTGGGTGTGATCGGAGTTGGGACAGAACTATGTCCCCAGGGATACCTGCTGGAAGACTGAAGAAGGAATGAGGGGCAACCTATGGTGAACCCAGTTATCTATCAGGCAACCATGAGTTCCTCCATGAAGAATCCATACTACATAGCATATCTCAAGGTGGATTGCTGTGCAGCACAAACTCATCCTTCTATCTAGTAGCTACCTCAATACAGTGATTCTATATATGGTGGTATTTCAGAAGGAAGCAGTATTTTGCCACTGTGTCACCCTTCTCTCCAGATGATTTGGACTGCAATTCCCACCATTGCTCACCATTGACTGAACTAGTTGAACTGCAAGCTGTCCTGAGACCCACTGGGTATTGGATGGGGGTAAAAATTACACAGATAAATAAATAGTTGTGGCTTATGGAATTCTTCTAAACCATCAGAAAGACACCAACTTGGAAGAGACTGGGATACATAATGCATGGAGAAACATGAAATATTTTATAACATGATTCAAAGGTTTTAAGGATTCTTTGCATGTATTTTCTGCATCTTATCTTAGGTATAAGTGTGTTAGCAGAATGTCTTGACTGCCCAGAACTGAAGGCTACTGCAGATGACTTTATCCATCAGCACTTCACAGAGGTTTACAAAACGGATGAGTTTCTACAGCTAGATGTTAAACGTGTTACACATCTCCTGAACCAAGATACATTGACTGTAAGAGCAGAAGATCAGGTGAGATGCCAGTTGCTTTACAGATTTTTACAACTGAGGTAAACCTTTTGAAAAAGGTACCTTGGGGGAAACACTGAGCACAAAATGTGGTTTTGACTCCTATTCTGTCCTTTGGAAAGCAGTTCAACCTGGTTTGGACTGAAAATATAATGTATAGGGCCAAAATGCTGTGAGAGGAGGTAAACTAGAGGGAAGAGAAAGGACATCAGTTAAGGATTTAACTTATTTATTGTGAGCCGCCCTGAGGCTTTGGTGAATGGGGCGGCATAGAACCTTCCTAAATAAATAAATAAGGAGACTAACAAAAAAACTGCAAAAGAAATGAAATTTAACTTCTGGAAGAAGATGGGGGGTAACCAGGTGGAATGGAAAGAAGGGATTTAGGAAGAGGAATGGGTAAGTTGGAATCTGGAAGGAGTAAATAGAGTTGGCCAAAAACAGGTCCTCTCGCAAAAACCTTCAACATGTTAGCACTCTTGGCTGAGACATAAATAGCAAAAGCAACAGCAGCTTTGAGCAAAAGTTTTTGTAAGACTTAAATCCTTCTCTACAAGCAGTATTTTTGGACTGTCCTCTGAGTAACTCTTCCCTGTGATGAAAAGGTAAGCCTGTCAGTCACTCAACACATTTCTGTTCCCTGCCCACTTACTCTCCTTGTCATTTTCCATATAAGCACAAGCAAAGTAACTTTTTTTGTTGGTGATAGTCTGTTTGACTTTCTGCAGCCCACCAGATCACAAAAGAAACTTCAGGGTGGTCCAGCTTCAGTTACAGTCATGTTAGAGAAAATTATGTTTCTCATAGGGCAGCTTTAGAATGTCCAAAGTAGACCAATTAAATCCAGGATTTATTCTTCCTGTAGTTTCCAGGAAATGTGGGAGAGCCTGAGAAGTGCTTTAATATGAAAATTTGGATTGAGACATGGGGATTTAGTGAAATCATATGTGATAACAGGCTCATTCAAAATATGGTGTACCGTTTTTGGAAGTTGAAGTGGATATTTCAATGTTGCTATAGAGAGGGTTGCTACAAGAGGAGAAGGATTCAAAATATGGGGTTTAGCAACCTATTTCTATATTAAGAACTTACACCTTTCTGATTATTTCAATTTAAACTTTTCACTAAAATTAAGAGTTAGAACTAGTATGATACCATTTGATGTAGATTTTATTTTATTTTTAAGTAGTAGCTGAAAAATAGCAAAATGACATTGTCAAGGCAGGTGACAAAATTATTATTTGGAATTATTCCAAATCTGTGCATGTATGTTCATTGTAAAATAACTTGTTTATATAGAAGTCTACTGCAGTTCAGCTATTGAGTATTGTTTCATAGCTCTGATGGTGCATGAACTACCCTTATTATGAAAACATTCCAGTTCAGATTCCCTGTTAGCCAATGGGGAACTCAGCCCATCTATCCCAATTAACAAGCACTGGGAGATGGAAAATACCTCAAGTAATTCTAAACTCTACTTTAAAGATTCTTAATTAGGCTTCCTTGTTTTAACTAAAATAATTGCTTTCCAGTTTCTCAATGGTGACTTCTACATGTGTATACTCAGATGTATTTTCCTTTTCTCTAGGTTTATGATGCTGCTGTCAGATGGCTAAAGTATGATGAGCCAAACCGTCAACCATATATGGTTGACATTCTTGCTAAAGTCAGGTTTCCTTTAATTTCAAAGAATTTCCTCAGTAAAACGGTACAGGCTGAACCACTTATCCAGGACAACCCAGAGTGCCTCAAAATGGTTATCAGTAAGTTTATCTTCTAGTTTCAGAGGGGTAATGATGTGAGTTGGTTGTACCAAAAGCAGCAGTCTACAAAGACTAAGCTGATGCCAGAATAACTTTGTTAGTCTTTAAGGTGCCATTATACTTCATTGT
The DNA here is from genome assembly GCF_004798865.1 of Varanus komodoensis. Lineage (NCBI taxonomy): Eukaryota > Metazoa > Chordata > Lepidosauria > Squamata > Varanidae > Varanus > Varanus komodoensis. Next base: position 232,459 of record NW_025336321.1, read on the forward strand.
TTTTAACTTCCAGATGTGCTTTCAATGTTTTCCTTTAGGAATGACTTATTCCACTTCAAAGCCTTTCCTCATGAAACCCTAAAAGAAAATTGGGCTTAACACTGTTTTCTCTGTACTGGGATGCTGAACAATAGCTGACTAGAAGCCCTTAATGCTGAAATGTCATTTTCTATGACTAATAAATTGCAGCCCAGTTGCAGTTCATAGTGTTGGGCTTTGTGGCCCAGTCTCCCAACTTTCAAAATGTCCTTTACACTTCACAACATTAGTGTACTGCTGCTAAAATAAGGGAACTACTTATTTAGTGTTGGGTTATTTGTAGCAAAGAAGTCCAAATTTTATTTATTTGTACATTCCATATTGTCCGATATCTGGAGCTGTCTGGACAACAGTTGAAAACATCAAAGACAGTGTATGAATTTAAAAGTTTAAAACTACAGTATAAAATAGAAGTAAATGCCAAAGTAAACTAAAACCAGAAAAATAAGGTTTTTACCTGGCACTAGAAAGAGTATGATGTAGGTGCCAGGTGAGCCTCTCTAGGAAGGTCATTCCACAGCTATGGTGCCACAACAGAAAATGGCCTCTTCTAAGTAGTCACCCACCTGACTTCCTTTCGCGCAGTCTCCACAGGATAGCTGAGGATGATCTTAACATCTGGACAGGTACATATAAGAGGAGAAAATCCTCTAAGTAACCTTGTCCCAAGCAATTTAGGTCTTTGAACGTTAACAGCAGCACTCTGAATTGAGCCCAGACATGGACTGTCAGCCAGTGCACATGGTAAAGTACTGGCCTAATATTTTCATGCTGGCCACTCCACATTGATATTCTTTCTGACCTGTATTGGACAAGGTGAAGGTTTTGGACTATTTTCTAAGACAGCTGCATATATAATACACTGTAGTAATTCAACCAAGAAGTTACCAAAGCATGGGTAACTATAGCTAGGCTATCTTTGTCCAGAAAAGAGCATGGTTGGTATATCAGCCTAGATCAGTGATGGCGAACCTTTTAGAGACCAAGTGCCCAAACTGCAACCCAAAACCCACTTATTTATTGCAAAATGCCAACACTACAATAAAACCAGAAAACTAAGGTTTTAGTTTAGAAAAAACACCTCACAGCCAGTCCAAGCAAATGTATACATATCCTTGGCAGCGCACTGACCGGCCATGCGAAAGCTTGGACGAGTCGTGACTACTGATTCGCAGCCTGTGATGTCATTGCCTGGTGCCGCTACTCCTTTCCGAGCATGGACATGGCCCCTACGTACACTGTTATCCGATGCTCGGCTGCTGGGGCGAATTGGCTTGCCTGCCAACACAGGACCCTGCATGCCCGCTGTGGCACATGTGCCATAGGTGTGCTACCACTGGCCTAGATTGTGCTCCACATCACTGAGTCAATTTAGAAATTGTTTGATCCAACAGCATGCTCAGATACAAACCTGATCCTTTGGAGGATTGCAACCCCTCCAGAATAGACTGAATATTTCTCATCCAGGTAGACAAACCATTTGTTAATCCGGACAAGGTGGAGGTACTGTTGGGTTGTTTCCTGGCCCTCATCTAGTCCATTACCATGCACACACACTGATTCAGAAAGCCATTGTATTATCTGGATTTGATACACAGCAGAAAGCATGCTGAGAGTCTTCTGCATCTTGATGATACCATAGCACACATCTCTGGATAGCCTTCCTTAGCAGTTTCATTTAGATGTTGAACAACATGGGGAATAAAATTGAACCTAGTGGACGCCCATAGCATACCTGCCAAGGCACAGATCAATAATCCCTCAGAACTACCTTCTGGAATTAGAGGTACTACAGTGCTTCCAGGGGTGGGTTGCTTCTCCCCAGTTTCAGAACAACTAATAATATGGGTTAGCCCCATTTATATTTATGTGATAATAAGTCTTCCTAAACTGAGTGTAATGGAAAAAGAGATATTTTTTTGTTGTGCAAATGGTTTCTGTAGCATGACATACAGTATTAGTTTTGGTTGGTATGTCAGATTTCCTTTTGAAAAGAGCTGGTTTACTGTTATATTCCATAATTGGTTCAATCCAGTTTAGATTACTGTAGTGCACTGTTTTTGTTCTGAAAGAAAGTGGTGTGCCTCAGCACTTGATTGTCCTGATGTGTGCCCTGTTTCATGAAGCTCTATTTGGGGCAGAGTATGAAGAAACAAAATGATTTCCTATAGGCAGAGGTGTCGGACAAAGGTGCATTTTATTTCCTATCGGTCAGTCTTTGCACAGAACATATAAGAAAATTGGATTAGAATCAGGAGGAGGAGGAGAGAGAATGTGTGGAAGATTCACCAATATTCTTAAGATATACAGATAATACCATGTTATTAGCTGAAAGGAGCAGTGAATTAAAAGTATTTTTAAAGAAAGAAAGTGGAAAAGCAAGGACTGCAACTGAACATTAAGAAAACAAAAACATGACTACAGAAGCATTACAGAACTTTACTTTCAACAATGAAGCAACTGAAATTCTGAAAGGATTTTGTATGCCTTGGCTCAATCATCCATTCAAATGGGGACTGCAACCAAGAAATTAGAAGACAACTTGGAAGAATGTATTGCTAGAGACCAAGGCAAAGATAATCCACACTGTTGTATGCCCAATCACTATGTATGGATGTGAAAGCTGGACAGTGAAGGAAGCAGACATGAAAGATATTAATGCATTCAAAATGAGCTGGAGGAGAACTTTGCAAATACCCTGAACTGACAGAAATATGAACTAGAGGGTCCTAGATCAAATCAAACCAGAACCTTTCCTAGAAACAAAAATTGTGAAAGTGAAACTGTTGTACTTTGGGCACGTCATGAGAAGGCAAGACTCAGTGGAAAAGACAGTAACTCCAAGGAAAGTTGAAGAAGAGGAAGACCAAATATGTGCTGGATTAGTTCCATGAAAGAAGCCACAGTCTTGAGTTTATGAGAACTGAGAAGGGCTTTCATTTTGGAGGGCATTCATTCATAGAGTTGCCATAAGTCAGATGACTTGATGGCGTATAAGAACAACAGCAAATTGTTTGTGGGCTGCCTTTCAAAAACTAAGAAGCTCCAACTGGTTTGGAATCTAGACTTCTAATTTGGATTCACTATGGTGAACATATTTCTCCAATATACAAAGATTTTCCCCCAGCTGGACTGGAAGAATCATATTTTGTGAAACATAGGGGACTAGGAGGCAAATATAATTTCTCTCACCCTGCATTGGATGATTAGAAGCCTCCACGTAGATGGTTGATAGGATTGCACCTTCAATCATATATAGGAATTAAGCTCAGTTTGGAAGATGCATATTATATTTCTCAGGCTTAGAATATAATTGGTAGCCATGTTAATATCAATGCCAAAATAGCCTCAGTAATGACATTTCTCTCAGCTTTTTAAAAACAGTAAGCCTACGCACTACCATCTGTAACTTTAACATGGATCCAGGCTATATCTAAAGTGTATGCCAACTAAAAATAAAAATACCAGATAAAAAGTTAAGGATTTCATTCTGTTTGTATTGTGAGAAATATATTTATGCAAGGAAGATGTTCTGTATCATTTTTTCCCTTCAGATGTTTTGGACTGTAATTTGTCACTTCAGACAAAATAGGCATTAATCAAGAATTGTCATCTAAAATATATGAAAGGCACTGTGTTGAGGGAGGCTGCTATACATTACATTCCTCACCTCAGTGAATTGCAGTGGCATTAAAATGATGAAATACTGAACGCATTTAATGAAGAAATTTAGATTTGTTGGAACACACTTGCAGAAGTTAAAGCTACTAGTACTAAAATCAGATCCTACTGAGAAATTGAGTTCCATCTTCTGTGGTGTGCTGAAAACATTGCGCTCTTGTCAACATTCAGTATAATCTTACAACTTTCCCAGTTTCGTATTATGAATTTGATAGCATGATCACCTGAGAAGCATTGTCCATGACAACCAGTTTGCATCACTCACTATATACCCCTTCACACACACACTCTCTCTCTCTCTCTCTCTCCAGTGCTTAATAGAAACATATTTCAAAAATAAAAGAATGCTGTGTAAATTATTATGATAGTTTTCATGTATTTGACAGGACTTGCATGGATTTTTTTAAATGGGTAGAAATAAGGTTTATTTTTTTCCCTCCCTAGCTATTGTGTATCTCATGGTAGAAACAGAGATTTTGTTTTGAACAAATCAGTGTCTTGGCTGATTTGGAATCAAGTGTGTGCTTTTCTTGTTTAGGTGGAATGAGGTACCATCTGCTTTCCCCAGAGGATAGAGAAGAATTAGTGGATGGCACTCGCCCACGAAGAAAAAAGCATGATTACCGCATTGCCTTGTTTGGGGGATCACAGCCACAATCATGTCGATATTTTAACCCAAAGGTAACTTGAACTTTCAAAATTTGAGTGGATGGAATGTACTCTACACAAATCATCTATCATTTAGATCAACTTTTTTTTGCCATTTTTTGCCATTTTCACTTATCCTTTTATTTACAGAAAAGATTGTACCAGTCATATCCTTGGGATAGAGTATAAATTTAAATAAAATAGCTGGAACATGTATTTAAATAGCAGGCATTAATTGTTATATAATTGCTTTCATGTGTATATTCATAGTTATTAGACTTCTGATCTTTGACAAAACAGATGAAGATTTTTTTTCTGTTTAGATGTGGGGGCAGGTTACCAGCAATGTGATAAGACAGAAAGATTTCTGAAGTGCAGGGCTATTTTGAGGTTTCTATAGCAACTCTAACACTTCTTACTTAGGGGTTTTAATTATTGCTAAGAATAAATATCTATTCATTTACAAATTAAGATCCAAAGTAGATTATCAATGTTAAAGGAACAAATTGGGACATGGGGATATCAGGCTGAGGGAACACGTCCTGCAAGATCAGTTGATTCCTTTTCAGCAATCATTTCAGCAGCAAAGAGGAAATTGTTTGAAAAGATTGAAGGCCAATCCCCATCCCCCTTCCCAGTAGCAAAGAAGTAAAAGTTTGAATCTGACTTACATCATATGGGATAGATACATTGAAATCAATGGGGCTTGAATTACTACAATTCGGATTGTATTGGTGCCAGTTTGACTAAACTTAAGTCTGGATCCAACCCAAAGTCTTGATTGATCAAAGCATTTAAAGAAAGGGGTAATTTGAGGATATGTAACATAGGTGTGCATTCAAATAGAGTCTCTGTATTTTCCTACTAAGTAGGGCTTTACAATCAGTAGAAATACTGCTTTTCTCTCTGCCCTGTATAGGCCCCTGGAAATGAGCAGGTGGAGATAATCTTCTATTTCTGATGTTAACATAGCATTTTACTTCTCATATAGAGGGGAAAATCCAACAACTTATGGGTCGGCTCTTTAAACGATCATGTGTCATATTCATTCTTCTATATATTTGATCTAAAATTGATCTAATATTTTTGTGCTGTACAAATATGCATTTACTTTCATTAAAATCTTACATACCTCTATTTTTCCTATAGCTCCTAGTTTCTGAAAAACAGATAAGAACTATAGAAGAAACAAATTGTGGCAGTAGTCAGGATCTAAAGTAGTACTTCATTTTACTTATAACTTGAGAAAGCCCTCAAAATAGCATACAAAGAAGTAAGTTTAAAAGAACAGCATCAGGAATGATTGTCAAATAAAATGAAACAGTAGGGAACAACAAAGTAAGCACAGTATAATAATAAAACAGCTAAGACCAAATCATATATTTGGTCTTAACAAAAAAATATTGTTAAAGCCCAGCTGAACAGGATAGACAGTTACCTGGGTCAATTGTCACAGCAGCTCACTATGGGTTAATTTAGCCCCAAGGACTCTGGTGTTATGTGCTTCTGGTTGCCATTTTTGCATGGCATCCAGCATACTATGATTTGTGTTCTGTGAAGGCAGACAGCAGAAGTTTTTTGAAATCCTTTAATAACCCTAAAACAAGCCATGAATTATTTAAGGCTTATAGGCAGACAATGCCTATAACCTGGGTTTGCACAACATGAAAAACCCACAGCAAGTTGGATGCTGTGTAAAAACTTGATGGAAATTGTCATGGGTACATTAATTATTATGGGTGAATTAATGCACAGTGGGCTGCCATGATATGTGAACCAGATTTTTGTCCAGCACTTAAATGATAACAGGCACACTTATCTAGGGAGACTGTTCAGAGACTGTGTGCTACCAGAGAAAATGTCATTCTTCAGTAGCAACCTTCCTACCCTCAGAGGGTGGAAGGCATGTGAAAATGATCCCATTCTGAAGTAAGTTCATGTGAAAGATCTTTTAGATATCCAGGTAACTTAGGGCTTTATAAGTTGAAAGCAGCGTTTTGATTGAGGTCTAGAAATGGCTAGACAGGGAAAATGCAGCTAGGGCTTCACTACTCCCAGTAAGACTTTTGACTTTTTTCTTTAAATGCCCTCCATGCCATATTACATACTATTTTTTGGAAACTGCATTGGTCTCAGAGATAATTCACAGTGGACTGTGATGTTTGAAAATATAAGCTGAAGCTTCCTGAGTTACTAATTGAGCTGTTCTTTGTATCCTGGGTGTTCTTTTGAAAAAATGGATTCTAAAAATGTTTTTTTTAATAATAAACACTTTTTCAGGATGTTCCATCAGTTTTCCATTTCCATGAAAGCTGTGAGTACTGAAACAGCCCTGACCACACTATAGGATGGTCTGTGTGTGCTTAGGAGACCCAGGATTTGCAGATATTTAAAAAAAAAACCAAAAAAGAAGGCAACCCCCTAAAAACAAATGGGAAGACTACAGGGAGTAAACATAACTCAGCAGAAGGAGTAAGTGCAGCTTCCTGGTGCCATTAAGCAAGAATGTATTGGAGAGAAACAGGAGGAAGCACAGGGAATGAGGAAGGAGCACAGGAGATGTGAAGGAGGAGGAGGACAAGGAATGGATCAGAGTCCAGAGCAGGAGCAGAGGTAGCTGGATGGAAAAAGCAGGAGAGACAAAACAGGAAGGGACAGTGCTTGGGCAAATTAAAGGGGCAATGAGAGAGGTGACTAGAATGAGGAGGAAAAACATGGCAAAGGGACATTGGAACAAGCTGTGGTGGAGGAGAAAAGACAAAGTGAACAACAAACAAGGAACAATAGGGGTAGGAGTGTGTGTAGGGGTGTGTGGGGGGAATGGTAGACAATCAACAAGGGAAAGGGAAGGAGGTACAGAATGAGTGGTAGGAAGTGGGACCGCAGAATGGAATAATTAGTAAAGGAAGGAAAGCAAGTGACAGAAGGGGGAAGAATTATGCAGGATGTCAAATTATTTTATTAATCAAAACATTTTGGTACAGCATCTTATATACTTGTAGTACTTCCAGCTTTAAAAAAACCCCTTCATTTCCAACTTGCTGCAACTCAAGATCTTGACAGTAGTAATTTAAACTGCTGTGCACGGGCATCAACTCTAGTTATATTTTTCAAAGATACTGACATGTGAATTATTTTACCAGGATAGACATGCACATTTGAATCTGCTTTCTATTGATAAAGTGCAATGCAGTATGAACAGACACAATCTTGTTTAGATTTATTCCCATGTTTTCTGATCCAATGTCCTTAACTGGCTTAGGACATTGGTGTGATTTGTGTGGCTTGCTATTGCTTTTGGTTGTGTTTTACAAGTACATGGTACTGTAGAATGTATTCTTTTTTGAAAAAAAAATCTTAACATGAAACAAAGTACAAAAAGAAGAAAAGTGTATGTAAAATAAAGTTGCCAAGGGATTTTAAACAAATATAACAAATACGTTCAAACCCCCAAATTATCTATCCATCATGCAACATTCTGTGGAGGTTCAGAAAAGAAAAAGTTATTCTGTACACCAACAAATTTTCCAATTACTTTAAATCCTCAACTACTTTTTAAAGAACTCCCTTGTACATCCCATTAATCATGCTGGATATAATAGAATTTCCATTTATCATTAAATTCTTCAACAGGTCTTCTATTTACCTAATTAGTTAATTTTGTCATCTCTACATGTTCTGCCAGCTTATTTTTCCATTCTTCAATTGTTGGGAATTCAGTTTCCACCATCTACAGTTCTCAATTTCTTAAGCAGAAATATCACATGGCTTTACTGCTGTTAAGTTCCAGTTTAATAAGACATCAGTGATCATCAGGAAATTGTTTCTGGGCCCTTTTGAAATATGCAAACAAAAATGCCTTAGGAGTCTAAGTTGCAGCAAGTTAGAGTATTATTCTCTTGGCACAAAAAGTAAAGTAAAAAGGAACAATACAAAAAAGACAAAGAGAAAAAGAGAGAAAAGGGGGAAAGCATATATTTATTATTTATTATTATTTATTTAGAGTTTTTGTATGCCATCCCATCGCTTAATGCCTCGGGATGGCTAACATAAATAAACATAATACAAAAACACAGATTATACAAATTAAAAGCCCAATTCATTCCGGCTGCAAATTAAAACCTATAGTTAATATTAAACATTATTAAAATATTGTTTAAATAAAAAGGTCTTAGCCTGGTGCCCCACGTAGAGCACGTTACAGAAATCCAGCCGGGAAGTAACCAATGCGTGCGTCACTGTCGCTAGGCAATCGTCATCCAGGTAGGGACGCAGCTGATGGATTAGCCGAAGCTGAAGGAAGGCGCTCCTTGCCACCGCAGTCATTTGAGCTTCCAAGGACAGCTCCGGGTCGAGGAGCACTCCCAAGCTGCGGACCCTGTCCTTCAGAGGGAGTGCAACCCCATTCAGGACAAGGTCCAAGTCACCCACCCAGGAGCTCGAACCACCCACCAAGAGGACCTCCGTCTTGTCTGGATTGAGCTTCAGTTTATTGGCCCTCATCCAGCCCATTACCTCAACCAGGCACCAGTTCAGTACAGCCACTGTCTCACCTGGATTGATTGAGAAAGAGAGGTAGAGCTGGGTATCATCAGCGTACTGATGATTCCGCAGCCCACACCTCCTGATGACCTCTCCCAGCGGTTTCATGTAGATGTTGTATAGCAAGGGGGACAAAATGGACCCCTGCGGTACTCCATGGCATAGCTGCCATGGTACAGAGCCAAAGTCTCCCAGCACCACCTTCTGGAATCGGCCTTCAAGATAGGAATGGAACCACTGCCAAGCAGTGCCTCCTACTCCCAGTCCCGTCAGCCTATCCAGAAGGATACTGTGGTCGATGGTTGTTGTGAGGCCATAACTCACGTCTCCAATTAACTCACACAGCAGCCGGCAATAAAACTAAAGACTTTTATTGCTATTCACTACAAGATTTACAATGCAACAGATAAGCTCTGGCAACGAGCTCCTCACAGCTCAGTTACCCCCTCCTTTCTGAACTAAGGGGAAAGTCACGTGGACCTTAAACACCTCTCACATCTCTGTCCATGGGTGGGACAATCTTCTCTCCTGTCTTTGCAATTGGTGTATTCTGCACAAACTTCTCTGAAGTTGGGCGTTCTGTAAATTTCCTGTTACGTCTTCCTGTTCTCCAGGACTCAGCCCAGCAGCTTCAGAGTCTGGGGGGGGGGGGCAGCGGCTACTCACGAGGAGGCCTCAGAGTCAGGTTGCGGGGGGCTGTTTGGGCACTGGGCACCAAGTACAAATCTCCTTGTTCTAATGCCTGACTCTGTGAGCTTCTGGCCTTGCTCGCGTGTCAACGTCTCTGTCAAGCCATTAGGCACGACAATGGTATCGAAAGCCGCTGAAAGGTCCAGGAGGACCAACAGGGACACACTCCCCCTGTCTCTCTTCCTGCACAGGTCATCATACAGGGCAACCAAGGCAGATTCAGTACCATACCTGGGTCTGAAGCCGGATTGAAATGGGTCCAGATAATCAGTCTCATCCAAGAGAGCTTAGAGTTGTCCCGCCACCACCCATTCCAACACCTTGCCCAAGAACAGGATGTTGGCTACCGGTCTATAATTGGTGGCCATCTCTGGATCCAGGGATGCCTTCTTTAGGACTGGCCTGACCACCGCCTCCTTTGAAGGGGCTGGCACCCAGCCGTCCCTCAGAGAGGCATTGATGACCTCCAGGATCCAGGCACCAATCCCATGCTTGGCTTTGGTCAGTAGCCAAGAAGGGCAAGGGTCAAGTAAACATGTAGTAGGACGTACTTGTCCAAGCACCTTGCCAACATCATCAGGCCGCAACAACTGAAACACATCCAACAATATGTGACCAGACGGCAACATCGGCACCTCCCCTAGAGAATCTGAATCACTAGTGGAGTCCAGCTCGTGACGAATCTGAATGATTTTCTCCTTAAAGTGCTGGGCAAAGTCGTCACAGCGGGCCACCAGGGGTGGCACAGGATCTTTCCTGGGGCCAGGATGTACCAGTCCCTGTAGCACCCGAAAGAGCTCCACTGGACGGCACTGCGAGGAGGCAGTGGAAGTGGAAAAGAATTTCTTCTTTGCCGCCCTCACCGCCACAGCATAGGCGGTATATGCCATATTGTTGGGGTTGACTCTATAATATGTTTCAGTTTACCTTATCTGGCCATCTTGCTGTAATCAGAGCTGTAGACTGAAAGTCTTCAAGCGCAACTGTCATTTAGAGAGGTAAAGACCCTCTCAAAGATGATTTATAAATGTTTAAATGAGATAAGGCACAGAGCAGCAGAGATCATTGAAATTGCCACTTCAATTCGCCATTCCCCCACAATTCCTGAATGTAGTGTTCTTTTGTGTGATGGATTGTATGAAGTTTTCATTTGTTTTGGTTGGGCCTGTTCAAGCAGATATTCTGACTGCTGGAATGCAGGGAAGCATTAAGTCCTGATATGGCTGCAGGTATTTTTGGCAGCACTGTTTGTAGTTTATTAGAGGTAACCATCAAAGGTAGGTTATAATTTGTGGCATAGAAGAATTCTTGGTTGTCATGACAACATATTCTTGCAAGTTCTTTTTTACCTAATTATAATTCTTAGGGTCAGCTCTTTTCCTTCTTTGTTCCCTTCCCTCCCCCACCACATTTTTGTTCGATGGTGCATTCCTTCTTGACTATTTTTATCTATTCCATTTTAAAATAAATCCAAATTCTGGAAGAATGCATCATGGGTAGCGGCTATAAGAAGGGCCAGGAGGTTTTTGAACAGACTCATAGTAAGTTCCTTTTGTCTGCCCTTTCCCCACCAAAGAATTGTTGATGCCCATAACTGAGGAAAGATTTAAAACACATTAATAAAATAACTGCTTGCAACATAATGAAGGAAATTTTTCAAGATTTTTGTTTTGCCTGAGCAAACACAAGGCTTTTGCCAAATGGAAAAGGCAGTAAGGTATTGGCTAGCTATTGGCTCTACACTTCCAGTCCACTCATCTCATAGAATCATATGAGTTTGCTGCTGCTTAGAGTGCTCACATCTATCCTTTACATACAGATTAGGTTTACATGACAGCTATACCAAGGCAGTACTAATTTTCAAAACACTAATGTATATATGTAAGATTTAAATGAAATAAGATTGTGTCAGAAGTGAAGAATTTCAAAACTACTCAGCTGGATAGTCTTTATGTAAACCCTGTCAATTCCTTATTTTTTTCTCATACAGGATTACAGCTGGACAGACATCCGATGTCCCTTTGAAAAGCGAAGGGATGCAGCCTGTGTCTTCTGGGACAATGTAGTTTATATTTTGGGTGGTTCCCAGCTTTTCCCTATAAAGCGAATGGACTGTTACAATGTTGTGAAAGATAGCTGGTATTCCAAATTGGGTCCACCAACACCTCGTGATAGCCTTGCAGCTTGTGCAGCAGAGGGTAAAATTTATACATCTGGTGGTTCAGAAGTAGGTAAGACAGTTTTATGGGTCTGGTGGTGGGGAACCTTCAGGTAGAAGTTGCATATAGCACTCTAGTACTGTAATTACATGTTTCTATAAAAAGTAATAACACTTTTTGGATCAAAGTGCTTCTGAAATTTCAGTAAGAACTTTAAACTTCATTGCAAAGAGTATAAATGTAATTTCAGAAAGGATACTTGTCATGTAATTTTCACTTGTCCTATGAATTCTGTCTGAGAATGAAAAAATATATCCCACTGGCCTGCATATAACTTGTGGATAGCCAGGTTGTAGCACAGGTACCCCATTGAGACAGTGGGAGTCCCTAGATCATCTGCCTGTTCAGGATGAGAAGAGGCCATAGGCCTGGCTATGTTAAAGAATTAGACTTGTATTCCAGTATGACTTTCCAACATTACATTGCTGACAGCTCCCTGATGCAGCATGCTAGTAGCAAAAAAAATGTGAGGCACAGAAGGCTGTGTATTTACTGTAGCACATACATGCCCAGATGTTGGGGGGTGGGGGTCAAGAGGGGGCAGTTACTCTTCCAAGCAGGCAGTTCACACACACAAATGAATGACTGTAGATGATGAGGATGAACCAAGTTGGATGACCTTGACACTTAGTTTGCCAGCTCACCATGGAATCAATTAGCAGAGTGTCCTTACGCAAGCAGAATCCTGTTCTATACCAGATACTTTCAAATAAATAGTTCCTTTCAGCCTCAAGGCCACAATTTTATCCACACCTGGAAGTTAGTCTAGCTGAATTCTGTGAGACTTGGGCTTACAGTTGGACTTTTAAGTAGTTTTGGTAGCCATATGTAACAACAGTCTTGGGTAGTGTCAGTGCATACACATTCTATATGTAAAAGTCTAATGAAAAGTTCAAGAAGAATATTTTGATCTAACTAAGTTGTACTTAATTCACTTTGAAATCTACACACTATAAGACATGAATGATTAAAACTGGATCCAACCAAGAGTCAACTAAATCTGGATCCAGCAAGGAGTCTACTGGTCATAGTTGGCTTGAAAGATAAACATTTTCACAGGTGGCTAGTAGAAATCCCAACATGCTTATGCAACAATATTATATGCATTTATTAGTAGTTATTATAGGCTGATGAAACTGAAATTATGTAACACACTTTGTAAGCCTGTATATAGTTAGGTGGGAACAAGCACCATTTACCTCAGCCTTCCCTAATCTGCTGCCTTCCAGATATTTTGTATCACAACTCACAATATTCCTGAAGTCCAAAGCATCTTGTGGCACCAGGTTAAGGAAGACTGATTTAACTCTTTGGGACTTACTTCTGTAGAATTAAGCTTTTATGATGCATTTCAGTTGATGAACATTGCCAATATATATTGGTCTGAATTTTTTTTTACTTTTGAGTCATTTCTGTTTTCCTCACTCAGATTTTTATGTTCTCTGGAAAAATTGAAAATGTGAGAACATGTGGATTTTGGTTAGTGAGGTGCTGCTTTTAACTTGTGACAATTTTTTTACTAGAAAATTGAAAAAATAATCCATTTTCCAAAGCATGCCTTAAAGACTAAGGAGTATTTAAAAATGGAATTCTGTAATCCTACGTGTCTTAACTTGAGCCTAAGCTCAGTGAAACTTGGATACTTGCTTTTGAGTGCATGGCTTTAATCAGTGACGCACGCTGGACTTCAACAAAGGGTTTTGTTTAGCCATTGAAATGCCTCCTTTAGCTTCTAATAAATAATTGCAAACAATTTAAAGAAATATTTGAACAGCTGACTTAAAGTTGGAATCCCATCAATTAGGAAAAACACTTTGGTTTCTCTTCGTAAATGTAAAGGTTGAAGATGGAAAGAGAAAATTGAGCTTTACCCTCTGTTCCCTTAATCTTGTTTTTAATCTGAGTTCTCTGCTGGCACCAGTTGATTATTATTTCTCATATGGAGATTGGTTCATCTTCCTCTGTTATTGCATATTTTGAATTTATGTGAATCTTTCACAAATATTGACAAATCTTTAAAGCCTTATTGCCACTTCATTCCTTTTATTTATTTATTTATTTTTGCATGTTTATGTGTCCCCACCCCCTGTCCTGTTTGAGGAGGGAAGGGCCCATTGCCATGAATACCCTGTTCAATCAATTTGTAAAAGCATGGATCCAACCTATAACAGCTATGTCATTGTCTAGACATTTATTTGTGGCACCTTTAAAGATGAACAAATTTATTGTGGCAAAAGGTTTCATGAACTAGACACTTTGTCTTTGCTGCAGCAGACTAAGACACCTTCCTCTCTGAAAACAGAAAATATTTCTTCAACATTTCAGAAATGGTGTGAGATTTCATAAGTAGGATGCAGTCATTTGTTCAAAATTCATCTGCACTGCCTTGTGATATTCTTTAAGTGTTAGCCTGTTTTTGTTATATATTGAAGATGATATTCCATGTGAATGGATGCCACAGCCGATTTTCTCAGGTTGGGCTTATTTCTGGTCTTAGAGGCCGGATGCAGAAAAACTAGTTGACAGTATTTTTGAAGTTAGCATTTGCAAGGACTTGTGGACAGTGGGGAATGGATTAAGTAATTATCAGTTCTCTTTTGTAAATTCATTTGAGAGACACAGAGCCGAGAATCCCCTTTTCTACTTTAACGTGTAGTATTCTTGTAGTTCAGCGTACTTCCATCCACTTTTATTGGGGTTTTTTCCAGAACACATTGCTTGCCCCACTCCCCCCCACAAAGGTTTTACCTGTCCTCTCACAAAATATATTGTGAGCATTTTATTTTTTAAAAACCCTCTTTTTTCTACCAAATAGTGAGGATTGCTAGGGTTCTTTTCACCTTTGAGGATGTATTCATATTTGACAAGAAAAAGTAGTGTAAAGGTCACTCAGACATCATACTGTGTACTTTGTGTATCTTAGAAGGATAGCATGATGAAGGAATAACTAACTCTGAAACCATACACCTTAAAGTGCTTTTTAAGTAAACTGTTCAACTGGCATAGAAGACTTTTCTACCATAACACCTATATTACATCAGTGACTTTATTGCAAGGCTGCACGAAATGAATCTGATTTTAAAGTATTACTGAAATCGATTTGCTTGTCTCTATTTAAAGGAAATTCTGCTTTATATTTGTTTGAATGCTATGATACAAGAACGGAAAGCTGGCACACAAAGCCCAACATGCTGACGCAACGGTGTAGTCATGGGATGGTAGAGGCAAATGGTCTCATTTATGTATGTGGAGGAAGTTTAGGAAACAATGTTTCTGGAAGAGTCTTGAATTCCTGTGAAGTTTATGATCCAGCAGCAGAAACGTATGTACTGCCTTTCATATTCCCTATCAATACAATTTGTATCTGAGTGCATTATTTTTGCTGATCTCTTTTTGCAATTTAATCATGTGAAGTTTGAATTTTAAACCATGCAGAAAAGTAGTAAAATTATAAACTATTTTTTCCTTCCCCAATACTGGAAAAAGTTGTAATGACTATCAAGGGCCCATTGATTAATTGCTTCTTGTTTCCACAATGAGCAAGCACTTTTTAAGCACTGCAGTTAGCTTAGGGCTCTGTTACATTTTTAAGTGACGTAGCAGTTCATCTGGTATTCTTTTGAGATAGCAGATTCAAACCATAAGTGAAGCTATCATTTTCTTCCTTTGCAATTTTATTACCTGATCATATGCAGTGTCAGTGGGTGGGTGGGTATAAAGCTGAAGATTATATCCTTTCTAATATTTTCAGGTGGACAGAGTTGTGTCCAATGCTTGAAGCCCGAAAGAATCATGGGTTGGTGTTTGTGAAAGACAAAATATTTGCTGTTGGGGGACAAAATAGCCTAGGTATGTATTAATTTTTGTTGTTTTGTTGTAAGACCTGCTATGTCAAACATAATATGCAACAAGTCCCAAGTGCAGTTTCTCAAAATGTGCCCATATTGCATGAACATAATATTTCTGGCTGAGTGATTAATGTAAAAGGCTGAACTAGAAGCTTAGTGACAATACAAGTATGAGCTGCATGCACATGGATCGCTAGATATTTGGGAGAGGCCTTGCATGTGTAAGAATTCTGTGGCACTAGAAGAGAAAAGAGGAATTCTGTGCTGTGTGACTAAGTAGCAGACAGAACTAACAATGCAAATATAATGAAACTTTTAAATGTTTTATTTAAAGAATTATTTTTAATGTAGAATTTTTTTTAAATCGTCAGTTAAACCAGCTAACATTTTAGAAACATAAGCTGCCTCATACCGAGTCAGAAGAGTGGTCCGTCTTACCTAGTATCATTGACACTGAGTGACAGCACCTCTTCAGGATTTCAGGCAGGAATTTTTCCAGCTCTATCCGGAGATGCTGGGGACTGCACTTGGGACCTTCTGCGTGAAAAACATGTGCACTTCAATTGAACCAGGGTGCTTCCCCTTTCTAAATGTGTGAATCACTAGAGTACTGGAAGGAAATATAATTGGAATTAATAGTATAATTGGACTATTAATTGGAATGCATAGTACTTTGTAATCTCAGACCAGGAGCTTACTACTAATTTTTCAGGATAGAGTCATCTCATCACAAAGCCTTATATAGCATCATAAAATACCAATTTTAGTAATAACACACTGTGTGTGTGTGTATGTTTGTATCCCACCCTTTACACTGTCTCAGGGCAGCAATAATATTTCTTCTGATACCAATTTAAATTGTCTATTGCTCATGGAATTGGAACTAAAACTGCATCACCCATATACCAGAAAGGCATTTGCAGACTTGCCATAACTCTGAAGTTAGCAAATACCCATTCTCCCACCCCCTGCACATGTGCATGCATGTGCTCACACACGTCAGGGGAAGATGATGCAAGGGACCAAAACAGATGGACAGACAAATAGTTGGGTGGAAGAGGATAGAATGGAATATGTGGAAAGAGAGGAGGAGGTGCATTATACAAAAAGAAATAGCCAGCCATTGTTTAGATAGGTCACTTGTTGGTTCATACTGAGAAGCTATTTTAAAACATCCTAAGGACAGAATGTGGGTAGGATTGGGGACAAGCCCCCACCTTAAAAAAAAGTGCAACGGAAAATTCCCAAACATGCAACTGAATACTGACTCGCTGAAGTCGGGGGAAGGGACACTGGGGAAAGAAAGGAAATGGAATGGCTGGGATCTGAGCTCTACCCTACAACATTTTGTTGTAGGATCCCATTTGTAAACCAACTACCTATATCAAATTTCAGAGCATGTGACAAATTAGAACAAGATGACCTCCTTGATCAGTTCAGTTCCTTCTCACAATTCTGTCAATTCAGTTCTGACTCCTGAGGAAGCCTTTCTGTGCTGCCTTGTCAGCCATAGAAACTGTGCACTGCAGAGGATTCTAGAGAATGTTTTGGGATGCACAGAGTGCTGGCCCAGAGCCATTTGACTTAATGTCACCCATAAGATCCAACTACAACACTGGTGTTGTCTTTTAGAAGAGTTTGAATGATACTACTTATTAGTTCATTACTGAGCACCTAATAAGTTTTAAGGAAGCACTAGGCTCCCCCAGAACATGGGTTGAAAACTTATGCGTTTTACAATAGCAGCACTTTAAAAAAAAATTTGGGATGTGGAAAGTTAAGGTGTATCAAAAATGAGTTTTTTAGTAGCATTGACTTAAACTTCAGCTGCAAGCATCTTTTGAAATGTATTGCTAACTTGCAGAATCTGTACGAAGTTACACCTGAATTTTCCAAAAATCTTAGTTTTTGAAAAGGATCAAGTAAAAGCTGATTTCTGCTCTATTATTGCAACATTTGCAGATCCCCCCACACACAGGGAAAGAGACAGAGAGTGAGACAGAGACTAGGTGTTTAAATAATATACTGATCAGAACAAGTACTAACCAACATAGTTTCGGTTAACTTTCAAAGTGCATGTTTTTTGTATATCTAGCATATGGGACAAAATTATTATAGAAACAGATGCCATAAATCCCAGAGGATTGGTACAGTTGTAGCAATAGCTCGAACTTTAATTAGAATTAGGAGATTGGCAGTACACTCCTGGATCACATGGCCCTCTCATTCCTGTCCAATTTCCTTCTTTTTCCTCAGTCATGGTTTGGTGTTAAATCCTTACAAAACATCAAGTATGGTTAACAGAAGCCTGTGAGTACTGAGAAGACAGCTTGTTGAATCAAAAGCTACATTGCTTCAGTAACCAAAAGTGGGGGTGGGGGGATTAAGCAATGCAGAGGAACAAAACTGAGTAAGAACACCCCCCCCACACACACACACACACACTGAAAGAAGTCCCAGTGGGATCTACCCTTTCAATTTTTCTCTAGATCTTCAGAATCCCCAACAGACCCCCTTTGAAACTTGTCAAAAATGACACAAAGTACCTTGCAGACTGGATTTCATCTTTTGGTTAAAATTAAAATCCCCTCTGCAACTTTTATATTTCTTACAGTGATATTCATTCATTCAAAATATACTTCTTGGCTGCATTTCAGGACCGAAGCACAACAAAACACATTAAGAACCTATGCAGTATTAACAATGATTAAAAACTGCAAGAGCAGCAAACTTATCAAGGGAAGACCAGACTAAAATTGTATGTATTCATGCATAGTAATACTTCTAATAATCTTCCCTACAATTAAGATTGCATTTTATACAATACTATCATATATGAAAGTCATCTGAATAAAGGAGATTTCCGATGTAGAATTGCCACTGAGTGTCCTATTTAATGTGTTTATAATTGATATTTAATCTCTAAAATTATAGAAATTTAAAATTATTTCCTCTTAATGTGAAGAAATTGTGACTTTAACAACACAATCCAGTACTTGACCACTCAGAAGTACCTTACACTGTGTTCACAATGTGATTTACTCCTAAGTCATATCATAAGTGAATCATACAATTGGAAGAAGCCTAAAAGGCCATTGGGTCCAGCCCCCCCTGCTCAGTGACTCAAGTCTCCCATCGAATTTCTAACCAGAGCTGTCCTTGCCAGTAAATACAGGACTGTAGCTTTTGTACGCGTGGGAATATGTTCCATTGAACTATTGAATAGACATGTATAGGATAGTACTAGAAGTTAATTTAGAAAAATAACTAGTCCACAGTCATTACTGAACCTAGCTATTAAACCTTGGATTTTTGCTCTTGTGCTCAGTAAGTCCCAGTATATTTTTAGCTAGTCCCTTTATTATTCTATAATTGTTATAATTTATTCCTTTATTATTCTATAATTGTTAATTCTTTCAAACCATCCCAGCAGCTTTTAATTTACCTCATTAGAAAATGTTTTATCTTTTGTTAGTTATACTTGGTAAGGCTTAACTAACCTTTTTTAAATCTAAAATAGATTATTAGGTTTCAGAATCTGTGCTTATTGCTTATTGCTGTGTTTTCCTCTTTTCAAAGGTGGCTTAGACAATGTGGAATATTATGACATTAAAGTGAATGAGTGGAAGATGGTCTCTCCTATGCCATGGAAAGGTGTAACTGTAAAATGTGCTGCTGTGGGTTCCATAGTTTATGTCTTAGCTGGTTTTCAGGGTGTAGGTCGCTTGGGACACATCCTTGAATATAATACTGAAACAGATAAGTGGATAGCCAATTCCAAAGTACGTGCTTTCCCAGTGACCAGCTGTTTAATCTGTGTAGTTGATACTTGTGGCGCAAACGAGGAAACACTAGAAACATGAAGACTTCAGGAAAATGATGCAGTACTCTTGAAAGAACGGGTTGCTGTTACATCAACATTATTATATGGTCAGACTCAATACCATGGAAGAATTGGAATGCAATCCTCTACTTTTATCTCCACTATCTATGTAATGTGGATTTGCTTCTGCAAATTCTATTTTTCAAGAGTCTTCCTAAGAATCGGGAGTATTTCAAGAACTATGAACATAGATTGAAAAGACAAGACATAAACTCCTTAAGATGCATTTGTGCAGTTTTGCAAACAAAAGCAAAACTGCTTAAAATGTAATATTTAATGACAAGATTTTTAATAGCCTGCACTTTTTCATGCATACAGTGAAATTCTTCAAGTAGCAATGGTGAGTGAAAAAACTGTCATAAATTGGTATGCATTTGCCAAAACACATAGATATATTTACTGCCATGCAGCTTCATCACTGAATTGGAGCTGGGCAACTTTACTGTGTCCAGTAGTTGAAGTAGTTGAGTAAATACAGAGCTGTGTAACTATTTATGCATCTTCAGCCTGTACCAAGCAGTCTCAGATTGCTGATGGTATATCTGTACATAAGCATCCTTCTCACTTGGTTCAGTACAAATAAAATTATGCCTAGCTATAGGCCTGTATTCTTTTTAAACATTCTTAATTCCATCTGTGCAAAACTATATGCTGTGTGATACCCTCCCATAATGTACTTTTAACCATGCGCATGGGAACTGGTGCTTTTTCATGAGTGCATCTATTTCCAAAAATATTAATTGTACAGAGGAGAACACCCCTTACCTAAAACAGTCTTCTAGCCTTCAGATGCACACTGAAAGGCACTTGTTCACCTTTGTGAGAAAGTAAATGCATAGGTAAGGAGCTAAATTTGCCTCTTCCTTTTTTTAAATTTTTCTGAAAACTGCATTTGCCCCTTTATTGTACCCAATTTAATTTTGTCTTAAAAATTAATAGGGATTTAGCCTGCTCTTACCTGTATAGACTTGTTCCGGTTTTCTTTCTTTGATACACTCTAGTGTGGATAAGATGGTACCCAGGAAATACTCATGTCTAGAATATTCCTTTTTCCCCACTTCTTTTTTTTTCCATGGGAATGGATCAAAATTCATACCCATTTCTTACATGCCTGATGTAATATTGCATCTGAAGTTCCAAAATTCTTGTCTATACTGTAAGAGGACTGACTCATAAGCTTCCATGTGCAAAAGTGAATGACATCACTTATGCATAAAATACTGATTGTCTAACCCAGTGATTCCCTCCAAATTTGCCACCTGTTTTGCAACCTGCTAAGAATGAGGCTCCTTAGTTCTGGGTTGGAACACCTTATATTGTTTTAAAGCACACTTTTGTGTACTTAGTTATAATACAGTCTTTCTTCCATGAAATCAGTGAATGATGTGGGTTTTTTAAAGCTATATTGAACAATGGTATGTATGCTTGCATTTTAAGGACTGTTTTTTATTTTCAGTTTTTAAATGAATTCTGAAGCACTTTAGAAAAGTTTATTTTTTTATTAAGGTAACATACTTGCCAAGAATAGAATAGTTTGAACATCAATAAGAAGCTTAAATCTCATCTAGATACACAAATGCAGATACCATAAAGAGTTGAGTTAGTTTCAGTCTTTTTTTAAGCTCCATAAGCAAATAGGGTCCCCCTGTATTGCTTACTAATTTTCAAGTAGTCCAGATATGGGCAATCTAGTATGAAAAACTTCCATGTTATGGGCAGTGTGTGACAAATCTGATTCACTGTCAGTTCTTAATATATGAACATTAGGTGCAACAAGTTTTCTTAGTCTGTTTTGTGTATTGACAGAGATATGTATTGATCAACTTTGTCTACTGAATACTTTGGTTAAGTATCAGTGGAATTATTTTCGCAGTGTAACAAATACCTCAGTGAGGCTTGTGGATCAGTAAACTTTGTTAATTAAATATTTGTTTTGCTAAATGTGGTCATGAAGTGTGTATTCAATGTTCCATAATACTACTTACCGTTTGACACATGTAATCTTGGATGGTAAGCCAAGCAAGCTTGTAAGTATTAGTGCTGTCCCCATTAGCTAAAGTTTTGGCACATCTGGTTGGGTTGTGGAAGGGTAGGAATCTTCAGTCTTTTTCTCAGCAGTATTGCCTAGTCAGGAGTGGCTATTTCCAGTAAAGGCTTCTGTGTTAAATAGTGCAAAGGGGGAGCAAAGCAGAGCATCATGAATATACAGGTCATTTTGTAGAAAGCAGCAATATTTGTAGGGATGATAACAAAGTAGTGAATAAAATGAAAATAATATCCCATTTTGCGGGATGTTGCTCTGCAGCAGGTTGTGGTGGCAAAATGTGATGCTGTTGCTGGTTCCAATAATTACATTTTTTCTTACCTCCTATAATAAACATTACACATTCTTATGTCATGAGAATCTTCTAGTAATAAGGACAGTGGGCCTCACATGCAAGCATGTGGTGATAAACAGGTATATGACTGTTCACATACATTATTCCCACTCCAGCCCCTGGCTACCAGCAATCTAGTGGTTTGAAAACTTCCAGTGTGATTGTAGAAGAAATTTTAATCCAAGAGAGTGATGGGTCAGTTCCTATATATATTAGCAAATAAGAACATTTATCCTATAATTTAGGGTGGCCAGGTGTAAAAGAACAGATTAGATGCATCTTTACAGGACATTTCAGTTGATGCACAATAGGCTACAGCTGTTGAGATTCTCATTTTCTACACAACCATTAAAAGGTCTGAAGCCCTATCCTCTGTAACCTCTTGCTGCCTTAAAACTGAATTAAGCCTGTTTTCAGTATACACTGTCTTATAGTCCAGGACCTGCCAGATACTTATAGCAGCAGTGGCCAGACTTGTTCAACAGAAAAGACAAGTACAGTAAATGCTAGATGTTTTGAGAGCCACAAGATAGGAACAAATATTTATTAATGATTTTCTGAAAGTGTGCTCTTTATCATAGTATGATCTTTAATGTGCATGGTAAGACACATGGACACCTGGAACACTAACTGGGATTTCCTTCTCAAAGTGATGGACCATTACTAACAAGAACTCAAAAGTAAATGTCATATTAACCAAAAATAGAGGTGGGGGTTACTGTTACCACAGACACAATCCTGGACATTATAGCTCAGTGAGAAGTGCTAATAATTCTTAGAATTCTAACTTGAAGACCTTGGAAGGAGCTGCAGAAGGGACAAGCAACAATAGGATAGCCATCTTCAGGGGCTGTCAAATAACACAAATACTCTTTGGAGCTACAACTGTTCCCCACACTCTACATTCAGGAAGGTAAGAGTGGTGCATGGCATGCTGAGGCAAGCTTTTACAAGGCCACAAATCAGGTTGGCAGCAGCATGAACGCTCACCCCAGCATGGCCTGCCTGCTCCTGCTGATAAGCAAATGGCACTTGAACAGTTTTACCTCCTCCACTGCTCCAGGCAGCAAATCTGGTGCTGCCAGAAGCAGTGGCAGTGGTACTTCCTTGCCATTTCCAGTGGTGGCTGCTTCAGCTGTGGCCCTACTCCTGGTGAAGAAGCCAAAAATGGAGCAGATGGTGTGTGAGTGGTTACTCTTGGCCCCTCTTCCCTTCCCACCTGATAGGTAGAGCTCATGGTTGGCTTGGATCTGCTCCATCTTTGGCTTCTTCAGTGGAAGTAGGGCTGCATTCTTCAGACACTGAACTGCCACCACTCCCTCTGATAGCACCGCCACCTGGAGCAGCGGCAGAGGTAAAACCATCAAAGCACCTTTGCACTCATCTGCAGGAGTGGGTGGGGCATGCTGGGGTGAGCTCTTGTGAGGCCACCAGCTCAACCACACTCTTCTGAGCCTTAGAAAAAGAGCCTTATTGGGCAGCAACCTTGGAAGAGCTCACTGCAATCATGCCTGTGCCATCACTGGGATCCAGACTGGGGAGGGAAGTCAGGGGCTCCAAGCCCTCTGCAAGCTGTAAAATAAAAAGCTGTGTGCAGCTTGCAAGCCTTGGTTTGGCCATCACTTGAATAGAAAGTGTGCAGGGAAGTTTTTATGTGATTCAGACACATGTAGGAACACATTAAACTTTGAATAGCTATGCCCACTCTTCTGTATGAATTCTGAAGCTGCCATTTACCAAGATAGCTGACACATGAATGGGGATATGCCTCATGAACCAATGCATGCAACATTCATTGGCAAAAATTAGACTTAACCTTTTTTTAAAGAGTCAAAACGGATAGAACTGCTTACTGATCACTGTAACCATCTGTATGTTCTAGCAGATAAAAAGCCAAACTGAGATCAGGAATGTGTGTGTTCATATCCTTACTGTCCTTCAAAGCTTGCCAATTGCACAGAAGCCAGTCACTTAGGCTAACCTGCCGCAACAGGCAGGTCATAAGGGTGCATTCTGCTAGTCCTCCTCAGGCAGGCCAGTGGAATGCATTCCTACTGCTCCCTGCAGCAGTTGCTGAGTGGCTGCCAAAGTGAGTGCTGGGAGAGGCCACAGGCCAGTGTCCTTTAAGTGCCAGCACCCCAAGTTCCATGTGGGGTGGAAGGGGCAGTACATGATCAACACCAGCACCACTGCTGCTTACCACCTGTCAAGCCCCAAGTGGGGGTAGTGTGTAATACCAGAAAAGCAATGACAGCTGTCCAATGTGCCGCTTGGGCTGTCACTGGAAGCACTTGCCAGAGTAGCAAGGCTTTCTGTCAAGCAACTCTATACTTTGGGACTTTACCTGGGTTTGGTGTGTCATCGGGGTTTTGATGACAGCACTGAGGACAAACAACTTCTAACAGTACTTTTGACGTTTATGGCGTCCTATGAACCCAGTCAGTGCCTCTTTCCCACCTTCCTAGTTACCAGCTTCTATATAGTGCCAAGGGTTCTACTTAATAGAAGGATGTTGTATCTGCTGAATGTCTACTTGTAATACAGCCTTTAAAAGGCACAGGAGCCCTTTCACGCAATCTTAGCCCTGTCCAGCAGCCTTCCCTCTTCCTTTGGGGCCACGATGCTTTCCAAGCCAAATAACAGGTATGAGCTCCTAAGCCAACCTGCTTTAATGTGGTGGTGTTTTCATGCCATCGTCCCTCCGTGCATCTCCAGCGCTCCTGGCCCGCCCATGAGAGAGCTGAACCACCCACAATCGGGAACCGGAAGTCTCCTTAGGGACCCATTACAGGTTAAGAGCGCGGGTAACTCCTTACCCCCTCGATTCATACCTTTCCGTTTTCTTCCGCCTGACAGAGCTGCGCGCCGTGTTTGCGTCATCAACATGAGCCTTATAGACTCCGCGAAAGGTCGAGAGGAGAGGTTTTGTTGTGTTCAAGCGATGGTGACGGCGACGCGTCAGTAAGGGCCGAGCTTGGGGGCGCTTCGAAGGGGAGGCGAGGGGCGCCGCCCGCAACGGTGCTATGGCTCGTAAGGCGGGCGGGATCTGCTTCTACTTCCTGCAAGGCAACTGCCGCTTCGGGGAGAGGTGCTGGAACGAGCATCCGCGCTCCGGGAGCTCCAGCCCGTCCTTTTCTCAGAACTCAGGTGAGGAAGAGGAGGATTTCTTGCAGTTTTCGTGGTGCTACTCGTACTATTCATTCCTGGCCCTGGAGATCTTGTGCAGGAGTCTGTTAGATATTTATGAAGCACACGTTTCTCTTCCTGGAAGATTAGGATAACAGCAGCAGCCAAACGGTATGCTAAGCTTGAAAAAAAGGGTGGGGAGGAGGACAGGTGTAGTGTTACACTTCAAATTCACTTAAATCACAGCCTCGCCACTTGTTTTCTGCTAGCCGTTACCGGTCCCTCTGCCTTCCCCAGTCCTTCCTCCTCTATGATGTGCTGTTGCTGCAAAATGTTACAAATAAGAGAAGGGAAGAAGTAGTCACCATCTCCTTCCAAGCTGAGCTAACCCTGTGAGACAAGCCTTGATCTCAGGGTTGGTTTGGATCACTTGCAGTGGGACTGCTAAATAATTTTAGACCCTGGAGTTAATGAACTTTACAGGTGGGCAACTTTTACAGGACTGTATGTATTACTTTAGTTGTGAAGTAAGCAAGTAACTTTTCGCTATTCCATTCTCCAACCACCACTTCATGCTCTACAACCGCTCCTGTAAGCCTGATAAGTTATGTGGTGTAATTCTTACTAATTTAGGGTACTATCCTGTGCATATTTAGACAGGAAAAGGTCCTGAAGCACCCAGCTTGACCATCTTATGATGTAATCATTAGGGCAGGTTGGGATTTGTGTCTAAATGTGCATAGGATTCCACTCTTGATGTTCTTACAAGGCAGGTGGGGACCTCATTAGATAGCTGACTGTATTTGTTCAGTTAATAATAGGCATACAAACAATTTTCTCCACCATTCCGTGTTTTACAATTGCTTTTACATACCCGATATGCTAAAAGAGAGAAAACATTTTGCCAGTCTTGATTTTCAAAAATACTCTAAACATGTGCAGTTTTGCATTTTAATTTCACATCAATCATAACACCACTATGACTACAGGAATAAAATGGAGTTTGCCTATTTATTATTATTGCATTACATTTCTATACTACCCATAGCCAAAGCTATGCTGCCATGATGTTAAATGCTCTGCTGTGGAAATAAGCACTGTTTTGTTATCATAAATGGTATTACATTTTTAAAGTAAAATTAAAGTACATTTTAAAGTACATTTTCTCTGCGGTGGCGCTCCATCTATGGAATGCACTCCCCAGAGAGGTCTGCCTGGCACCATTGTTATTTGTTTTTCGGTGCCAGGTTAAGACCTTTTTATTTAAACAATAATTTAACAATGTTTAATATTATCTGTAGGTTTTAACTTCCAGCCAGAATGAATAGCTGTGCAATTTGTATTTTTTGTATGTGTATCGGGCACTATGTTGTCTATTTATGTTTGTTTATGTAAGCCGTCCCGAGGCGTTAAGCGATGGGACGGCATATAAAAACTCCAAATAAATAAATAAATAAAATAAAAAGTAAGAATATTTAAATCAGCATTTGTAGCCCACCCAGATGTCCCCTGCCTATAAAGTGTTCTTAAAAACAAGAATGCTGCAGCAAGGAGCATCAGCTCCAGGAGGCCCTAGAATGAACAAGACCTTGCTTCTAACCCAGCCTTCTTCTGCCATCTGGGTGATCATTTGGCTAGGGAGGCTGGACTGGGTGAGGCAACAGTGTCTTGGATTTTGGTTCTGCTCTAGTTGCACTGTTGCTTGCTTATATTTCATGATCACCTTCCCTTAAGCTCCAGTAGGATCCTGGCTTAGTTGTGCATGGAGAGGACAGACTGAAACCAGTGAGACAGTCATATGCTAGTCATGACTAAAAGCAAGTCCCATTGCTTTTTATTGATCTATTCTAAGTGTGTCTAGGTTTGAATCCAACATTTTTAAATATCAGTGAGTTATTTCTGGACCTAAACATACCATTTATAGCCTTCCCTGCAGCAGAGGTTTTCTGGACAGCTTACAGGATAACATGAGAACACGTTGAAATAATCACCATTACAGTCTAGTTTATTGTGCTTTTGCTTGATGCAGAAGAGGACAAATGCTGAACAAAAATTGATGATGGTTTTGTACAGTGATGAAAAAGTTACCAGTGTTTTGGGATGTATGGTAATTTTATTTTTAAGGCAAAATGAGTTTTGCAGAAATGCACTTTTAGAATAACAGTAAATAAATCATTGTCTTGAGATTCTATGGATATGTTTTCCCATTTGTAGCTCAGTTCATTGCAGATTTCTTCAACATCACTACCTGCTACATGATGAGTTTAACTGGAAAAGGCAGGGGTCTCCAAGTGAGGTCATATACAAGCATAGTTTATGCTTTATTGTAGTCTTTTTTCCAGTCTTTCTTTGGCATCCCCTTCTATCTGATCATATGAACAAATACTTTGTTTAGCAATGCCGGAAATGCTCTGCCTCTGAATATTACCTCCCCCCCCCCCCCCCCCACACACACCCCTTGGGGACATACATCCCTCTTTCCAGGTGCAAAAAGCAAGCTTCAGAGCAATATGCTACATTATTCATTCCTTTGAAATATTTTCAATTTATTATTTAAAATAAAAGTGCAGCATGATCTTGTACACAAGTATTGAAAATAAGCCCTAGCAGTTTAAGTGAGACTTTGTCATTGCTAAGGTTGCTTAGGATTGTGTTCATGGAATCAGAATAGGAGAGTTGGAAGGGGCCATTAAGGCCAGCGGGTCCAACCCCTGCTGTTGCAGGACATCAGTTTACACCATCCCACCTTTACACCAGATGGCTGTCTGGTTTCTTTTTGAATGTCTCTAGTGTGGGAGAGTCCACCACCTCTCTAGGCAGCTGGTTCCACTGCTGTATTGTTCTGACAGTGAGAAAGTGCTTCCTGATATCAAGCCTGAGTCTGGGTTGTCATAGCTTGAATTGATTATTCTGTGTCCTACACTCTGTATCAGCAAGAAAAGATCTTTACCTTCCTCTTTGTGCCAGCCTTTGAGGTACTTATAAAGGGCTATCATGTTCCCGCTCAGTCTTCTCTTCTCAAGGTTAAATATGCCCAGTTCTCTCAGTCTCTCCTCTCTGGCAGTGTTTCCAAACCCTGGATCATTTTTGTTGCCCTCCTCTGTACTTTTTCTAATTTTTCTGCATCTTTTTAAAAAACTTGGTGCCCAGAACTGGACACAGTATGCCAGATGGGGTCTGACTAGTGAGAAGTATAGGGGGAACGACTACTACCTGTGATTTGGAAGTAATACTTCTATTAATGCATCCCAAAATAATATTTGCTGTTTTGGCAGCTGCATCACATTGTTGGCTCATAGGTCTTTTTCCTTTCCAATATCAAAGGGTCATCCCATGTCAGAACAATTGCATTCAATAAGTGCTCATAAATTTATGTAGCAGTGAAAGTTATTTTGTTTAGATGTACATATTATTAACACATCATGTTGACATTCAATTGAAGGCTCCAGTAGAAGAGGAACATGGACTGGACATAACCAGCGATACAGTAATGTTATTCATACTTCCAGTTTTCCAAAATCCTCCAGTTGGCATGACAACAGGAATCCCGGATCCTCTGGCTTTTCTCAAAACAGGTTTGCTGCATTAGTCCCCAGTGAAAACCTTCGCAATGATGGCATTAAAGATGAGGAAGACAAACTTCTGTAAGTCATAGTTTTCTATTACCTTATTCTTTATGCACTTTGAATTAATTAATCTGAATGTCCTGCTTTTTCAAAAAAAAAACCCAATGCTATTGCTCCAAACTTGTATACTACTAGGTTGCTAATATTAAAATCAATGCGAGTAAAGCATTATAATTGCATTCAGATTTTTGCAAATGCTAAGTTTTCTGCAGGTGTACTAGAGGCGTTTTCTAGGCAAAAATGCTGGCCTGCCCATGGATTTTCTTTCTGCCCACAGAGCAGTACTTCTACTGTATCCAGCAGTCCCTCTGTCAGCTTTGGTTAGCCTTAGGATTGCTTTTTTAGTCCTGCCTATTGTATTTTAGAAACAGAAAGAATATTGGTGAATGCCTCTTATGGTTCAACCCTTCCTGGGGCATGCTAGAACTTGTAGGCTTTTTTCTATCCAAACTTACATAGGATCACACCCTTATGAAACATATTGCTTCTTATCACTTTCAGTAAGCCTTTGACTTGCCTCTGTATTAAAAAGAATAAATCTTGAAACTTACTTTAAGTAGGCTTTGCTTTATATCTGCAATTTAGTTTGGCTTATGGCTTTTTGATATCATTTATCCAGTGAAATAATAATGAAAGACATGGAGATTTGGGAATCTTCAGGACAATGGATGTTTTCCACATATTCACCAATGAAAGAAAAGCCTAATATTTCAGGTAGAGGCTTCCCTAATACTGTTTTGTCTTTATTTCCCTAATTGCCTAGGTTGATCTCTCATTTGAATACTGGCATTAGACCTCAAAGGATGATAAAAGTTCTTAAAGATATGCAGGATCTCTTTAAAATAAATATTATACATGAGGCTTTGCTGTGGTCTCTGTTTTTAAAATTCTCATTTATTTCTTTCTGTATCTCAACATGTAACTAAATCTAGATGGGTATACTTATGAGGCATGGATCCAGCTTGATAAGCACTTCTCAGTGATTTATCCTACTTGCAGTGACTTTGCTTTGTATTGCGCCTTGTATACTGTCATCACAACTATGAAGACTAGTAGGACATGTGAGAAGCAAAGAGTTCTCATGTCTAGCCTTGGAATGTGGTAGAATATACATCGTTTACAGTGGAGAAGAACTAAAACCTGCTCGAATCTTGACCCCTGCCTGGAGTTCTTACTCTCCTCTGCAAATGCCCTGCAGTGGACAGTGTTTTCTCTCTCCCCCTCCTTCAGCCAGGCTTTCAAAAACAAGTCCGCCCGTGGGGGCAACAGCTGAGAGGCATTGTCAGCAGGGGAATGAAAGGCTCAGAAAGGGTAGTATGAATGGTTTCTTTGCTTTTTATCCACTGCAGCTGATGCAATATTCTGACCGATTGATCTCCAAGCTACAAGTAAAAAAAGTTAGAACAAGGCCAGATATGTAGATCAGAGATGCACATGCAGTGAGGGCTTTGTGCCTGATGGCCATCAGGTGACTTTTTCACGTTAGGTCTTTTGGGCCTGATTGCACTTCTCGGATCTGTTCTCCCTTGTTGTGGTGCCTGTCTGTTGTTGTTGCTGCTGTTTTGAAAACTTATAACACGTATTTAGTCTCACTGTAAACAGACTGGAGGACCATTATTTTTCTGATTTCACCACCACCACCACACCAGTGGGTGGAATCACTGCTCTGTGATTTCTCTTTGCTATGTGTCACTTCTTTTAAGGGCCTGGGGGTTAAAATCAGTGATTTTATCTTGAGAGTGGGGTAAGTGCTATGTAACAATTCACCAACAGCTGTCAGAAGCCATTGCAAATAGGAAGAAAGGGCTGGCTAAAATGCCTGTTTCTCAAAGTTCTGCATGTTTTCCAAGGTATGTATATCACTTTTGGAAGGCCATATGGCCTCAGCTAAGAATCATTGTATTAAGCACCCCTCGATTTCCCCTGCTGTGCATTTCATGTTACCTTGGTAGACGTGGAATTAAGATAGTGCATTTGTCAAGATAACATCTAATTTGGCCCTGAGTGCACAAATGATGGATTGACAAGCTCGCCTGGAGCTCTGAAAATAAAATAACACTGTTCTGAAAACAAATTGGATGCCATGTTTTGAAGTGACACATCATGCTTTTTGAAAGAAGATCAATCAAATGCTTTCCTTCTTTGCAGACTGAGCTCAGTTGATCATCGACTGACTCTCAGCAACAAACATGTAACCTCTAGGGGGATGAAGGTACTATAATTTCATAGTTGGGGATAGAAGCAATATTCTTTCTCTTTCAGAATTTTGGTTTCTTCTTCTTCCTGCAGGTTTTACAGACTTTTTACCAGAAGAGTTACGTCTTGAATATTATAACTGCAGAGCAAATAATGATGCACAAAATTATGTAAGTGTCTTTAGTGTGAATGACTTTGATCAAGTCTTTTCAGAAGGAAATGTATTTGACTCATGGCGTGGTAATGAAGTTCTTCTGTTTCTGAACATGCTGATACTTTTACATCATAGTTGTTCAAAAACTGTTTTTCATTTGCTTCGTTGGCGGAACCTAATTCCTTCTCTTTCCACCACCACTCTTTTCAGATCAATTCAGTCCAACAGCTAATTAACCAGTGGAGAAGTAGATTACTTGAACTGAAGAATATAAATGCATCTACTAAAACTGCACTGGTGAGAGTAATTGGAATATTTTAAAAGGTCTTCATAGTTTGTTTGTTTTTTTAAGTTTTGTTGTTGTTGTTGTTAGTCGTGAAGTCGTGTCCGACCCATCACGACCCCATGGACAACACTCCTCCAGGCCTTCCTGTCTTCCACCATCTCCCAGAGTCCACCTAAGCTCACACCAACTGCCTCAGTGACTCCATCTAGCCACCTCATCCTCTGCCGTCCTCTTCTTCTTTTGCCATCTAATGTTCCCAGCATTAGACTCTTCTCCAGGGAGTCCTTCCTTCTCATTAGGTGGCCAAAGTATTTGAGTTTCATTTTCAGTATCTGGCCTTCTAAAGAGCAGTCAGGGTTGATCTCCTCTAGGACTGACTGGTTTGATCACCTTGCGGTTCAAGGGACTTGCAGGAGTCTCCTCCAGCACCACAATTCAAAGGCCTCAATTCTTTTGTGCTCAGTCTTCCTTATGGTCCAGCTTTCACAGCTATACATTGCAACTGGGAAAACCATAGCCTTGACTATATGCACTTTTGTTGGCAGGGTGATGTCTCTGCTTTTTAGTATGCTGTCTAGATTTGCCATAGCTTTCCTCCCCAAGAGCAAGTGTCTTTTAATTTCTTGGCTGCAGTCCCCATCTGCAGTGATCTTGGAGCCCAGGAAAATAAAATCTGTCACTACCTCCATTCCTTCCCCTTCTATTTGCCAGGAAGTGAGAGGACCGGATGCCATGATCATAGTTTTCTTAATGTTGAGTTTCAAGCCAACTTTTGCACTCTCCTCCTTCACCCGCATCAAGAGGCCCTTTAGTTCTTCTTCACTTTCTGCCATGAGAGTGGTATCATCTGCATATCTGAGGTTGTTGAAATTTCTCCCAGCAATCTTAATTCCAACTGGTGATTCATCTAGCCCTACCTTTCTCATGATGTGCTCTGCATATAAGTTAAATAGACAGGGCGACAGTACACAGCCTTGCCGAACTCCTTTCTCAATTTTGAACCAATCAGTGGTTCCGTGTCCAGTTCTCACTGTTGCTTCTTGACCCGCATATAGGTTTCTCAAGAGACAAATAAGATGGTCTGGTACTCCCATCCCTTTAAGAACTTGCCACAATTTGTTGTGATCCGCACAATCAAAGGCTTTAGCATAGTCAATGAAGCAGAAGTAGATGTTTTTCTGGAACTGCCTAGCTTTCTCCATGATCCAGCGTATGTTGGCAATTTGATCTCTAGTTGCTCTCCCTCTTCGAGATCCTGCCTGTACTTCTGGTAGTTCTCGGTCCACATACTGCTGGAGCCTAGGTTGTAGGATTTTGAGCATCACTTTGCTAGCATGTGAAATGAGTGCAATGGTGCAGTAGTTTGCACATTCTTTGGAATTGCCCTTCTTTGGGATCGGAATGTAAACTGACCTTTTCCAATCCTGTGGCCACTGTTGAGTTTTCCAAATTTGCTGGCATATTGAGTGTAGCACTTTTACTGCATCGTCTTTTAGGATTTTGAATAGCTCAGCTGGAATACTGTCGCCTCCACTAGCTTTGTTGTTGCTCAGACTTCCTAAGGCCCATTTGACTTCACATTCCAGGATGTCTGGCTCGAGGTCAGTGACCACCCCATCGTGGTTATCAGGGACGTTAAACTCTTTCTTGTATAGTTCTTCTGTATAATTATTATTATTATTATAACATTTCTATGCCGCCCCTTGCCGAAGCCTCGGGGCGGCTTACAACACAATCTTGCCATCTCTTCTTAATCTCTTCTGCCTCTGTTAGGTCCCTGCCATTTTGGTCCTTTATCATGCCCATCTTTGCATGAGATGTTCCCTTCATATCTCCAGTTTTCTTGAAGAGATCTCTGGTCCTCCCTATTCTGTTGTTTTCTTCTATTTCTTTGCACTGTTCATTGAAGAAGGCATTCTTATCTCTTCTAGCTATTCTCTGGAATTCTGCATTCAATTGTTTGTATCTTTCTCTTTCTCTCTTGCCTTCGCTTCCCTTCTTTCCTCAGCTATTTGTAAAGCTTCCTCAGACAGCCATTTTGCTTTCCTGCATTTCTTTTTCTTTGGGATGGTTTTAGTTGCTGCCTCTTGTACAATGTTGCAAACCTCCGTCCATAGTTCTTCAGGCACTCTATCAGATCTAATTCCTTAAATCTATTTGTCACCTCTACTGTATATTCATCAGGGATATGATTTAGGTCATACCTGAGTGGTCTAGTGCTTTCCCCTACTTCCTTCAATTTAAGCCTAAATTTTGCAACAAGAAACTCATGATCTGAGCCACAGTCAGCTCCTGGTCTACTTTTTACTGACTGTATAGAGCTTCTCCTTCTTTGGCTGCAGAGCACATAATCAATCTGATTTCTGTGTTGACCGTCTGGTGACGTCCATGTGTAGAGTCTTCTCTTGGGTTGTTGGAGAAGAGTGTTTGCTATGACCATCGTATTCTCTTGACAAAATTCTACCAGCCTGTGGCCTGCTTCATTTTGTACTCCAAGGCCAAACTTGCCTGTTATTCCGGTTATCTTTTGGCTTCCTACTTTAGCATTCCAATCCCCCATGATGATAAGGACATCATTTTTTGGAGTTAATTCTAGAAGGTGCTGTAGGCCTTCGTAGAACTAGTCAACTTCAGCCTCTTCAGCACCTGTGGTTGGGGCATAGACTTGGACTACTGTGATGTTGAATGGTTTGCCTTGGATTTGAACTGAGATCATTCCGTCATTGTGGCGCTTGTATCCCAGTACTGCTTTTCCTACTCTTTTATTGACTATGAAGGCTACTCCATTTCTTCTGAGGGATTCTTGCCCGCAGTAGTATACCTGATGGTCATCTGAATTAAATTCACCCATTCCTGTCCATGATTCCTAAGATGTTGATGTTCAGTCTTGTCATCTCTTGTTTGACCACATCCAGCTTGCCTTGATTCATGGATCTTACATTCCAGGTTCCTATGGAGTATAGATCTTTGCAGCATCGGACTCTCCTTTCACCCCCAGATACATCTACAACCGAGTGTCCTTTTGGCTTTGACCCAGTCGCTTCATTCTTTCTGGTGCTACTAGTACTAGCCCTCTGCTCTTCCCCAGTAGCATATTGGACACCTTCTGACCTGAGGGGCTCATCTTCCGCACCGTATCTTTTTGCCTTTTGGTACTGTTCATGGGATTTTCATGGCAAAGATACTGGAGTGGGTTGCCATTTCCTTCTCCAGTGGATCACGTTTTGTCAGAGCTCTCTGCTATGACCTGTCCATCTTGGGTGGCCCTGCACAGCATAGCTCATAGCTTCATTGAGCTATGCAAGCCCCTTCGCCACGACAAGGCAGTGATCCATGAAGGAGGTTTTAAGTTTAGTTTAGTTTACCATATTTGAAAACTTCTGTCACAGTGCTTTTCATAGTAGTTAGCAACATGAAATTAGATTTATAGGTAAATAAGAGATATTGAATGGCAGATGCTGTTGATGGTGTCATATGGCTATTAGTTTTGTTCTCCTGGAAGGTGATTATGACAGTAAAGGGGTCCACCAAGTATTCTGTACCTGCCACTGTTCCTAAACTGAACAAATGGTATCAGCACTATTGTATGCTTGTTTGGTTTTTTAATATAGAGATCTGGTGTGATCTCTCTGACCAAAGGGGCTACTGAGGCAGTGATGGTCAAGACAGGCCTCCCTGTGTCATGCAGAAGGTTGGCCCAGTTGGAAACCAAAGGTCTGAGCAGCAACAGGCCAGGCTTCCACTGTGCAGCAAGTTCCTGTCTTACTCTGTTTGCCTTGTTGATGTCTCTTTCCCAAGGAAATAATAAATAGGTAGGGGTATTTTAGAAAATTATTGAATCTAAAGCAATACAATCTGATTTTTCTGTGTAATGTAGAACCTGTTTTTTTCCCTTTTTTAAAAAAAGATATCTGAATTGAAGAATGTTTTTAGTCAACCACCACCTGCATTTGGACTTGCAACACAGCAGCAATCCACTTTTAGAGCAGCATGTAAGTATACATTTTCTTTGGGAGGTCATGTGGGTGCTTAGTGCTCACATCCTGCCTCTGTGTTTCTGTATGCCATTTTAAGCTCAATATAGCAAACCCTTTTCCCCTGTCTGCTTCACTTGCAGCCTTTCCTGTGGCTAAACAGAACAGTGCTCAAGGCTTCGTTTTCAAATCACCTTCTGATCTTGCCAGTGTCTCAACTGGAGGTACACCCACATTTGGAAGCGCACCTGCATTTGGAAATCTTGGTGATGTTCAAGGTGCTGCAGCTTCTGCTGCTGCTTCCCAGTCAGTTGGTTTTGGGAATCAACCAGCTCCATCGGCAGCAGCTTTTTCATTTAAAACTTCTGCAGCTCCTAGTGGATTTGAAGCATCTGGATTTTCAGGATTTGGAAAATCTGTTTCTGTAATCTCTTCAGACACCACATCTACTTCAGTGTTTGGGACAGGAGTTACAGCAGTTGATTCCTCTCCTCTGAATTCAGGGAACATACCATTTGGGCAGCAATCAAATGTCTTTGGAAGTAGTGCTACATTGGCATCTCCAGTAATTCCAACAAACGTTACTTCAGAAAAGTTATTTACACTGAAGACTGAGCTGTCTGCAGAAGAACTGAGGCAATTTGAAGCAAAGAAATTCACCCTAGGAAAAATTCCTTTAAAGCCACCACCTGTGGAACTTTTAAGTATGTGATGGTATTCTGAGGATGTTATATTTTTCCCCTGCTTCCTCCATATGATAATACCAATATGATAGTACCAAAAATATTCCAATTTATTCTTTCAGAAATTTTTTTCCCTATGGCTAACCAGCACTGTTTCAGAAAAGTTTCATTCATTTCTTGTACTAAATTATTTGTTTGACTCATTGGTTTCAGAATGTACATTTAAGTTGAGAATATAACTTTGCAATAAACTTAAAATGTAGCAAAACCCATGGTGTATGACTTCCATATCTTACAAGAATATGCAATATTACTCTTTGATTTCTATGCCTTTTGGTAATAGATTTTTTGCAGACAACTCAAGATGAATCCTAACTTCCCCAAGGTCACATGTTTTCACCAGCTGTTCCCCAACAAGACCAGAACTTGTGAGATATCCACCAACCTCCACTGTGTTTGCTATAGTCTCTGGCCTTGTGGATCTTCAACAGCTACTGGACTTTCTAGTTGTAGCAATTTGGTGTTATAGAGCACAGTTCTGTCTCCTTTGGTTTGAGGGGTGGGGTGCTGCAGTAAAAAATCAGCATTTAGATCTGTTTTCCCCAAATTGCTTGCCTCCAGATTTGCTGGAGTGCAACTTCCATGCTTTCTAGCCTGGGAATACTGGGAGTTGTAGTCCAGTGGCTCTGCAGGCCAACAGATTGGGGAATAGCTGCTTTAGATAAGCAGGTCAAACAATTACTAATAGTCAAAATGATAGCTGTAATAGTTTGAGACAACATATCTTTGACATTGAGGTACTAAAATTAACAGGAAATTAATACCCTGTTTTTGAATCTCAATTCCATCTAGCTGTTGATAGACATGGTACTACGTGCTGTACCTGGCAGTGCTCAGACAAATGGTACACCTGGCTGGTTTAGATGCAACCCTACTCCACGATTTAGTATTATGGACCTGGCGCTCTGGGTTGTTTAGAGTCCAGGAGTTTAACCTGATAGCAAATCCTATGATCATACTAAAGTTTATTTGACCATAAGTAGTGGGTTTGCCCCTTATGACAGTAACCCAGAAATGAGGCCTTCCTGGGTTGTTTAGCCACGTGAAAGTGGGTGAGTGGGCAAGAGAAGCTTATTTTCACATACTTACACAGTTCATTAACTAAGGATCATCCTTGTGAATTGGGCCATTGAATGAACCGATCCGTATAAGAGGGAGAAAAAGCAAGTAAAATAGAACTCACATATCCATGGGGAGGATAGGTTCCAAGCTCTCTAGCAGATGTTTGAAATGGCAGATAGTAGCAAACACTATACAGTTGGCCCTCAACATTTACAGAGGTTAGGGGTACAAGACCCCTGCAAAAATGGAAAACCCATGTATATCTCTAGCACCCCCCCCGCCACACACACACAAACACACACGAGCTTAACTCTTCATACTGTTGAGCATACATGTACTGGAGCTACATTACAATTACCTCTTTTGCCATTTGAATAACCTTCAGCTTAAAACAAGACCCAATGGACTGGAGTGCAATTCACTTCGGGAGAGCTCCTCCTATGTCATGTTGCAAGCCTCACATACAACCACACACCTGGTCCAGAGTTCAGCTCCCACCCCACCCTCACTGAGGGGGATAGCACACCATTCCAAGTCAGCTGCAGCCAGGAAAGAGAGTTCCTTAGGTAGGCAGTGGGCTGCACAAGGCTGCAAAACTCCAAAAGAAATCCCATTTTTCAGGCCATGAAGCGAAACTACAGTAACTGAAACAGCAGGTACGGGGGTTTTGCTGTGTTTTTTGCTTTTTCATTCTGTTCAACATAGTAATGTTATGTGGGATGTTAAACAGATCACCTGAAATATGAATGGCGCCACAGTCCCTTTCTGCACTACTCAGTGCAATAGCAAATACAACATTTTCAATTGCTAGATAAAAGAACAAAGGCAGCAAAAAGCTTAAGTGCCTTCATGCCTTAGTCTGGTTACATGTTATTACTGTCATTTGAAATTACAGGATGTGTGTTTGTGTCATTGCCATTTCCTCAGTGCAGGTCAAATGTTAGAGTAATTCAAAACTTATTAGGCATGTCACTGTCTTGAGCATCTAATGGCTGACCGTAGCTTGAGAAGAGCCTGCCTGGTCCACGGCTACATCCTACAGTAGGTCAGAGTAAACAAAGCACTTCCATGTGAGCTGTTATTGGACTTGGTTAGCATGGAAAGTAAGAGGCTCAAAATTTCTTTTTGTTGGGAAGACTATTGAAAGGTGGGATGAGTAGCAAATTGTAGCTTGTGAACCATGAAATCAAAACACAGCTGAGCAGACAAGTAAGCTAGACTGCCTTTAGTTGATGAATGGGGCTCTTTCTAAATGGATCCATCTTAATGTAAGTACACACAAATCTGTGGGTGGCAGATGCCCTCATAAAAGGAGCTCACCCCCCCCCCCTTTAAACCATCTTTAAAAACCATCTTTTCTGTGGCACCTTCAAGAGAGGCTCCCCCCCCCCCGCTTCCCCCACACACATACAGGTTTAATCGCCAAAAGTCAATGATCAACGTAGCTAAGGAAGCAACAGCCATAATTTTGGCCTGCCAGGTGCTTGGCAACCTGCACCTGTGTTTGACATCAGAAACAGTTGGCTGACCTTGCTTCTGTGGGATGCATTGAGCTTGGTGGATCAAAAATGGTCTGTGCTTTCCCTAAACAGTAGATCGCTAATCCTAAACTAATGAACTAACAAATGAGATCAACATTTTTCTCTGCAATAGAAAAAATGGTAGTGATAAAAGCAGCCCTTTTCCCCAATTCTGATACAGTACATGGTGTCTCAATGCTGCTTGAGTCTATCCATCCTGAAAAAGGCCTGGAATTAGTTACTTCTTCCAGCACACATAAAGGAAAATGCAGAGGGGAAAGGGCTTCTGATATCACTGTGGCCTGGTTTAGCTACCCACCCAAAAATAATTTGGCACTTAGCTGTATGCCAGAAGCCAAGGGGCAGAACTGACCAAGCACCTACTAATCTCCCAGAATGGTCAAAACTTGAACCATCCAAAATGAACCTCCTTCCTTGCAGAGGTTACAGGTAATTTGAAATCAGACTTGATCTGGTAATGATCTGGCCCCTAGAGCAGAGAAATCATTGGCTGACCTAGTCTGTTAAAGAAAATCCAAACTATACCCTGCCATATGGGCTCAGTCTGATATATAATATAAAACATGGTTATCAAGGAAGCCATGAAATTCTGACCTAGTGTAGAGAAGGGAGCCTCAAAGTCCATTAAGACCACCAGTCGGGTCTTCCACACAACTCCAGGGACCACCTACCTCAGCTTGGGTATGGGTAGTATTGGGTAGTGGGTTGGGTGATAAAAGTTCCCAGCACCTGATGCAGGCTACTCAGCTTGGCAGACTATTTGGGAGGGTTAGTTACCAGTGGGATGGAAGCTGTACCGATCTCCCTGTTGAGCAGTAAAAAGACAGCTGATATACTTAGTGTTCCAAAGATATTGTGCACTTGAGAGGGATGGAATACCCTGGGAATAAAAGGGTGAATGCACTCTGTAAGACAAACCTAATTGCTTTTATTGACAATTACTTTATGACTGAAAGGAATGGGGCAGTTAGACTCATCTCCTCATTGTAAAGCATTCATTTTAATGTTTGGGATATCAACATTGAGAGAGGGTATTGATATCTAAATAAATGGCTGTGGTTTATAAATTGCCCTATGCTTTCAGCTGAAGGGAGAACAGCAGCTGAGAATATCTGTAAAGGATAAAGAGATTAATTAATTGCACTATTGGCCTTTGGGGATTTCCAAAGCTGTTCACTAAGCATGCATTCAGACAAAAAGTATCATTCGTTTAAAGCTCTGCGCAGCTGGCATAGAACAGTGCATTATTTTAGAAAGCTGTAGTCTAATGATGTGAAAGATCGTGATGCACAAGGCTGCATTTCTAAGTGCTGAGTCAAGTAAAATCCTGCCACAGGAAAAGGGAGCCCTGCTCCAGGGGTATTTCCGCACTGCTGTCCCTTCCTGCCCACCTTTTTAAAGATCTTATGGGCCTGCAGCATTGCAGAGAGGAAATGCCTATCCTCTGACTAATTAAATCTACTTAAGACACACTAACAGATATTGAAGAACAGCATGTATGGAGAAATGCAATTCCGGAGAGGCAGGGAGGCGAGGCGAGGGGAGGCCTGATCCTGATCCTGATCAGGATCAGGATCCTGTTTTCCTGAATCAGAGAATACCCATAGAGCAGAGGTGTGGAGCTTCAGATTGAGGGAAAAAATCTAGCTCACGTGGTCTTCCAGGCTTTCCCTGATGACCATGCTCCTTCCTTACATGCCTTCCCCTTATTTTCCCCTCTCATACCACCAGCTATTCAGTGACTTACTAGTTTTTGTGCAGTTTCTTCCCTATTCTAAAAGGCTGGAATATTTCTCCTAAGGACTAATTACTAGCTTTGTGCTAAAAAGAGAGTTAAGCTAAAATGTTACACTGGTGCATTGCTCCTGGGCCCTTTTACCTTGCACTGTTGGAACTTGGCCCTCAATAACCTCTTTCAAAATTGAAGTCAGCCCACAGACTACAAGAAGTTTGATACTTCTGTCATAAAGAAAGGAAAGGGCGTGCACAACCATTATTGGCTCAAAGCAAGCCTTACAAAATTAAAGGCACAGTCCTTGGCATGTTTAGATAGAAACAAGCAAGGTTGACTAGGACTTACTGGGCATTGTAGGCCTTTGTCTAAAGCTGCATATGATTGTGTCCTTAAGTACATGCTACAATGATTTGGGAGCTTTCTTCAAAGCAAATCTTCCAATGGTATAATAGGTTTGAGATTTGCTTCTCATTAGCTCTGCATCCTTTCCTAACATTAAACAGGGTAAATGGTACTTCTTTCCAAATAAGGAGATCCATGCTTTGGCCTTTCCCAATATAGCACTTGCTGCATCTGGAGCAGTGAATAAGCATCACATGCATCTCAGTGCAAAGACTTTCTGCCCTGCATCATTTTCAGATGGAATGTATTTGCAGATGTTCGGCTCCAACCACATTCACAGCCTTGAAATTAGACTGGCACACTCTTTGCATGCAGTAGTGTTTTCAGCCAAGGAGGCAGTGGTGTTGTAACACGGTTGATTGCACGACTGTAGATCACAAGATAAAATAGTGAATTGAGGCACTTTGATTTAGTGGGCGAAAGACTCAGATTTAAAGTGCCATGAAGTTCTCTGAGCATGTCATTCTCTGTCAGTCAAGCCCTATTTCAAAGCTTGTGCAGTTATGACAACTGTAAAGTACATGGACTGCCCGAGCTATGAATGTTATAAATTCTATTAACAGGTTTTCTATCTCTCTGTTTTGACAGATCCACACAATGCCTTTTGCAGTATTAAGAATCCATGCATTTGTAGGCACTTGAATAGCTTTAGATCACACATACAAAGGTTTGCATGGCCGGAGTGGGAAGGTTAGAATAAACTACCAGCAAGAAGCCAGATAAGCTCTGTGAACCTGTGGGTGCACTAAACCGATAAGAAAATTATTGCATTGAATATGAAATAAATAATATTTTTAACAAAAAATGTATCTTTCTTTCCTATAAAGTTGTCTTTTCATATATAGATCCTAGAAAAAAAGAACACTTGAATGATAAAATACTGTCTTGATTTTATGATGTCCACAGTTTTATGAAACTTGAACTGTGAAGTGTTTCATGTAACCTATGATGTTCTTATAAATGGCTCCTTGCAAGAATTCCCTATTTCTTTGGAAGGGGTGGCATGTATTTGTATTGTATTTTATTGTACTTTCTTTCTTTTTACTGTTGTAAACTGTCCAGAGAGTTTCTGCAATAGGGAAGTACTGTATAGAAATGGAATTTACTGTGTTTCATTCATGCCCTGTTGCCTTCAGATCCCCCTTCAAAATCCTCCTTTTTAATGAGGACTTTGGATTATTCTCTTCTATTGCCCAAATGGAACCAGGCTTCTGTATCTATCACTGTTTGCTCACATTCCTTCGTACATGTGTCTCTCCTCCTCTGTAGAGATTGTGAGCTCAATGGAAGGAGGATCTTAATCCCTTTTTTTGCTCATGATGCTCTACAGAGTACCTTATACACTGACAGAGCTGCATAAAATACAGTACAAATATTGCATGCATAGCAAATCCTTCTAATACCAATCCAAACCTTATATAGCTGCCATCTACACACACGCAAATGTGTGGTGCGAGAAAGAGAGAGAAAGAGAGATTCTCCTTTGAGTGCCAGCTCTAAAGGATGCTTGGAGGGTAGCCTTCTCAGTGGTGGCCCCCTGATTATGGAATGATCCCCCAGCTGAGATCTCCTTAACTATCATCTTTTAAATGTCAGGTTAAGACCACCCTCTATTCCAAGACATTTAATAGCGTATGATGGGGCACTTATGTCAGCTTTGTTTTAACAAGTCTAGATTTTTTGAAAGTATATTTAGCTATTAAATTGCTTTACATTTTGTATATCGAAATTTTATGTTGCATTTTATTATCTATATTTGGGGTTTGTAATTTTATGAATGGTTGTGAAGTGCCCAGACAGTTTTGCTTATTGGGCAGTATAGAAATGAAGTAAATAATATTTAGAGATTTGTTCTACAGTCTCTCAGCATTCTTTCTTGGGGATGCCCCACTAAACCGATCCTGCTTACTCTTTGTGGTGCTGTTGGGCCAATGGGACCAGCATAATTGTTGCACTATACCTGCAGAGATTCAGTGAAATAGATGCTGGAACCAGCATCTTTTCTTTAAAAAAACAAATTAGTTTTCTAGGTCCCAGGTTATGCTAACCTCAGATACTGGCCCGATGTCCTGCCCCATTAGACACCCTTTCAAAATTGCCTTTCTGATCTCTAGAACTCACTTTTTCATGTTGTCCCTGTAATATTTATTAATGTGCCCTATTCTGTGTACACGAGCTGACATTACACTTGCTCAGACTGATGAATCGCATAGGATTTGATCAGATAGCAATGAGGTTATTACTCTAAGGATGCCCAGTTTGTACGGCTAAGAACTTCTTTAAAAGACATTTACTATAGAGAAGTCATAATGAACAATCTGTGTGCCTTTATGGCTTAGCATACTCGAGGCTTTCCTGTCAGCATGCTGGCCACATCCTAGTAAAGCTTATTTTGCTTTTATTCTTCCAGATCACATGAAATGTGGTGCCAGCAAATGGTCTGTCATGTGTTCAAGGTAATTAGATTGCTTTTGATTATGCAAAAGATCCCAGTGCTCCAGTCACATGTCCATTCTTGTTCTTGCCAAGCCTTGGTTGCATTGAGAAGGCATACCCGCCAATCCACTCTAGGAAATGATTGTAAAGGAGAGTTAGAGGAGACACACATCTTGTATTGTAAGACAGGAGCAATCTGAGAGACTGAAAAACAGCTCCAATGTTCCTGCCTCAGGTAATGGGCGGCAATGCACAGATGAGTGCTTAAATGCCACAGAAATCCTAGAAAATAGTAATTTTAGATGGCTATCTCTTTAAAACAAGGAGAAGATTCATCTCTGTGTCAACTGTTGCCAGAGGTATTCACATAACAGAGTAGAATGTGGAATAAATATTCTTCCTTGCAATGATTGCATTACACATTCTGCATAAGAAAATTTCAGTTTAAGCGGCTTTCTGAAACATGTGCTCTATAATGACAGGAGACAGGTGAGCATTTCCATCTGAAGACCCAGAAAAAGTTATTTGTACCAAACAAACCACTTGTAACCTGCGTACATCAGCCAGTGACATCATAGCAAATTCTGAAGAGAATTTGCAAGAGCTCATCATGATTGCCCCAATAGCCACACCCCAAAGAGAATCCATCCATCATCTTGCCCTCCAAGACCAGAATCCACAGTCTTCTGAATGAATGTACATAGAAATGGAAACTCGTAGTACTCTAGCCCCTGTTCCCAAATGGTTGAGCAACTCCCCCATCTCTATGTCCTGGGCATCACTTAGAATTATGTACATGGTTGTGGGCTCTATGCCCACCTGGCATTTAGGATATCCAGACATTGTGCTTCTTTGTCATGACCAGAATATACAGTTATCACCTTTATAATTAAAGTCACCCATTGCACCAGAACTTTCTTCTCTGGATGCCTTGCAGATGTCATCCTCCATCTCAAGATCGGCCTGAGCATCATTTTGAGCAGGAGGGTGGATTGCATTGCTCTTCCCTGCTCCCCTCCACCCTCCACACAATTCTGAGGAGGAGAATTGCAGATTTACCCATTTCTAGTTTGTCTGAACATTTCCCTCTTTGGCATGTAGAGCAACACTGCTCTCAGCATGCCCTTTCTATAGAGTTTGTGTCTAGATATTTCCTTGTTTGTATTGTTCCTTATGACATTTCTATACTGTCTAGTAGTCAAAATGGAAAAAGGGAAATGAAATGCAGAAAGTACAGACAATGCCAATGAAACTATAAAAAAATATCCTTTCACAACATA
This sequence comes from Varanus komodoensis, assembly GCF_004798865.1. NCBI lineage: Eukaryota > Metazoa > Chordata > Lepidosauria > Squamata > Varanidae > Varanus > Varanus komodoensis. The sequence goes on from NW_025336321.1 coordinate 276,948, forward strand.
ATGGGTGATGCTAACACATTCATCCTGGCATCTATTTATGTATTTATTAGATTTATATTCAATCTTTTTTCTTAAAAAGTACTCCAAGTGGCTTACATCATTCTCCTCCTCTTGCTCTCCATCTTATCCCCACAGTGACAACCCGGTGAGGTGAGAGTCTGTGACTGGCCCAAAGCCACCTAGTGGCTCCATGGCTGAGCGGGGACTAGAACCCAGATCGCCTGGGTCCCAGATCCGTGCACTTAACCATGCACTACACTGGCTCTCTCTCAGCATTTGTAAACTAATTGGGACAAGCAATTACCTTGCAAATGCTGAGGAAAAAAACAAATTTTATCCAGATGCAAGCCAGAATCTCTTGAAGTATTGTAATTCAGCAGGTTTGCATTGCAGTCTGCCTTTGAAGCTCTTTTGTGCAAGAATAGCCACGTTAAGGTGAGTTGTACAGAGAGGTTTTCTACATAAGGCTATCAGCTGCCAATCTCTGTGTCTAGTTTCAGTTTCGTCTCCATACTGAGATCTAAGAAGCATTTCCTTTCCTGCTTTTCCACTCAATATCCTCTAGCTCAGGGGTTTTCAACCACCAGTCTGTGGACCAGTACCAATCCGTGGGAGATTTCCTGCTGGTCCATGGGGGGGTGGGAGGGCTGTGGGTCCTGCTCACCACAGACTGACGTGGGGCTGGCTGTGCTCCACCACTTCTTCCTCAGTTGGCATTGTGTTCTCAGGGAGTGTGCAGTGCTGCCGGGGGGGGGGGGGGGGGAGAGAGGTGGCTTAGTGTGAGCTGGCTAGGAGCCACAATTTTGTTCTTTTGTTAGCATTTTGCTGCTTGGTTCTGGTTGTTTTGGAGAATTTTCATTCTTTTAGTATTGTGTTTGGAAACTAATATACAGAATACTGTATTATGTGTATGGCGCTTTTTGTTTCTGCCTCAGTGGTCCCCAAGGAGGTTTTCTGTTTTCACCAGTCCCCAGCTGAGGAAAGATTGAAAGCCACTGCTCTAGCTGGCACTGTGGCATGGTGGAATAGTGCAAATACACAAGCAAAAGTGACACTTTCTTTCACTTTCACAATTATAGGCTGCATGTTCTCTGCTTTAAAAAAACCTTGCAGAAAATGCTGGTTAGACATTAGAAGCAAAGCTGGAGGTTCATGAAGTTGTCTAAAAAACATATAGACAACTGTGAGGAGAAAATGACAATTGCACAATCAATGCCTCTTCTAGAAAAATCCAGTTTTTGGTCATATGCATGCTTTCTGATTCTTTGCTTCTTATTTTCTAATCTTGCTAGCTAAGATAATGCTCTATTATTTTATACTCTTCTCCTTTCTTTCAGACTTCTCTCATCTCCATCTAGAAAAGATTATCACAGAATCTCAGCCCAACCTACCTCATAGTGTTGCTGTCATGAGTATAAGATTGTGAGGAGGAGGAGAATTATGTAAGCTTCCTTGAGTTCCTTGGAAGGAAAAAAGACAGGATATAAATATAATATACTAAAAATGCCACTAATTCAAAGAATTCATCCTAAGAGGTCTGGGAGATTCCTTTCAGCTTTAACGTCTTTGAATGGATTCATGACAAGTCAGGATGGGAACATCACATGCCTGAAATCTGCCGGCATAGTCAATAAAAGGTAGGACATTCACTTGACTTGAGGCCTGGAATGTATCAGTTCTCAAGGTTGAGGCCTGAAGTTCTCAAAAGCTGCTTGTCTTTAAGGTAGCTAATCTAGACAAACAAGATGGCTTTCCTCCAGGCTATTTTGTTAGCCATATAGTAAATTGTTAGGTTCACAGCTGTAATAGTTGTAAACTCCTGCTGTAGTTAACAATGTGTTAAAATTGCATGAGGGAACTTGTTCTAGGAATCAGTCTGCTGACAGTCTTCCCTCTATTTTTGCGGACGCAGCAACTCTCACAACTTTCTCCCCACATATCATGAGTACATATAGAGCTAGCACCAGTTTCCTCATCTTATAGTAAGTGTCATGCCATGCCTTCTTTTTTTAAAACAGGGGGAGGGGAGATAAACGGACTCAAGAATAACAGATGACCACACGTCCCATTTCAAAGTTTTTAAAATTGAATTCTTTTAAAACTGAAGAGTTTTGCATGTTAGCCCTGTAAATCCATCTTTAAATGTGTTTTCTCAGTCCTGAGTTATGTGTATTTTTCATCATGCATTGGGTGGCCATGTGCCCTAATTTGCACAGAGCACTCCTCTATTTAAAGGCAATCTGTTTCAAGGTTGAATATGTTCACTCCCCATCCCCAGACAGTCTTCTCCCATATAGGGTGTCCCCAGGATGCTGGGGGGGGGGGGGCACAGGTTTGACACCCAAAATCGCTAAGGAAGTCCAACACATCCAAATCTTGCTTTTTTCCAAGTAAGGTTTGTCCATTTTAAGCTTTCATGGCTAAATCTTGCTCCTGTTGAATCAAGAATCGGACATTTCAGGCATCTTTAACAGGATTTCAGCCGCTGGGGAGGTAGCCTAAGTGGGTCTTGCCACACCAGCCTACAAACCTGCACAGGAGTCTGCCTTTACAAACCTTTTATTTCTTCAGAACTTTAAGCACTGAAATATGTAGTTGATTAATAGTTCCATTGATTAACACGGACGTATTTTGAATTTGGCTGTTCACTCGTTTCTCCCTTTTCTAATTTTCCTCAGGGCTCGAATCCTGGCATGACATTCTCAAAAGGGGACTGCTTCTTTGAAGCAAAGAATGTCCGCCAACGAGGGAAACAACCAGGTGGTCTGAAGAGTGCTGTGTCGCTCAGTGGGCTCAGTGCAACCAAGTGTCTCTTTCCTCTGGGCCACATCACAAGCTTCATTTAAAACGCCTCTTCATTTCAAAAGCAACTTACCATGTGACATCAGGGACGCTCCGATAAAAACAAGACCGAATTCCCACGGCACTCCTTTCATGGTTCTTTTTTGGATCGTTGCCATTTCTATTACTATAACCTGTTCTATAACAATATTCTGCTGCAACAGATCAAGCAGGATATCATTCTGGAATTTATCATGTGACAGCTTTTCAATTCAAACAAAAAGCTCTGGGACTAAGCATACATACAAATTATATAGATATAAATCGCTTGGAATAAGCATTATTATAGTCAAGTTAGGCATGGCATCCTTCTTCAAATTCACTTGTCTGTGCTGAGGAGCTGTATCCTCTTGCTGCATATAGAGTAGACCTGCATTCCCCAACATGATGCTTTCCCATTTGTTTTTAACTGCGGTTTCCATCATCCAGGGCAACACATTAGGCAGGTACCACATTGGGGAAGGCTGGAGCAGACAGACATACCAATTTCTGTGGCATAATCCTGTGCAGAGCAGCCATGATGAAGCAGTCATTTGAAATCATGAAGAAAGGCTGCTTCATGCAGAGAGAGAATTGTGTGCACTGGCTGATCGTGTAAAGCTGCAACTCCTTCCTATGCCTCCACAGTTACTGGAGAATGGAGGTGCCGTGCCTGTGCATAGCAGTTGCTGGGGAACATGAGCAGAAGAGTGCTATTGCAGTCATGCTTTGCTTTAGGCTTCCTGCAGACAGCTGGTTGGCCACTGTGTCAATAAATGCTGGACTAGACAATGAGATGCAGCATTGCTCTTCCTATGCACTGGTGACTAGCGTGCCAGTGTCTCCTGTGGGTTTTGCCAGTGTCTACTGTGCAGTGTGCGAAGGACACTGGAAGTGTTGCCCTGTGCCACCTCCCCAACCCCTAAGAACCTGAGGGATTGGCATACATTAGAGGAGAAGCAGATGACAGCCTTCAGCAAGAGCCACCAGGCACTTCGGGGCTTGGAGAAAGGGGCACAGGGTTTGTGACACTCCTGCCAAGTCGCTCGCTTGCTCCTTTCTTGTGGGTCATTTTAGCCAAGTTCAAATGAAACAGTCAACCATGGAGTGTTAAGCAAGCCGTACAAGAAGCCATGGCTTGTCTGAGTGGCTTATAAACCAAGCTGAAGCCACTTTTGCAACACAGTTCTGGGTTTGGACAACATGCCAAGCCTCTGTGGCTTCAAATGCTCCTTCAGAATGCAGAATCTGTCCGTGCTGGAACTGCTGCAGGTATTCACAGCCTTCTCTAACACAAATGTCTACCTGCCCTTAGGGAAAGATCCAAAATTGTTCCAGAAATGCCTGAGAGGCAAACGCCTGTGTGCCTAAGCAGAACTGTTAACAGTCCCAGCAGATTTTAAAAGTGAGAGAAATGAGTCATAATCACATGAGCTGGGGAAAGGAGAGGGAGAGAGAATGAGAGAGAGAGAGAGAGAGAGAGAGAGAGAGAGAGAGAGAGAGAGAGAGAGAGAGAGAGAGAGAGGAGTGAAGACACAAAATCATGCATCTCTCCTTAATGCCATCACATGATGAGCCCTGGGGCCTTAATTTAATCGCAGGAGAGGAGGGCAGCAGGGAAGTGTTATTCCCAGATAGGCTCTGAAGAGATTTGGAGAAACAGCACATAGACCAGTGCAAGTTCTGTGATCCAGGCATTCACTTGCATCTACACACTCATGAAGTGGGCTTGCCTCCTCTTTCTCCTCGGATACCTGCTCGTGGCTGAAGGAGTTCTACCTGCTGTGGCCACCAGACGTGAGTGCCTGACACCCCCTTTTTAATCCCTTCACTAAACCGATCCGCCATAGATTGTCCATTCAGAATGGATAAAAGCGGCTTGCACCTGTGTCTTTAACTGCTGATGCACCTGAAGAAACCAGCAAGGGAAGCATGAGAGGGGAGGGGGTGCAAAGTGCCACTCAGGCTGTTGCAAACTGCACAGCACAAGGATGAAGCTGCACAGTCCTCATCTCCAGTGATAGAGTTATGAGAACAATCCTATGTGTCTCGCTGCTTCTAGAACAGGGCTGCAATTCCTTATGCATGTATATGGCAGTAACTCACGTTAAACTCAATGGGGCATGCTGCTGAGTTGATGTATAAGATTGCATTGTTCAGGTACACGCTCACTTGATCCAGAGTCGTTTCCTCTTCATGCCCTGTAACCATCCCGTCTAACTTCAGGTAACGGATGCCTTTTCCCATCCCTTGTACTACTTGCTTATAGAGGATGAGAATCCTGTTTCATATGAATGATTCTGAGTTACAGAACAAGGAATGATGAGAACTGATCCTTCTGTGTGAATTATCCCAAATGAATGCATTGATTAATGCAAATATTAGTGCATGAGGTGTGGAAGTGTTTTTCACTTCTGATGCCGCCTGCTCCTGGCTCCCACAGATGGCCCCGGAACGGGGACGTGCTGACAGCCATGATAGCCACAGAGTTTCTCTTCCAGACCTCAAGCATCTCTTGGTAGCCCCAATGTCTCCTTCAGGAATTGTCCTTGCCTCACAGGGACACAGGAATCCACCTTCTACCATGTCACATCCTTAATCTATTTAGTTATTTAACACTGACTGGCATCACAGGCTATGACATGCTTTGGGCAAGAATTTCTCGGGCCCTAGTTGGAGACATGGGCACTGAACTGGAGACTTCTGAATGCAAACCAGGGGCTCTTTCCTCTCATAAAATTGCACTGCCAACCTTTTTTCTTGGTGGGGTTCTGATGCTGCCACTCCCTCGTTCTTAAGAGCCAGCTGCATCCTACATTTTCATATTTGTACAAATGCACCACCAGCCTTGTTTTTCTTTTAAAGCAGTGCCACTTTAAGAAGAGGGAAGTTTTGAAGGGAAAGCGGTGGGGGGTTGTGCAACTTCTCCACTCATTTTTCTCCTGTGGGGTTCAAGATGCAAGTTTCTGTGGGCAACATCCCTTCTGACTGGTAAAGGATGGACAGAGGGACTTCTCTGGGAGCCCAATTCATGGCAGAGAAGCAGCATGCAGGGCGAGGGTGTGGCACCCATTCCTGCCCTTTCCCTGCTTTTACCTTTCTCCTTCCAAAGCAGCTTTTTTTAAAATACAAAAGCTGTTGGGTGTTGTTACACACAATAGTATATAATGTGTCTTTGACAGGGCACAGATAAATGGGAGAAATATTTGAGCATCTCCGGTTCAAAGAATACAGCAATAGTTATACTTGGGGCACAGGGTTAAATCTGTTTTGATTGTTAATCTACTCAAGACTTGGAAAGACACTCTGGTCTCCATTCCAATTTTCATTACTTTAGGATGATTAGTTTTTAAATTTATATTTGTAAAATGCATTCACAGGGTCAAAGAATAGGGTGGCTTTTTGTATTTACTAGCATGTAAGATCACTTCTTACAGTGTAAATCTTCTCATCTGACCCACTGGAAGAATGCTGAAGAAAAAACTCCTTTCAAGACTTGTGATTTTAACTGAAATGCAAGGCATTTCATAAAGCAGCCTCATTTGTGTCAGCCTCAACAACAACAGAAGGATGCCTAAGAACGTTTTTCCCCTGTTATAAAAGGGCAGCATTAAAATAAGAACATGTGTCAAAGCAAGCATAAATTGCTACCAGATGAACTTTGTTAGTGGGAATTGCTAGTTTTGACTCTATAACATATGCAGATCATATCCTTCTATTTCAGTAATGCTTACATAGACTAATCTCCATTGTTCTGTATTCACTATCGCTAATTTGGATTTAAACTTGCATCCTTTCCATGAGTATGCATTTAAAGGGTGGAGATTTTCTTTTTAATGTCTTGTGTTACTTTCCTTTAACTCACCTGGCTTTGAGAACAAACAACTGTGACAAGTGATTTTGGAATTTACACACCCATTGGCACACAATGAGAGGCAGCTCTCTATAAAAAGCAGTGGGTTGTAGATTTATTTGTGGGGTGGGGAGATTCTTATGTCTGCTGAAAATATATGAGCTTCTTCTGGAGAAGAAACATATAACAGAAAACACCTTAAAGAGGTCTTAGTTGGACATAGTCTTGCTCCAGGAAAATAGAAATCTTTGGTACAGGTTTCCAAAAATATTTGTGAGGCCTGGATTGCATTCATCCTGTATAAATGGGGTCCAAGATAGACATGGCATTGCGCATGTGATGCACTGGCCCACATGGTGTTGTTTGTGTTTAATAAATGCAGTCACAGGGGGGCCACTTGGACCAGGGGAGGGTGAACATGCCAAGCTTGGTCTGGAAGTTCTCTGAATTGTTCCTCAAAGCTCAGTTCTCCTCATTTGCATCCCTGAACCTAATTATCCTTCCACACCCCACATGGGGGAAAATGTGCATTTTTAATCAAGGACAAGTATGCATTTTTAAAGTGTGCATGCAAAATGTGTATTTTCCCCCATCCAACAAAATATGAAGAATGCACATTTCTGGAAAGTGTTACCCAACATGCACAGTTTTTGAAACCTGGAGAAATATTCAAACAGGAAGGAGGATGATCAGCCTTCAAATCACTTTTAAATTAATTTTTTAATAGTCTAAAGGTTTATAAAATGGTGTGGCCCTGGCAGCAGGAGGCCAACACAAGCAGCTATCAGATATGACCATTTGATGACCATCATCTTTTACATGGTGTATACAAATCTTCTCCAGTCTGGAGGGCACCAAATTTGGGAGAGTTAGTTTACAGTTTTAAACTTCAGTGGCACTTAGCCTCATTCACATTTGGTGCCTAACATAATGCAGAATTATCACAGATGGTTGATCTCATGTACCATGACAGAAAGGCAATTGCTTAAGATCCTTACAATAAGGTTACAGAGTGAAAAGGGGTTGCTGAGCCCTTCGCCTTGCACCAGGTGCAGATCCTGTTTCTTCTCCTGGGGCAAGAGGGGCAGAGAAATTGGTTGGATAGAACGTTTTTGTTTTGATCACCCATTGTCTGAATTCAGGGCCCTTCTTCCATCCCCACATATCCTTTTGATTAGTGTTTATTCAGGGCAGGACCTTGGGACAGAAATCCAGGGGTTTCTTCAGCAATTGGAGCAGGCTAATTTACCACTTTTTGGAGTAAGTGAAGTGATGCACACTTCTATATAAAGAGCAGGGAGGCTTGACATGAAATAAGCAAAATAGATAGATAGATAGATAGATAGATAGATAGATAGATAGATAGATAGATAGAATAAAAAAATAACAAAAACTGAAACAAACCAAAACAGAAAAACCTAATAATTTCAGTCAGAGAAACAATGAACAAGAAGGAATCCAGAATCCACAAACAAGAATCATACTTTTGAGCTTATCACCTTCTTAAAAGCGCTGCCATATTGAAAAGAACTACCCATCAGACAGTGTATCCTATGAAACAATCCAGAGATCCGAAATTGTGTCAAATGAAAGATGGGAAAAAGACTGCAGATCCTCAGATTTTGTATAATTTCAAGCTAAGATTACAGGATGAGTTTGTGTCTCTTGGAAAGAATCCAAGTTGCCATCTTATGACCATCCAAATTATGACTCATCCAAACCATACAACATTTGTTGTAGACTACATGCATGGCTTAAACCAATTAATATAATTCCACAAAGTACTTTCATGTAAGAGCTGCATTTGATTTACTTTGTCTCTGAGAATGTGAAAAGGAGCAAATGGAAGACTGGCAAGTGTTAATTCACAAGCTGGTACATTTACAAATGTCCTTTTGAACATGCTACACACTAAGGAAAAACATCTAAGCTACAAGTTTTTGATATGTGTTGTAGAATGTTACATGAGCTTTGCAGTATAAGTAGCACAGAGAAAATAATTGTGGTAACTCCTGTCCCATTTTTAACTTTTCTAGAATTTCGAGATGTGATGAGTCAAGGAAGAAAATCTTCTCATAACGAATTCCATGGCAGGCTAAATAGCTGGTCTCCTGATCACAATAACTGGAATGACAAGCTTTATCCTTACTGGGAAAAAGGAGACCGCAGGTGGAAAGACTGCTGGAAAGGTAGGGCTCTGTGTGCAGTGTGAGATGAGGGAGAGCAGTCTGTCTCACCCAAATGAGTCTGATATCATTATGCATTAAACCACTTGGTATATGAATTTTGACATGTGTGCTTTTCTTATTCTACTGAATTTCAGTACAACTAGTTTAAACATGAAATACAATTTAAAAAGGAGGAGACGGTCCATGGACCAAATAAACACTTGACTGAGTTTTTAAGAGGAGGAATGGCCATTTCCATGTTACAGGGTTGTTTTAAATATCACCAGTGCAGAAGAAGCATTTGGGGAAAGTGCTGTGTAACAGGACTGGGCAGGTTTCTGGGCTTCCTTTGATTTTATAACAACTCTGAGATTTTACAAGATCCCTCAGCAAAGCCAGGGGCAGAAGACACACATGAAGAACTGAAGAATTCTATATCTGGGAATGTGTTTCAAATCTCAGAACTGAATGCAGCTCACAGTCATTCCCCACACAAATTGACTTCTGGTTATTCTTCCCTTAGAGGACATTTTCATTCCAGTCCACAAAGGAACATTTATGGAAGGGGTGGGTTGCCATTATATCGTTGAATGAAAAAACCATACTGATCTTTTACAAATGCCCTGTCAATCTACCAGTAGTTTTTGCTCTACTATCTGCCCATCCCTACTAGGAATGTTGTGAGGATAAAATAGGGTTGGGGAGAGAACCTTGTACATCTTGCTGATATCCTTGGAGGAAAGACAGGATATTTGTTATGTGCCATCAAGCCATTTCCAACATGGTGACCTTATGGATGAAAGACCTCCAGAATGTCCTATCCATGATAGTCTTGCTCAGTTCTTGTAAATTCAGGGCTGTGGCTTTCTTTATGGAGTCAACCCATCTCATATTTGGTCTTCCTTTTAAAAACAGACATAATCTTGACTTTTTTTCAGGGGGAAGAGTAGTAGCCAATTTGACCAGTGACAGCCCAAGCCTGATAGGATCCAATGTGACCTTTCGTGTGAAGCTGATTTTTCCTAGATGTCAAAGAGAAGATAATGACAGCAATATAGTATATGACAGAAAGTGCATAAATGGTAAGTAACAGCTCTGATTGCATTTTAATCTTCTTGAGTTTTCTACCTCCATGTTCCATCTTGAGGTGCTTAAAGATGAAGCTTTTAGCATGACAATGACCCTGCCTCATCCCTGGATAGTGTATCCAACTGTAGTGGTGTATTTCACAGTACAAATAGACATTCGTCATGGCCGTCCACATTACATGCCCATAAAAGTTTTAAAAACAACAGCAACAGAGACCTGTGTTGATTGATGTCAACAAAATAGTCCAAGCAGTTCTCCTCTCCCCCAGAGGCAGGGCTTCTGTGAAGTGCATGGGCTTCAGTTGCTCGTTAAGGACTGAGCCACCTTAAAATACATTGCATTACAACAAGCAACTACATATTAATTTGGATCCTACTGCAGGCTGGGCTCATGAGGGGCATCCTTAAGCCACAACAAGCTGTGGCACATTTTGGGCATGTACAGGTGACATTTTAAATATACAACCCATGTTTGGGGATTGACATGTGTGAACCCACTCACCTGGGGTAATTTGAGGAATAAACAATCCCTACATAATCCTCATTTTATTGTAAGGTTACACCAGTTTGGTGGCTGAATTCACATGACATGCCAATCCCTGCTTGGTGGTATATTAAAAATTTCACCAGGCATGCATTCCAGCTCCTGCTGGGTTGAAGAACCCCCAGTGAGCCAGCCATGTCATGCAAACCAGCCTGTTCTTGCTTAGAAAACTCCTTTCTCCACATGAGGATTGCAGCAAAACTCAGACAGAAGCAGGAATTCTGAGTGGGGCAGGGCAGATCAACATCCATGTTCTTACTAATAAAAAGGTAAGAGTGCTATGTCTCTCTGAGTCCTGCCTCCATCACATGTCATGGAATTTTGCAGAAAGCCCATTTGTTGCTGGTATCCACTTATTATGCTTTTCTGTTTGCTCACTGCTCCTTTGATCTTCTTTCGTACCACAGAAAAACCACTAGGTAAGGAAAGATGGAAACAGCTACAAATACTTTCTAATTCCTAGTGGGAGCACCCATGTTCCCTAACTGTTGTAACCATCCCATGTTTTTCCACTGTTGCTTCTGCCTTTCTTCTTCAGAAAAACTGTCATTGTGGGGGAAAAGCCAAAATAGCTAAATAAGGGCCTGAGTCACATGAAAACAACAGTAAACCATGGGAAACTATGATTGGATGGTTGTTAGGTTGTGCAAACTCAGCCAGCTTACCCACAATGGGTTTTTAAAATTATTTCAAGAAGCCACAGTAAGAACCCACGGGCTCTTCTAAGGCTTCTTCACCCACGGTGCATTGTCATGTTCTTTGGTTTCCCCAAAGGTTAAAACCTGCAGGCAGCAACTTGCTCGGCGAGAGCAGCTGCTGGTTTAGAGCATCACAAAAAAGCAACATTTGTGTTGTTGTTTTCGGTTGTTATCTTCCTCTGTTTATGCTCCCACAGAAAGGGAGAGGTGTTGTTGGAATTTTCTGCTTCAGGTGCAAAGATAACTTGGCTTGCTTAGGTACGAGGTGTATTCATTTGGCTTCTATGCATTTATGTGTATAATTTGCTGCTCTGCTTCTGGCAGCAAAATACCTTAGCCAGTCCTGAAAGGCCCTGACTAATCCATGGGGTTACTGCCTATTAACTATGTTTACAGCCATAGTCTGAATGGACTCAAGTTTTGTTTAAAGACCTGACTTTTCTCCCATTTTCCCATTCCCTCTTTTCCCCTTTTGTCTTGATTTTGTGTGTGCTTTTAGGCTCTTCAGGCTATTCAAACCTTCCCGATCAATATGTTTATAACTGGACTGCATGGATTGATGATTGCAGCTGGTCAAACTGCACATACAACAACAGTCACAACGTGTTCCCAGATGGGAGGCCATTTCCCCACCATCGTGACTGGAGAAGAAGGAATTTTGTCTATGTGTTTCACACTCTTGGTTGGTCCTAAAATGCAGCTCAGTACTAGCTTTTTATTCGTTCTTTTCCTTCTTATTATTAATTTAACACTTTGAAAAAGAGTAATGAGGTTTACACATGCCTATATTGCCTGCTATTAAGGATGCTGTGAGATAAACTCAGCTATTGTTATGGGAAAGGACAGTCCAGATACTGCTTTGAGGATACCGATGCTACTTCATTGACTTGTCCAGGTTCTGGAAGTCACACAGATCCCTGCATGCCACTCAGAAAATGTGCAGCATTCCTACTTGAATATAGTGTGTTTATAGCAGAACTGCTCAAAATGACAACCACCTTCAAGAGCTTTGGAGAAGTAGCATACACCTATATTAAGTTTAAAAAATTAAATACACAGTTTTGAAGTAATGCCCACTTGGTACAGTCTGCTACAAAGTCTTGGTGGATCTGTTGGTAAGTTTACTTTAATCATTATGCCAGTGCATTCCCCCACAACCCAGTTCCTTCTGGATGTGCTGGATTACAGATCCCATAAGCCTTGTTGGCCTGGAGAGTGGGAGTTGTAGTCTCAAACATTTAGATAGTGCTGATGTATAGGAAGCTACCTCAATCTGGACAGACCATTAATTCATCTAGCTAAGTAGTGTTCCCCCTGACTGACTCTGACTCTCCAAGTTTCAGGCTGGGTTCTTCCTCCACCCAGTCTGACAATGGAAGGATCGATACAGCGACCTTCTGCAGGCAAAGCAGTCGTTTGACCACTGAGCTACAGTCCCCCCTTTCAGTGTCTGGCTCTCAGGCAGAAGCTTATCCTAGACTTATTTGCAATCCTTTTGATCAGAGGCCGAACGTGGGACTTTCTGCATGCACAATGTCTGCTCCACCACAGAGGTGTGGCCTCTCTCCTTTGTTTTCTATTGCATAACTGTTGCTGGTCTCATGGAGGGCTCTCACCAGTCAAGAAGTTCGAAAAAGGTGCTGTTGTCTCTCTTCAACAAGCACTGAACTGAGAGTGAACTCCCTGCTCTACCCAGATACTGCCCAGTACGGAGCCATGTAGTGGCTAAGGCTTATAATAACACTACCCACACAACTGTAGACGAGTATTCTGGATTTTACTGATGTCTCAGGAAGAACCTCAGTGTGGGACTGGGACTCAGGAGGTCTGGGTTCCAGTCCCCACTCAGCCATGGAACTAACTGGGTGACTGTGGGCCAGTCATAGACTCAGCCCAACTTCCTCACAAGGTTGTTGTGGGGATAAGATTGAGAGAAAGGGAATTAATGTAAGCTGACTTAAGTTCCTTGAAAAGGAAAAAAAGGTGGGAAAATAAATGAACACACACTAATACCCCTTAGAAGGGCTCTTCTAAGCACAAGTGGTTAGAGTTTTGAACGTGGACCCAAAAAACAAGACTCAAATTCAAATTACTGCTCAAGCATGAACTCAACTGAGGTAAGTGACCTTGGTCTAGTTTCTGTCTCTCAGCCTAACATGCCCCACAGAACTGTTGTGGAAGTAAAATGGCAGCATCATTTACACACACACACACACACACACACACCCCGACCCTTCTTATAAGAAGCCCTTAGAGAAGTATGTAATACATTATAGCATTGCATCCAACATGGTATCCATCTATTTTGTACTTTGGATGATGGGCAAGTTGTCAATTCACTTGAATTAATTGTGCACACTTTCAGAAAGGGGAAAAAGGAAGATTGACCACTCCCACACCAATGTCTTCTTTTTCATCTCCTTCCCAATTTGCAGGCCAGTATTACCAAAGGACAGGAGGTTCTTCAGCAATTGTGTCTCTCAACACAACAAATATTACTCTTGGAAAACAAATTATGGAAGTGTCAGTGTACAGAAGGGGTTATCGATCATATGTACCAGTAAGCTCTGCAAGTGTGGTTTATGTTGTAACAGGTACGTGTGCCAATTGAGTCTGTTTGCATCCGTGAGGCTGGCAGAAACATCCACCCTGTTCTGCATGGCCCTCTCACAACATCAGCAACCAAATGTGTGTTAACCAAACTGCACAGTCTTTGGTTACAGCAGGAGAGAAACACAGGCACCTCACCAGTGTCCATGGATCAGTTCTTTGTGAGCCCAAGTTCAAGCTGGCTCTCATAATCCAAACAGTGGAATCTAAGGGAATGTTCCCAGAAACACAGTTCAAGACTTGCAGTGAATAATTCAGGCTGTCCCAAGCATCAGGGATCAGCGATGTACTTGCAAACCGCTTTTGTCTGTGCACCAGAATTTACGCAAGGGTGGGATGATTAGCATTCCTCAGCTGGCAAGCCAACCCTATGGGAAAACTTATCCCATAGATGAAAATGCCACCTGACTGATCGTCCCCTCGCTTTTTCATCCACTGGTGCTGCCTGGAGCCAGTGTTAGGCACAGCCCTTCTCCTGGCCTCCTATCAAGGAATGTTTTTCTGGCTGGGGCGATGCAGAAACTTTTCTTCAGGTTAACTGAGGCTGCAATTAGGCAGGAAGGGAGGGCTGGTCCCCCTGAGCAGGCCAGTCTTCTGTGGGGCTGCTCCCAGCTGCTGGAGCTGCCCTTTTCGGGACCCTAGGTTGGTCTCCTCTCCCTTGCTCTGCCACCAGCAGGAAAGCTTTTATTTGGCATGCAAGCGGGTTTCCTGGTCAGGTTTCAACAGATTGGTGCAATCCAATTCTTTTATTGTTGTGCTTTTAATTGCATTTTAATTTTTTATCTTAGTTCTTAGTTACTGTTTTATTTTTATATTAGATAGTAATTAAGATTTTTAAAACCTGTATCTTATTGTTAGCCACCTTGAACTCAAATTATGGTAAAAGGCAGGATATAGTTTAAACAAACAAACAAAGCTCTAGCCCTGCCTCAGTACCCTCTGACCTTACCTGCCATTCTCACAGCAGCCAGTCAAGGGAGGAGATCCCAGCAAGAATGCATTGTTTTCAGCTATCCCACACAGGGACATTTGCAGGGAACACAGGTTTGTTAAAGTCAATCCTACCATTAGACAGAATGACGTAACCAGTTCAGGTGCTGGTTTGAAGTACCATTAAAAAGAGGCTGATTATTAGTTGCATTTTATTTCCAGGGAAATAACTGTTTTTTCCCCTGCCAAATAATTTGGCCAGCCTTGGATACAATGCACCTTGACTGTGGCAGGGGTGTTATTTACTATTATTATGTTATGCCACTTGAGCAGGAAAATACCTTGGGCCACGTTTGAACTGTCCTCACTGTGAATGTTCCACATGACATGGATTTTGCTACACGGTTGGCTTTTCTCCAGCAAGGATATGGCATTATCTCTTCTGAGGACATTCTAACTCTTCCTTTTGTTTTGGCTTTATGTAATTCACAGACAAAATCCCCTTCTATGT
Source organism: Varanus komodoensis (assembly GCF_004798865.1). Lineage (NCBI taxonomy): Eukaryota > Metazoa > Chordata > Lepidosauria > Squamata > Varanidae > Varanus > Varanus komodoensis. The sequence continues at coordinate 292,170 of NW_025336321.1, forward strand.
GAATATATCCCAAAAGAATGACCGCAATGCCTCAGACTTTATCTTCATCAAAGATATCCCAATTACATTTGATGTCCAGCTTCATGATCCGTCCAACTACCTGAACCGCTCTGCTATTTTCTACCACTGGAATTATGGAGACGGCAGTGGTGCATTTGTTTCCAACAGTTCTACTTCAATGCACACATACACCCTCCTGGGAAATTTCAGCCTTGACTTGTCTGTCCAAGCCATTATACCAATACCTTGTGGGCCAGTGACACCAACACCACCCCTACCAACCCAGTCAGGTAAAAGTTTGAGGCACTGTGCTAAAGGAAATGAAATTGCTTACCTTATTGTGTGGCTAATTAAGGGGATGTGTGACTAGTTAACAGGAGAATGTTCCATGGCAGTAATTAATAGGTGGAAGGCCAGCTTTGCACATAATACTAATCTGTGGTATATGTTCTTGAATTCTCAGTCATCAGAATGTGTGAATATGGCTGCACTAGCAAGCCATAGTTTGATCATCACAAACAACCTGGAAAGCATACATATGGTTTACTGTTGGATTTTGAACTCTGAGATGTTTAAACCATGGTTGTTTGGTTCAAACCCAAAACCATACACACTGCCTGGGAGATTTTACTAGGTCACAAAAGTGGTAAGAAAAAGCAGTAAGAAACATCTCAGCTACCCTAAATGCCTGTATGACATCAATGCAGTGGTATTTGGAATATAGGGAGGGAACAAGGAGGAGGGAAACAAACAACTCAGGGACTGAAAAAGCAAACCATGGTTTGACTGTCTGCCAGCCTAATCCTGGGTATTGCAACAAACCATGGGTTAAACACAGCATGGGCCAGAGCCAGGCCAAATAATTGCTGCATGCATGTTTACAATACCTTCTTATATTTTTGCAGTGATGCTGGTAGGGGATATTTGGAGTGGGACTTTGACCAAGACCCCCACCCCCCGGATAAGATGGAGTTGAATCCCTTACCTCAGGGGTAGTGAAACTTGTACCCCCTGCTGACAGCAGGGGGTGCTCTAGAGAGCATTGCCCACCACTCTCCTGCTGTGGTGAATGCCGCACAGGGAGAGAGGGCACCACAGCTTTCTGGAGAAGCTGCGCAATGATGCCTTGCTCTAAGGACCCTTTGAAGTGAGGGGTCAGGAGGGCAGGTGGCATGCATTCTGGAGAGCCCCATCACCTGCTTTCCTGCCACAGCAAATGTTATAGAAGGAAAACAACAGACATGTTTCTACCAAGCTGGCCAGACCCAAATGCCTTGTTCTCGGGTGTCTTTCCCCAGAGAGAGGCTAGCATGACAAGACGCAGAGATGTTCTAGGTAGATTCTGTTCATTATGCTCAAAATACTTTGCTGGATATGGAATTGGCTTACCAGTTTCCTCCTCTACTTCCTCGATTCAGCAGTCACCACCCAACTGCCTTCTAATATGACAACTCAGACCACTGTCAGTTTCACAGACCTGCCAACAGGACAGACTCCCAGTGCTGGATGCCATATTACTCGATATGGACCTTATAAATCATCACTCTTCATTGCAGGTACACATCTACATCTCTAAGGGCTTGTTCAGAAGAGGTTTTAATGTTGTGGTGCCTTCCCCACTTGTACAATTCTGCAGGTTACCCATCGCTTGTCATGGTCTTACAGCTGCTTTTTGACTTTTCTCCTCGCTTTGCCTGCATATTTTCCACAACTGATAGGATCCCTATTTGGAGGATCTTGTGGCATTTCTGTAGGGATGTGGTGGTGATGTTTATTTTAATGTTCTGAATGAATTCTGCTCTGCTCTGGAACAGAATTTTACTCCTCTTTTCAATTTATTTTTGGTTGGCATATTGGAAAGTTGATCATTTCCCCCTTATTTTTTATTTTGATGAGGTAGCACTTGAGTTCTTCCAGAGGTACAAAGGCACATTCACAGACTTCCACCAGGACAGTCTTGTGCAAAAAGGTTGTACTTACAGGTGAATTGACTCACAATTCACAGAAGTAGGGATCTGGGGACCAGCATGCAAGGAGGAAGGATGAAAGGTAAGGATGCAGATTGGGGACTTCCATGAGGGCAGGGCAGACTTTAGCATTGTGAAACTTAGCATTTAAACAAAAAACAGAACATAGTGAGCTCAAGAAGGCAACTGTGTGATCCAAAAGAAAGGACGAGGCTGTTCCAAGGCTGCTTGTGATGGAAAAGCAAATTCTCCACAAGCAAACCCACAGCATCCAGTGTAACAACCATAACTGGCCAAGTTACTTGGGCACCTGAACCAGAAAATCCCACTAGGAGTAAAATTACAGTGATAATACATTAAGAGCACAAGCATACGCATTTTAGACAGAAAAAAATGCTGTCCAAATATGGCTGGCTTGACCATACCATGAGCTGTAGAAATTTTTTATGTCTGGACATGCATAGGATTGTGCCAGAAAGGAGCATCAAGAGCCTCTGATGCGGGAAGCTCTGCTCCATTATAACCTGTGAGTAATTCTGCTTCCCATAACACCTTTTTGGGAAGGCAGCAATTGACTGGGTTCACCCATCCTATGTCTGCTTTTGCTCTCAAGTGCAGGTTAGGGAGAAGCAAGTCTTCAAATATATTTCTTCTTGCCATGGACTAAATGTTTTGCAGGGACAGAAGTTCAGAAGCCATTGGGTTCACTGGATCCATAGTCTTTCCTTCCCTCCAACTCGCATACCCACCTCACACATGCTTCTCTTTTACCTAATGTCAGAGGTCTGACCTCAGGAAGTTGTGGAAGCCACTTTGGAAGTTTTCATGATTGAGGGGAGACACTTGGAAGGAGTGGAGCGGAGTGGAGGTGGAGTGCGGTGGAGGTGAGGATCGATAGTGGGAGCTCTCTCTCCAACCTTGGAGGAGGAGATCCACTACATCCTATGATCCTGGAGTTGCTGCCTGCAGACAAAAAGATTACAAGCAAATACCTAACAATTTGCCTTTGTTGTTGCTCAAAAACTGCTGCCTGAGGCAGCTGCCTCACTCTGCCTAATGGTAGGACTGGCCCAGAGGAAGAATATTGTTTTAGTAGGTAACAGAAAGTAATTTCAACATCATTATGTTCCTAAAAAGGCACTGCTGTTGTAGACTCACCATGCAAGAAGCAACTTTTAGAAGAGTAGACTTTGTAGCATCAGTAAAGGGATGTTTCTGTAGTTAGGACATTACATCCTTTTTTCAAAGGCCAGGCAAATATTAGGTGCTGCAGCCAATGTTTACTCTCCATGAGACAAAAGAGGTTTTTTTCAACAGGAGGATCCCTTCCATCAGTGGAAGAGTCCTTTCTGACAAAAATCCTGGCATTCACAGAGGGGAGTCTCTGGATCCAGCCATACAATTTCTGTCCTACATTTTACCAGGCAACCTTTCCAGTGTGGCAGCTCTATATAACCCCCTTCTACAACATTTCTGCAGTGTTGTTGTCTTGCCATATATTGTGGCATTGTGCAAGCAGAGCAAGTGATACAACCGCACCGAGCAATCCTTTGATGGCTCATGAATTCAGGCTAAGTCCTTCTGAAAATGAGATTGGTGCTCCATTGACTTCAACAGAATTAATATCTAATGTAAGAGTACTTAACTCACTGTTCTAAACATATTGACATATAAATCCTATAGATTGCAAAATTCTATAAAATAAAATATAGATTAACCAGTTAATTGGTCAGTGTAATCGCAAGTGTCTAAACTCTTAAGTCTCTCAAGGCACAATTCCAGGCATGCTGGGATAGGAAAAAGTAGGGCATTTTCTGTCTGATTATCTGGAGTACAATAATTGCATTCAGTTACTATTAAACTACAGTAGAAGGCAAACACTTATTTAGTATTATTTCTTTATGATAGTCTTTAAATGACTATCCTATGCTGCCCCATAACTTAAAGTTCTCTGGACTTAAAGTTCTCTTACACTAAATAAACAGAAAAAGCAATATAGATACAAAATAAATAATGGATAACATGCAAAAGCATAAACTGCAAGAAGAACAAAACCCTAATAGATTTAATAAGAATTTAAGAAGCCAATATGTAATAAGATGTCATGTATTTGTGTACAGTTCTGGGGGAAGAATTGGAATGCTTAGTCATCATTAGTAACTACTAGTAAATTCTCCTGAAGCAGTTTTCAGATCCAGTGAAGATCATGCTAACCATTTGCTGTGGTTCCAAATGTATTATTTTGTTTGCCAACATTCTTGTCTTTGAAATTCTGACATTTTGTCAACTGCTTTCTTTTGCCAGAGGGGATCCTTGGGGTAAATATTATCCAAATGACAACTGTCCAGGTGGAAACTTCTCAAGCTGAGAACTCTATGGTTGATTTTACAGTAACCTGTCAAGGGAGGTAGGTTTGCCATCCATTTTGCTCTCATAAGGCAAATACTGGAGTGTCTCCAGTGCCCAAGTTGTTCACTGCAGTATTCATCTCAGTTCACTAAAGGTGCCTCACATAAAAGAGCAAATAATACCAGTGTGATTGAATGTCTATAAATACTTCGGTATTTCCTGTTGGCATACTGATATTGGGCAAGAAGACTGGATTATACCGCTAACATAGCTTAACTTTTGCTGGCCTGATGCCTTCCTGATATTTACAGCCCTCAAAACTTCTAACCATTGGACATGCTAGCAGGGGATGATGGGAGTTGTAGTCCAGCACACCTGGCAAACACAAGGTTGGAGCAGACCAATGTAACTGAATCATGCAAGTTCGTAAATAGTAAATTCCCCAGGCGTATTTTCAATTCCTTGACTGTCTATTTATGAATTCTCAAGGGGAAGTCAGCAACTGTGTGCAACCAGGCAATTCTGGGTTATTTTGAATGGCTCTGCAGCCCGTCTCATCATCACTGCACATGTGCATGTGCTGAAGGACTTTTCCAAATGGATCTTGGTACAGTTTTTAAACAGGGAAAATTAGTCTTCAGGAGGGGTAAATTATTCAAGAAAGCAGAGGGCACATTACATATTGTTTTGTTTTTTAAATAAATCTTTAATTGTTTAATTTCATTATAAATGATCATAAATAATTTTGTGTTATGGAAAACAGTATAGGAATGTTTCAAGTAAATGAACTGGCTTGCATGGTGTGAACTGTGAAAAATCCATTATTTTTCCATCTTTCCTCCCATGCTGTAGTCTCCCTACTGATGCCTGTACCATCATTGCTGACCCGACATGCCAGGTGTTGCAGAGTGAGGCATGTGACCCAGTCGACCTTGCTGAGGAGTGCCTGCTGACCATAAGAAGAGCCTTCAATGAATCTGGGACATATTGTGTAAACATCACATTGGGTGATGCAACCAGCCTGGCTCTTACTAGTACTCTGATCTCTATCAGTGGGGGTGAGTCGTCATTGAATGATGCAATAATATGCAAATAGGGGCTGTTTACATTTTAGGCTCATAGTCAGCAAATAGTGGTCTTTTGGCTGAATCTGGCCCTTCATGTTGTTTAAAGATAAGCAACTTCTGTGGCAATAAAATTGGCAGCAAGGCATTTTGGGGGAGATGTAGCTTTGGCCAACTGTCATCCATTCTTTTGCAAAGTGCCTCTCTTAACTACTTGCTGACAAGTCATATATGTCATGTGAAAATCTGGCCTTCCTGTGAATTCATGGTATTTCAAAAGAAGTTATTTTAGTCTACAGTGGATTGCTTAGCATTTGGAAGGATTCTTCTCTGTGTAGGTATGAGTTACTTTCACAGGTTCTCAGCCTAGCAATGGTGAACTTTCTGATCTCAGCACAGAAATAATTATTTATGAATCAAGTACTGTGAGAATGTGGGAGACTGTTCATGGTTTTATTAACTTGATATGAGCTTGTGCATGCTGTTTCCATTTGGGTTATTTCTAGCTGCCTTCCTTATAGACTTCAAAAAATAATGAGTAAAACTAGGAAAGGTTAGGGATGGGAATCAGATTTAATTGCACATGTAATCATGGCTAATTCAAGTTCCACTTCTTTCAATGGGTATACTTTAAGTATGACTAAATCTATACCCAAAATTAGAAGACTAATAAAGCCAAGCAGGATAGCTTATGACTGTGCAAGCAACAGACCACAATGAACTTCTATTTTCTATTTAGGAGGCTTTCACAAGCAAAGAACTGAAACATTATTAGAATTATTTACTTTCCAGATGTGATGGGAAAGGGCTGAGTAGTTTGTTGTAAGCGGATAACTGCCTTTTTTACTTTAGTCAAATGTTGTGCCTTCAGCAAAGGTTTCAGACTCAGACCTTAAACCTCGTTGGCTGGATAAGCTACTAGCTTACCCACCGCAAAGGAGATGAACTGAATGTGGGGATGCATTACTGTTTTGGGTATTGAACTGACTAGAAATTAACTGAGTGGTTCCCTATACTGCAGAAGTTCCTGCAGGGTGATGGTTCCTAGTACGTTGTGCAGCCAATTGTGGCCGCTCTTACTTAAAATGGGGAGGCAACAGATACCCATGGTCAGGAGTCTAACGGGGCCTGTGGTGGCTGCAGGCTTTCCAGGGCGGTTGGGCAATGGGCCCCTCCCTTAGCGGGTTTCCCTTCTCACTGTGGTTGCCACCAGCTGCTATCACTCCTCACTGTCCTTTTGTCGGGGCCACTGCTGCCTTCCCTGGATCTTTGCCTGTCCGGCAAGGGAGCGCATGGGCCCTGTTGCTACTGCCGCTCCTTTCCGTGACCACGACCATTTCCATGGGCCACAGGGAGAGGCGAATGAAGCAGGCGGCAGAGGCAAGCAGGACCTGCAACTGCAGGAGCAATGCTTGCCAGTGGCCACCTGCTAGCTGTGGACCCCTGGCCAGTGCCCAGCCATCCCTGTCCTTGACTCCGGAGGGCCGCATAGCTGAACGCCTCTTCCCCAGACACGAGCGACGACACCCGTGCTGCACATGCCCAGTGATCCCTGGTACCAAATGCTGCCTGCATTCAGGGTGATGCGTGGGGCAAGAGGCCTTTAGGTATTAGGCCCATCGTGGGAGAGCTAAATGCTGCTGTGAGGAAGGGATTTTTGCACCTTCTCCAGCTGCACCAGGAAAGAAAGGCAGGACATAAATGAAGTAAAATAAATCATGCAGCTCTGTACTCAGTGATGAATGGGAGTTAACGACTGTTGTTTTTCCCAGTGCTCTGCACCTGTCCATACCTGACTGATTGTACACTTGCCCTGAATATATCTGAAATAAGTTCTTGCCCATACATTTAGCTTCAGAGTCAGTTGGGCACATACAGAAATGTTCAGTGCTGGCCATCTGCCAGTGCTCATCAGGTCGTGCTAGTTGGAATGGCCATCAGTGCAACATAAAGCTCGAGCTTGGTACAGGAATCCTAGAAATTAGCCCAGATGCGCTTTTCCAGATCGGATCGGATCAGATCAGATCAGATCAGTGGAGCTCCTACCTGTGAGCTTGGCTGACATGTTCCACTGTAGAAATGCTAGCTGAGGCTAGTTTCCAGTTACTGTTGCAAGCACCAGTTGTTACTCCTGCTAGCACAATTACACTACTGGATACTGTGCAGAGCTGTGATTTCAGGGACTATCCTTCAAAAGCCAGGCCCCCTTTTGCCAGATGATCCCCTGCCAAGAAAATGTGTTAGCTGTCGTCTCAGCTGCTCCCACCCTAGTGCTGTTGTAGAAAGACACAGTGAACATGGATGCATGAAACACTTGTACAATGCATCCTCTAAATTTACATCTGATTGCTATGATAAGCGTTGCGGACATGTCTTAATAATATTTTTATGTTTATCTTGTTATTAAAGCTCCAGGGCCATTTTCAAGAACAGCAGAAGGTGTCCTGATAGCCTGTGGTTTCTTGGTGGTCTTTGCTGTCGCCTTGACTTTCTTCCTTTACAAGTAAGCTGCTGCCTCCAGTAATCAGAAATAGTGCCAGACTATTGGCAAAACTCTCAGAATTGAAATACTTACTATGCAAACACAAATGTTGACAGCAGGGTGTTCATTTGCACATTGCCACAAAAGAAGACCGAGATTTGCCTAAAAATGCATATGCTAATTTACATGTGTAGATGCAAACTTGAAAATAAATAGAAATACTATAAAAGTAAATAGAAGTGCAACACCTCTAACCATGGCGGGAAAGATTGTGACTGGGTGACCTGGATATGTTGCTTGGGTGTTGATGGACAACTACAAGGCTCAGGTTGCCTTCTGTTGTTCTTTTTTCTTTAAGCCAGCTTTGGCCCAGAAAGCCCTTCAAGGAGATTTTTCAAAGAGAGGACTGTGCTCTGTCAGTAGGCACATGGGCCTCCCCTTTGGCAGCACAGATTTCTAGTTGTTTTGGAAAGAGGTTTCTGCAGGGAAAATGATTCACTTTATTTTTATCTATTTATACCATTTTAAAGCCAAGGCTGGCTCTTAAAGTAGCATGCAGCTAAAATGCTTAGAATGTGTATCTGTGCACATGTGTAATATAATCAGTTTTTACCTGGAGCCGTAATTTTTTTTTGCTAATAATCGTAGAGTTTCCATGGAATCTTTAAAAATACTGACCTTCAGTGCACGAACATATTTTAAAGGAGCATAATATGATCCAAGAATAGGTTTGCTTGTTACTTGCTGAACATAATGCACCCTTGCAGGAGGGCTTTTCAGTAAATTAATTCTGAAAATTTCTTCTAGGCGATATAAAGAATACAAACCTATTGAGAGGAAAACAGGACAAGAGGCAACTAGTGAAGGATTGAATGTTTACTTCAACAATGTCAAGGCTGTTTTCTTCCCTGCAAACAATGAGAAAGATCCTCTGCTAAAAAGCAAGCCAGGAATTGTCTAACTCTTCAGTATAACCTCTTATATTTGCATAAACCTGGGCTTTACATTGAACTGTATTTCAATGGAAGAATACGTTAAGTATTAAAATTATGTGTTTAGATGGTGAGCTTGCAGTACATGCAGGGAAGGGAAATGGCTGTTCAATTCATATGGAAATATAAAATGGCATCTTGTGGAGAAATGGAACATTAAACTTGCTTATGTTCTCAAATGTTATACTATATTAGCGAATAATAAACCTATAAAACTTGGTATTAATATACAGCTTCTCAGATTATTTACTCCTGCGAGTGTGTATTTGGTAGTGGAAATTTTGTCTGAGGTATTTAGGGTCAGGCTGAAAGCTAAAGGCATTATGTCTCACTGAACTTGGAAAGGATTGTTTCTGTGCAAAAGCATGCCGAGGACTGTGTTGTTAAACTGGAAATTCCTTTGTTCTAGGAGGATTTCGAGGACTGTGTTGTTAAACTGGAAATTCCTTTGTTCTAGAAGGATTTGTGCATTCCAGCTTCAGTGTGGCTTGTTAGAAAACCAGGGTAGGCATCTGTTAAAATGAGACACTTGGATACAATTTATTCCAAAGGCTCCAACTGGACAGTCATATACACATAATTCCCCAGTTAGTTGAAAAACTGGAGTTTGGTGACAGTGTTCATCCTCTGAATAGTTCACAACACGAGACACAAGAGTCTCTTGTCTGTGCCAAGTGGAGTAGTAGCCAGTGCTTAGGATACCCATGGCTTCACTACCCAGTGATGTATTTGCCTACACCTTGTTTGGGGACTCAGCTGTGTTCATTCAGTGTGCACCTGTAGTCTAGGGCTGGGGTGGGGGGCATGTCTTTTTTTACAAGATCTGCAACCAGAACCTGATGCAAAAGTTATACATTCTAAATAATTCTGAATTCAGACACGTTTGGTTGCCAGTCCTTTTGTACAAAAATGTGCTCGTTATCTCAAGCTTTATTTCAACACTGTAATTTAGTGGTGAGATGCTGCTGATATTGTTAAATCTGGGGAGTCAGAAATCCTTGCCAAGGTACTATGAATCACCAGAACTTTATCAGAGTAGCTAATCTACCTTCTGCTCACACCAGCCTGGTCTATATGCCCCTCAGGGGAAAGTCCACTTCCAGAAGCCCAGTCACACAGGCATAAAGCTAACAGTAGTGCAAAGATTAGAAATATATAGTTATATATAAATATATAGTTATGTCTAGAGAAGACCCCCTGAAGTTAGGAAGACTTGTCTCCTCACTTATTTATTACCTTTCTATGCTGCCCAGTGACTGAAACTCTATAGGCAGTTCAGTTTTTAAACCATACAATACAGGAATATAACTAGTCCCATTTATTTCATTGGGACTGCTCTAAGAATGACTAGATCTGGATTGAACCCTATGGTTGGTAAACACACTATAGCCAGGAGAATTTGCATGGTTTACTTCAGAAATTCTTGCACCTTACAGTTGTATCGGTCTTTTAATAAAGCAGCACAGAGATTTGCCTGCTTTTCTACCAAGCTGGAAAATGTATAAAGATTATTTTATTAACTATACTGAATACTATATTTTTAATCAGAAATTATTTGATCCCTGTTCAGTCTGCTTAGCTGTTCACCTGGGAATTCCAGTGCTTTGTTGAATCCTTTGTCAGCACAAGATTTACCAGAGGCATTTAACCTTTGAGTGCAAATCCCTCCCTTTCTGTGGTGGTATAGGTAGCAAACGGAAGCTGAAAAATTCCCAAATCGGGGCTCTTTAGATGGCCAAGTATATTGTGTAAGTAGTGAACCACACAATCCTCACCCCTACTACCATTCTATGCTTTACAACATGTATGTTAGAAAAAGAATGAAAAGAAGTAGAAACACCCTGAACAGGTTTACTTTTTCTGAAGTCAAAATGTAAACTATATTAGATTACAATATAGTTTGTGTATGTTGACCTGATGCTGAACACATTTACCTAAGAATAGGCATAATTTTGTTTAGAACAAGAGGATACATTTTTAAAAGTAAAACTAATATGGGTATTTATAAGCATGTGACATTCCCAGGAGGCTGCCACTTGACTGTAACATGTTTTCAAGGATAACAAGAAAGGATGCAGTCCCAATAGCCCCTGGTTGGCCTAGGTGCTGACCCAAGGGGCTCTTTGCTGCTGACTTTACCAGCTGCCACTCTCTGGACATTTGTACAGCAGGTCTTTGGGCTTCAGGCCCTCAACTCTGACCAGGTCAAGTTCCAGGTCAAGCTGTATCACTGAGTGGGTGAAATAGGACTAACTTTACTCCTTTTGCACCATTTCTCTCTCCTGCAAAGAATTGTTACAGGACAGGGAGCAAGAAAGAGGACTAAGAGTCTTCTCTTTCCTTCCTTCTCCCACTTTTAAAACTGACAATGGTGCCCAAGGACCTAGAGGTTCATTTCACTCTGCTTCATTGCAAGATTCAAACTTGTTCTCATGCAGTTTATCCTGACAGTGTTACCCATGCTGATTGGTGATGCTTTGAGTTGTAGGGTCTTTTCTGTTTAAGCATGCATAGGAATGCACCTTAATTTTGATATTTTTTTTTAAATGGGTTAAATGCATGCTTGTTTGGGGCTGTAAATTTGCCAAAGAATATCCAAGATGACTAGAAATGTTCTATAATGTTTGAAATAATTTTGGAGGAGCATCATTGGAAAAATGAAGAGTAGGCAGTAAATTGTGCATGGAAAAAACTTTAAATTTCAGTTATGGGAAAATTTTTCAAAGAGGTCAACAGATCCGTCTTCTGCACAGTACATACCAACATTTCCTCATTCGTCCTGATATCTGACTCTGATCATATTTGAACAGAGGTAACACTCCTTGTGTAAAACAAACCCCTCCTTCATTGCCCCCATCTTTCACTGTCTGCATAGTTCATTCCAAATGCATGGGTCTTCAAATGGGATAGTTGGTACCTTGAGGATTTCAAACAGGTACTTTTTTGAAAGTAGTAAATACTGTAAACCATGACTACGGTTGGTAATTTTAAAGAAAAACATCTTTATAGTGCAAAGAAAAGTTGGAAATTAGTAATTAAAAGCATTCCTCCAGGGTGCTCAAAATAATACACAATGTAATCACAACAATCCAAAAAAAGCAGAGAAATCTTTTAAAACAGTCAAAATGCAATTTTAAAAGCCGGACATCTGGTGAAGTATTACGATTCTGCTACACAGATAACTCTCAGCAGGGTGGAGGCCACTTGACATCCCTTGGGAAGCAATGTCAGTTACTCTCCTTTTTTCTTAGGCAAACAGCCCCAAATACTTTTGTGGGACTAGTCATGCTGCATCTGATGAAGCGGCCGAAGGTCACCAAAGCTGATGCCATAACACATCCCTAAGTCTTTAAAGGTGCCCCCATCTACTTAAATATACAATTGTTGCTGTTTCACAGTTTGAATGCTGCCATTCTATTGTGAAGCATCTTGGGTCTTTTAAAGAACTACAATAATTATTAGCCATTACTGGCATTATCATTATTGCTGTCTTTCTAACAGATGTCAAACGTGAGTACCCCAGCATTACTAACGGGTTAAAACAGACTCTCCCTGTCCAGGAAACAGCGCGCCACACAGCGGGGACGGAGAAACATCCCTCCCTCCCGTCTTTTAGCGCAGCTTTCCAAATTGCGCGTGCGCCTGCCGTCTGGGCTGTCACGTGCAGCACTCGGCCAACCAGCATGGCTATCTGCGTTCGCACCAGCCAACCAGAGGTGAGAGGGCGTGTCGCGGAGACAGTCTGTTTTGGAACGTTGGCCATTTAGAAGTTCCTCAGAGCGTCGGGGGTTCTCCTGGCGGAGAGGCCGCGCCGGGCGCCATGTGGCGAGGGAGCCGTTGTTTGCGGACTTTGCTGGCGGTGAAGTCGTGGGGAGCTGAAGCCGCTGGCGTTCCCAGACGAGCGTGGAAACTGGGCAAGGCTGGACACAGGGAGGCGGCGGCGGCGATTCCTCGCGTCCCCTGCCGGAGCGCTTCGTTAGTGTTGCGGAGATTGAGTAGCGAAGGGATCTCTGAACTGCGGGACGAAAGGGGCGCCGCCGGAGAGGAGCAGCAAGATGGGCAAGGAGCGGGTGGAGCTGGGTCGGGCTTTCCGTCTGGTAAGAACCTCAGGATCCAGGTCAGGACGGCCACCTCGTGGCCACAGTAACCGCTTTCAGTAGAGCTTTTCGGCAGGATACTGTCGTAATGCAGTTCTGCCCGCCCAGTTCTGAGTTCTGCTCAGGTGAAAGAATCTTGTAACTTCACGTGAAGCATCTGCTTTGCGTGCAGGAGGGTCTGCGCTCTACCCTGGCGTCTTCAGGAAGGTCGAGGAAAGGAATCCTTTAGACTCGCCGCTGGTCTGAGCTTGGTGTAAGGCGGAAAGACCTGGCACTTAAGAAAACAATGAACAGAAATCCCCTTCGAGCTTTACCTCTTGTGATGCGAAGAGAACCACCTTCTCACCTTTTGCATCTTAAGCAATTTCTCTTTCTTGACTGAGAGTGAATCCCAAGGGTACATAGGCTTCCCTAAGATGGTAGAGGCCAGATCTTTGAGACTACAACTATCTGTGTTCATTACCACTAACCGTGCTGGCTAGGGTTGATTGGAGTTGAAGTTTAGACCATCTGGAAGGCACCAGCTTGGGGAAGTCTGAACTGCACAGAGCATCTGCCTCCACCTCTGTGACAGGCACATCTGCACCACTCAGAGGATACAGTGGAGGGGTGGAAAGCACACACGTGAGGATTGCAGGGAGAAAAGCTGTGGGGTTGCGGTCATATGAGTTTGGCAAAACGAATTTTGGCAATGTGTATTCCAAAGGCCTGGGTTGGGCATTATGGTAGCTGTCTGTAAACCATGGCTGCAAGTCAGGATTTTATCTCTGGAATTTCCTGTGTATTCTTTGTTGGTCAGAAGCCTGTTCTTATGTTGCAACTGTGCTTATGTGAATGATAGTTCCTGTCTTAACCAAGATTAGAAATAGGATTTGAAATAAGATACCAAACCTTGGATAAGAGGGAGCCTGTTTAGTGTTAATACAAATGTTATGGTAAAGCAAGGAGGGGCAACTCCTGGTCCACCAAATTTAGAACTCTTTTCAGCCCCAGTTAGCATAGCCAGTAGTAAAGGAAGGTGGGAATTCTAGGCTTGTAGCACCATCTTGGGGGGAGGTCCCACAATTTGCCCATTCCATTTAAATATGGATAATGTAAGCAAAGGAAAAACTGACTTTAGTCTGCAGACATGGGAGTGGATCCAGGATCTTCCCTCTGCAAGAGAAAAGGCTCTACTCACAGGATGTCCGCTGACCTAATTTGGGGGGATGCTCCTTCCACTCACACCACAATGCAACCAATCCAGCAGGGCCTTCAGACCCCTGGATCTCATTTGCGTGACACTACAGTACACCATGGCTTAATTTATCCATGGGTGCTGTTGTGCTGTGCCCCTTTTTTTGTGGTGTCTGAGTTGCCATGGCTGGTCGTGTCTCATAAAGTCAGGTAGCAGGCAATGTTAGAGAGTAAGGCACAAGTTAAATAACTCTAAAACAAGCCATGGGTTATTTGAGGGTTGTCTAACCTTCCCCCACTGCCGGGTTTGTACAAAATGGCAAACTATGAGCCTACAAAAATGGCGCTAGGAGGTGTTCTGCACAACATTGGCAATTGCTACAAATTAATTAACCCTGCAATGGGCTCTTGTGTCCCATGAATTAGAAGTTGGTCCAGCTTAAATCTGGACCATTTGCAGTGCATCATTTTCTAGGAGCCGGTATTATGTTTGCACCAAGCTGTAATGTAACAAATATTACACCTAAATGAGGGAAATTAACTCACAGTAACAGACAAGTAATTACATCATCCAACCCTGGGTTTTGTCTTATCTTTATAATTATCTTTTATATTTTTACCACATAATTTGATTTTGATAACCTGAGTATTGTTTCTTTCAGAACTGCTTCCGTCAGTATTCAGCATTGACCAAATGGTATCACTTTTGAGACAAGAACATGCCCAAGATATTTGTGTTATCCAGTTGCCTCCAGAAATGAAATACAGCAATTATTTTATCATTGTCAGTGGAACTTCTACAAGGCACCTCCACGCTATGGCATTTTACCTGGTAAAAATGGTACGGCAAATACTTCCATTCTTCTTAGATTTGAGAATAGAATGGCAGTGGATAGCTTAGGGCATTTAAACCTTGTCAGAGCAGGTCAAAGGCCCATTCTGCTCACATAGTGGCCACCCTTGAATGTTCCAAAGCTGATGGCTTCCGATTTGTGTGAACTGCAGGCAAGCAGACTTTTGCAGCATTTAGAAGTGTATATGTTTACTCCTCTGGAGAATGGAGGGATTTTGTGTCTGTATCATTACATGTATTGCTTCTTGGAGATGAGACAGACATGTTTCTGTAAACAAGGACTATTTATCAAGGATTGCATGCAAGACATTCTTTTAAAAACTTACCAACATTGAGCATTTTTTTTCTGTTCAATAGGAAAACATACACAAATTTCATGATTACGTATTTCTGTATCAAGAAAGAAAATGCTCAGATTTAGTAGAGTCATGTTCTACTTTTGTTTACTTGAATGCAGACAAAGGGAAACAAAGATGATGCATAAGCCTTCCTTTTTCATTGCCAACAAAAATATAATATCTTAGAAGGGACTTGCTTACCTGGCAAAGTTGAACTTTTTTGTTAGGACAGGGAAAATATTTGCAGATTTCATGCAAATAGGATGTAGAGCTCCAAATTGGAGCGGCAGTGATTGGAGCAGGTTCTGCAGCATGGAGCCCTGCGATGTTGGCTGTATGACCAGTGGAGACAGGGAACAAACCACAGTAAGCCCAGTCACTTGTTCGAGTTAGCATGGGCTGTTCTCCAGATGGAGTCTCCAGTGAATTTATCTTATTAGCATGATGCATTGTTAGGTTGTATGAACTCACCTATTCGGCAGACTTCTGAAGGTGCAATGCAGAACAGCCATGAGGAGAGACTGAGAGAACTGGGCATGTTCAGCCTTGAGAAGAGAAGACTGAGGGGGGACATGGTATCCCTCTATAAGTAGAGGAAGTCACAAGAGAAAGGTCCGGATTTCTTGCTGATGTGTAGGACACAGAATAAGGGGAAGCTGCAACAAGCCAGATTCAGGCTAGATATCAGGAAAAGTTTCCTCGCTGTCAGAGCAATCCGACAGTGGAACCAGCTCCCTAGAGAGGCAGTGGGCTCTCCCACACTAGAGACATTCAAAAAGAAACTGGACAGCCATCTGGGTGGAATGGTGTAAATTGGTGTCCTGTAACAGCAGGGAATTGGACCCGATGGCCTTCATCACCCTTTCCAACTGTTCTTGTTTGTTGTTGAGTCGCTAAGTCATGCCTGACCCATCACAACCCCATGGACAACATTCCTCCAGGCTCTCCTGTCCTCCACCATCCCTTGGGAGTCCACCCAAGCTCACACCCATTGCCCCTGTGACTCCCATCTAGCCACCTCACCCTCTACCACCCCCTTCTTCTTTTGCCATCAGTCATTTCCAGCATCCTTCCAACTGTACCGTTCTATGATTCTATCTCGTCTTGGTTTCTTCTGTATTTCTCTTGTGCGTAACAGGCTGGTAGTACTGGGGGAAGTACTGTAGCTTCCAGATTCAGTTGCTGGCATTTGCAAGTAGGGCATGCAGAGTTGTGTCTCTAATCTATGTAACAGATCTCACATTTATTGGCTGGAGACCAATGTGGTACTATTGGTCCTAGTCCTAGGAATAGAAATAGTAAGTATAGACGGAGCTAAATGACTTGGGAACAGCACATACTGTCTCAGATACTTTCAAGATGGAATATATATTGGGACACATGAGTCAACAAAGAAGTTGGCCATTAAATTGACCTTATTGGAATGCATAATTAGATTCTAGTAGTTTCTGGTCTCTTATACTTGGGATATTAGCATTCAAGACTATGACTCTTTACACTTGTTTCTCTTCCAGCACAAGCATTTGAAGACAGACTCTGATCCTCATGTTATACTTGAAGGAAAAGATTCCGACAACTGGCTGTGCATAGATTTTGGTAAATTATATTCTCATTGGTAATATAGTAGAACCAGAACCAGGAGGAGAGTGGAGAATGAGTAGAAACTGGTTGAGCATATTGTCACAATAGCTTTTTTCAATAGGAAAAAGTGACTTCTTGTCCCCAAAAAATCTGCTGTTATGTGTTTTTAGAGTACAAGGAGAATTTTACCCAGGATCTGTCCTGTACAAGAGGAAAGGCTCTTCTTGAGAAAGTGCCCTCTAAGTTTTGGGGATCCCCCTCCCCATAATCCCCGACTCTGTGTAGCATTTTCTGGAGACTGGAGGGACTGCTGTGAGGAGGAGACAGGGAAGTCCATTTCTGTCAGTTCGGTTGATCCAGTGTCAATCTGGAATTAAGCCCATGGTATCTTTGCCATGTTACGTTGGCCCAGCTGTTGGTGTACACCATCCAGATACCTGCTCTGATACAGTATGCAGCGGGATTATGCAATTATTAGATAAATAAAGATCATATTAGCTGAGTATAAGGATCAGATGTAATGCACACAGGTAGATACTAATATCACTTCCACTTTAAATGGTGATCTTAAGTAGGCTTTTTGTTTGTGTTCCAGTTGCCTGGCTGGAGTTGCAGTTTTATGATTACAGTCAGTGCCTCCTCTGTTACTTCACTACTTTAAACACAGATTACATCTTAGTATCTTTGATAGCCAGTTAATGCTGTCAAACAATTTAAATAATCCAGTGATTTAATTTTAATCCCTGGTCCATGAGAGTCGCCATCTCTCTAATTACCCACCTGGGTGCAGCTTGTTAGATCATCTGACACTGAGGGGATGGGGAAGTTACTTGATTGGGAGGCTGTGATTGTGTAAACCAGGTCATTGAGCGCCAGAGCATTGGACTGGGGAGAGTTAGGTTCTAGCCTAATCTTGGTGACTTTGAGTCAGTTGGTCAGATGCAGCCTAACCTACCTCACAGGGCTGTTGTAAAGATAAAAAGGAGCTATATAAGCTGTCTTGGGTTCCTTTTGATCTAGGTCAAGTTCAACTGTGATCACCAAATGGATGGATGTACCAAATACGATACTGGCTTACTGTGCTTTTTCTCACTGGCAGGCAATATTGTGATCCATTTCATGTTGCCAGAGACACGTGAAATCTATGAATTGGAAAAGTTGTGGACACTTCGATCCTATGATGACCAGTTGGCACAGATGCTCCCAGAATCCTTGCCCGAAGATTTCATACTTGGACTAACTTCTGAACAGCAGTGATACTTTAAATAGGGCAAAACAAACCTATTTTGCATGACTTGCTGGGGTTGCGGTGGTAATTCTGGAAAGCTACAACAGGAAGAAAGGCAAAAAAACCCCCTTTGACTCCAGAGTGGCCCAGAACTTGGTAGCAGAATACAGCTGTATAATGAATATACAGCACACAAAGAAGGAAAAACTTTTTGTCTCAAAAAGCATATTCTGGAAAGGAGACTTGAATCAAGCAGAAATGAACTGGTAGAAAACCTAATAGGTGTTTCCTCAAAGTATGGGGTTTCCTGTATCACATTGTTTTTATCCTAAACAATAATTGTTGGGTAGCACAAGTGTTTCTTGTTGTGTTGCTGTGCTAATGATTTTTCAGATGAAACCCAAGTCTGAAAGGCTTGATAGGCATGGCTTGATCAGCACAGTGGCTAAAAGCAAAGCAAACAGAGCTATTTTGAAATGGTTCTGAATTAATTTCATTTATTAACCTTAGGTATACTTTTTATACTGTTCCTACAGGCTATTCCTACAGCTGTTCCTATAAACAAGGTTCAGCACATACCAAGCAAGTGGCAGAATCTGAAATGAATGAGCAGTTTATCTGCAAAGTGTCTTACAAGTTGGTCACAGTGGGTCACTTATCTTTCTGCCTGTTTCACAGCTGTAATAATTCACTGACCACTCAAGAGCATCTGCTGGCCAACTTGCTTCAGGATGCAGAGGTAGAACAGACCCCTGTGCTGCTGTTACTGCCCTAAAACAAAAGCATGCCATCCTTGCTATTCACACACTCACCCCCTTTACCTGTACACCCATGCACATCCAAGTTTTACACACCCTTGCAGTTGGAAAGCATTTTCCAAATCTTACTGCAGTGGAGGGTTGATGTGGGAATTACTACTTTTCTCTGGCATTGGGTTTGGAAAGGCTTTGCAGGCTAAACGGCTTCATGTACTACAGGTTTTTCCCAATTGTGCCCTGTATGTGGCAATCTTGTCTATGATTAACCATTTTACATTCCCTGTCATAACCATTGTCCAATCCAGTACTCACAGCAAAAAATCAAAATAATCGATGCATTCTAATATATTCACCTGAATACCAGAACTAACTTAAAAGTGTCAACATAATCTGTGAAAGCTTGTTTGGTTGCAAGTCACTGTCTGTTTAGAATGAAGTTCCTGGAAAAACATTTGAACAAGACAGTTAAGCTCTATTGCTGTATGCACTTACCTGGAAGTAAGACCCAGTGAACTTGGTAGGAGTTATTTCTGAGTAGTTGGTAGTAGGCGGCATATAAATGGAAGAATAAATAAATAAAATGATTGCATTGCAAGTCTGAAGAGAGGAGCTTCACTCTGCTGAAATGTGTGCCCAGTATCCCCCCTGCAAAGTTTTTGCTATACAAAAGCAACTGCAGTGCTTCTGATACATTTACTACTGCAGAACTATAACCTATCTGTATAATCATGTCTGCAATAATGAGCCTGTTAAGTCTCCCTCCCTTCAGTGCCTTAAGTAAGATTAATACACAACAGCACACTTGTGCTCTCCTGCAAGGTAGCTGTATTTCAAATTGCACAAAGCTAAACAATGTCATGCCCAGCTATTAACAGTGCAGTTGCTTTAAGACCATAGACATGTAGCAGTTGTGTACAGAATTCTCCAAATAGTGACATGGCAGGCTGTTTTCTTTTCACAGGAAACCAGATACTGATTCTTTTAAGCAGAATTCCTCTATGGAGTCCATTGCATTTTGCTTAAGCCATAGTATTATCCATCCTTTGCTCCTTCACATTGCTGCAATCTGTTATTGTGTCCAGTATGCAGAAAGAAACTATTATAGATGTCTCTTCCAGTAGGCATACAGCTATTTGGCCCTCTGCTATGGTGCAGCTCACTGAGCAGGAAGGCAGTACTACAGGGGGTGTAAATGTGACTCTTCCTTTCTCATGCAGTTTTGCCACAGGTCAACGAGCCATTTGCTTATTGTTGTATCTTGTATTACAGATTTTATTTGGTGGTGGTGTAGAAATGGGTTAGCCTTCACATTTGAAAACATGACTTTATATAAAGCTGGTCTTGTTAGTATACATTTTCCTACTTATACTGTGCATTATCTGCAAAAAAACTATGTTGAGTATGCATTTAAAATTAGGCATAAATTAACCATCAAAATGCCAATTCAGAATACGTCAACATAAATTTCAGCTTTGTCACAAGATGGGGTTCTATTTCTTAGAGATGCTGTAGAGATGCTGTAAGTTCACTATATGGCTTAAAAATTCATTTCCATGGCATTTCCATGTCCTTTCTGCTCCCTGCAGTTGGGCCCTGCTTGGGATACCACAATCGCATTAAAGGATGAGGGTCCAAATCTTGAAGTTGGCCCCAATATGTTTATATCTTTACTCAACCACACACTGAGAGTTGGAACAGCAAGCACTTGACTCCCCTTGCCCACCACCTCTAGGAAAATACCTAGTATATTAAGCAGTATGTGAAGTGTACACCAAGTTTATGCTGAGTTAAAGCCAGCTATAAACTGGCAGATAGGACAGGAGAGGAACCCATATTGCCTAACCCTACATTAATGAGTTGCGCCCAGGCTGAGTTTGCTGACTGCATCTGGATCTAATTCCATGCTAAGTTCTATAAATAATGCATTGTGTAACTAAATTATGGGTGAAGGCCATTCTCACTCAAGTAGATGTCCTCACTAATATATTTTGCTGTATGGGCACAGTCAGGACTGTTTCCACATGCATTGTTTATCATACTGGTGCTCACCTGCCATTCTAGTGTAAAAACCAATAAAGCAACTAGCTAATTCCTTGTTCCCTTACTTCAGGAACAGTAGAGAACTCATCCCCATTATCTTAAATATGTCTTGCTTTTACAACATGGAAAGCAGAAGTGGGCAAACTCATGACTCCTCAGTTGCTTCAGCTTCCAATGCTTATCAACCCCCATAACTGGCCATGCTGGCCAGGGGTGATGGGTATTGTAGACCAAAGCATCTGGAAGTCCACAAGTTTAGCAATCCTGATTACATTATTCATGAACCCAAAAGGCTTATGAATGCTGAGTGTGCTCTTGTGGGAATTTTCTTTTGTTAGCAGTTTCAAGCTCAATCATAGCAAGTTGCGGCTATATTCTGTGTGGCAAGCATCTCGGAACAAGCAGCGCCTCTTGTGCAAGGCTAACTTTTCAAATAAAATTTGGTCTAAATTCTAGCTGTAAATCTCTGAACTGCCATGTTAATCTTGTAGAACACAAAATCATACACATCTTTAATAATAGGAGTTAAACTCTTTATTCCATTCAGAGGCATCTGGCAAGTGAAGCTGCATTGGGGGCACATTACAGAGGAGAAATGCTCAATACTTTTGTGAATACTGAAGTCATTTACAGAATCACGTCCTAGCTATTTCCAAGTACTCCAAATTACCAAGTCTCAATTGAAAGTAAAAGACATGATTTTACCACACTAAAGTCTACAAATTCAAGAGAAATGACAATATTTAAATGAGCAGATGTAAATGCAGCACTTATTTTGTAAAATAAAACTGTTATGGAAAACAAATCAATCTTTTTCCAATATTAAGGAAAAAATGGATTCAGACAACAAAAATTCACACTATGACCTTCTCATACTTCAGTAATTGTAAGTTACTGTAAGAAGAAGAAAAAATCTAAATATTATGTAAAGTACTGTCCAAGAAGAAAATCCATTGTTTCTTTCTGCTAAACTATAACATAAATTTGTGGTTTTTAAACCAATTAGTAAAGAAAAGATGCAGTAAAAAAAAAAAAAAAAGAACAGACCATTTTTCAAAAGTTCTCTAACCTGTACAACAACAATCTTTGGGAAAATGATCTATTCTATGTAGAAATGCCTCTATTTTCATATCAGTCTAAGAGGTAGATCAACAAAATGGTGAAACAAACTTTTGTTTTTGCTAATTGTGCCCCTCAAATCAGTGCAGCATAGCAGTTCCAATCTTCTCATGCACAGAAACATCACAAACAAAAGGGTCCGAGGTAATAGCATGGCTTGCGTACACGGGCAGGCCCGCACGCGCACAGCAGTCTTTATGCACCATGTGTTGCCACATTGTTAAAACTGAGGTAGACTGAAGTTTATTGTAGAAACTTGAATGCATATTACCACAATCATGATTCAAATTACATTCTGAAATTAAAAAAAATAAATTTGGTAAATTTCCTGTGATCCCTGCCTTTTGATACAAAGTTTCTTCCTCTTTTTTTGTGGTTGGTTGCAGAATGTGCATAAATCCTGCTGTATCTTTTTGTAAGCCAAGCTTGAGGTTGTATTAATTCATTTTTAGTTTTAAAAAAACCTTCGAAGTGGCTTAGTCTGGCCCTTAGTAGCGGCTGGATATGTAAACTTAGCCTTTCATTACCTTTAAACTGGATCAAACAGTGTTTGATCTCTCCTCCCCTGCCCAATATTATGGTAACTGAAAACGGTATGAAGCAATCTGCTGGAGAGCAGGGAACCCATGCCTCCAAATGGCTCTAGCAGATCAAGCATCCTATCCAACTGAAGATGAAGCTTGCTCTTTGAAACAGAATGGCAAAGTACAAATGGGCTGCAAATGTTTAAGTGTAGCATTAGTAGGTAGGTAGTGATGGTCAAAGGCACAAAGGATTCATGCATTCAATCAAGTAGTATAAGAAACAAAAATGTCCAGTCTCCTAAAATTTACCCCCAAGTCCCAGCCTCTTGCCATCACTTCCTTGTTCTGTTCCCAACAAAGTACCATCACAAACTTTTTCATCCCATCCGAAAAGAAAAATAATGGCATTGCTGCTATCAGAATGTTGGCATTTGTTTAGGTATCATTTGAACATTCACTGATTCCCCCCCACCCCAAACAAATGATTGTGTTGACACCCTCAGATATAATCTGAGACTATATGCTTCCATCTCACTCCTGTCAGCCAGCAGCTAGAAGCAATCTACTATATTTCTTCCACCTCAATAAATTCTGTAGCACTCCTGGCTGTTGGCTGATCAAATTTTACTTTTTTTTAAAAAAATAAAATGCTCAAGAGTTATTAGCTTTATAAAGTATACAAAAAAAGCAAAAAAAAAAAAAAAAAGCAAAAAAGGAACAATTTCTTACTTGAGGTATTAAATGCCTGAGGTAGTTTAGTAAAATGCATATTTATCTTTTCATGCCCTGGCCAACACCATTAAACACTTCCCTTAGTTTATACATGGCAGTGTTATGTAAAAATGCAACCAAATGTTAAAG
Organism: Varanus komodoensis; assembly: GCF_004798865.1. NCBI lineage: Eukaryota > Metazoa > Chordata > Lepidosauria > Squamata > Varanidae > Varanus > Varanus komodoensis. The sequence continues at coordinate 315,599 of NW_025336321.1, forward strand.
AAATCCACTTGGTTAACATTGGGATTAACACTTAACCTCTTTGTCAATGCCCTTGTTTTAAACCCCAAACCCTAACCCACAATCCCACCCTTCAATTGTCTTTTTTTCTTTTACAAGTGGACTTAGAAGAGCAATGCCTTTTCTTTTTAAACCAGTGAACTCAAAAGAGAAAGCTTCATGAAACCAAGGTCTAAAATTGCTGGGGAATAGTAAGAACAATAAAAGAAGACTAACAAGTTTATGTTAAACTGTGAGAATAGAACAAAAGGGAAGTGAAGGGGTTCTTAGTTTAAAGCTGGGTTTTCAAAAGTAAGAGAGCCTAAAGAATACATTCTCAGAGACAGCATGCCACCTGCGGCCTGGTCCTCAAACAAATGACTGGCATGATGAAATGTCTGCATATTTTTCCAACAGGTGCCCAGAACCTGTCTGTTACAGTCTCTCTCTTTGGTCTGGCATCTGTCTCCGATGGGTCTTTCCCTAAACCTTTATTTTCGTCTCTGCTGAGGCTGTCCACTTTGCACTGTCTTTTGCTGCTGTTGCTGCCTTCTTACCTGAGCCAGTATTTCCTGAATTTTTCGCTGGGCAAGCTGCAGGGCAAAGTAATTGTGAGTAGTCAGTTGTAACATTCCCATCATGTCACATACACTTTCATACCTTTTTTTTTTCCTATCCTCCTTTCCCATCCCTGCTTCAGTCTTATCAAGATCTTCTGGACAGTAAAAACCATAAGAATACTCTGTGCACACAACCGATAACAGATTAGCTTTCTGAAAAATGTTGCCATACATTATTTATTATTATTATTAAAATATTTTAGCCTATCAGATTCAAAATACCAATGCATATAAAAAGCCAAGCAAACCAAATTAATTTGATATAGGACCAAATGACTATCAAAAGTTTTTGCCAAAAAATAAGACCTGAAGGGACCAAGCAAGAATTCTAATACAATTTTATAAAATAAAATTGCCCACCACTTCCACACTACCCAGTCGCACTTGAGATGACTGCTCTGCCTGTTGAAACAACCCTATTTTGCTTGGCTATCACATTTTGTCCCTTTGATTTTTAAAAACTTTTTTCAGTTTACAAAAACTGGTTAGAGAGCCTGCATTTGCAATATTCTTAATGCCAGAAATGAGCCAGCATGGCATGGCTTCCCATGGCAGTCCAGTTTTGTGTTTTGTTTTGCACAGTATTTCCCTCTTGTCCTGACTCTGTGGGATCAGCAAAGGGTCAAACTTCCACATCCCTACACTTCAAATGGAAACAATTTACAGGAAAAGGGAACTGTCAAACTGCAACTCCCTTTACATTGGAGTTGCATATGATCCTTCATCCTAAACCCACAGATGCACAAGGCAAAAGGTTAAAGTAGCTCCCTGATGGACAATGAAGAAACAGTAAAAAAGGGAAGGATCTTGCCAAGAAGTGGGTGCTGTTTTTGGAAAACTGCCCCTTCTTCGCTAAAGATCCCTTGCATCTTGTCTTTCAAGGCAAACCAGCCACTGAAAAGTAGGAAGGGAAAGAGATTTCCAACCTTGGTTGGGACAATGTAGAGAGGGGTGAACCCTGCACCTCTCCACACGATCTGGTTGAAGCTGCAAGTTGACCCTGTTGTGCTTCAGGGAAAATGGATCAGAAAAAAAATTGTGCCTATTAATGTGTGTAAAACATTAATTAAAAAAAAAATAATGGGAAAGCATAGGGAGCCCTTGCAAAGTGCCACAGACTCAAGTCTGCCTCTGTGCAGCCAGCTTTTGCCAGGAATACATTTAAAGGGACAGCCACAGCAAGCCAAAATCGACTCCTGATTGTGGCTGTCAAAGGGAGGAGATTTGCTCCTCTGTGTGGTGTTCCCTCATAGAACAACAGAAAGGAAGTGAAGTACACACAATGCTCCTGTTCATCTGTCAAGCACTCATGGGTATTTTGAAAAAACAGCTGACATACACTTGATTGTTGTGGCATCCAAACAGTCACTAAAACTGCAATCCTGTGATTATAGAGGGATGGTGCCGCAGAGATGAAAGCCCTGGTCATGGAAAAGATCCAATCTAGATTTCCCTTCCTCACTGCCTCTGTGGACCTTGCCACAGCCCTCTCTCTGATGTCAGAACCACAGTGTTGCAGAGCGGGGAAATGGATAGAATAGGGGACGTTCTGGATATGAAAGTGTCCAAAGCTATGCCAACTCTCCACCACTTTCCTAACAGAAGGAAAAATTTGGACCAGCTGAGAATCTAGCAAATATTTCCCTTCTGCTACTCCCAATAGGAAAGAAACAGTAGTTACAGGAAAACTGGAGGAAAGGAGCCACACCTTCCTCCAGCAGACATTTTGAATAAATAATAAGATTGCCTTGTTACCAGCGAGGTATGGACTACATTCTGTTCCATTCCAGAATGGAATCTATTCTTTCTGTCATCTGTTCCTTGACATAAGCAGGGGGTTTTTTTACAACAGAATTTTGTACTTGAGCTAATTTGCATTGTATACTTTGCATTGTAGTTCAAAGTATACCTTCATTAATTCACATTAATTACTGTGCATTATCACTAACGTAAATAACTAATGTAGATTAGGGCATCAAACCAGTCTGTGTCACTCAAAAAGCCAGTCCACTGTGGATTCTGCAGGTTGGACTCATAAAAATCCAAACTCATTTGAATCCATTGTTTCAGTATCTCTACCTAACATTTTATTCTCTCTTTGAGATAGTGGCCCAATTAACCATACAGAATTATTGAATGCTATGAAATTCAAAGGACTATTTCCACATTATAGAATCATCAACCTACCTGGCATGCATAGAAATGGCCAGTAATTTTCACAACCACCTGATCATTTTCATCTGGAGTCTGGTCTCGAGGAACAACAACCTCTGCACTTGTCAAATTTTGAAGCTCATTTACCTGTGGGTTTGTACAAAAGCAAAATTAGTACACTGGCTTACCAAACTTTATAATACAAGTAGTGAAAAAGATACTTTTGTTATTATTCAACCTTTCTTCTGTTACTTGCCGTTTTGCCTCCTTTACCAATAACTCTGCCAGCAGCATAGGATGGCACCTTTATATGAGCTTCAAGTTTCACTTCTTCTTTAGGTCCAAAGAAATTTTCTTCCTTAAGTTTTCCATAGATTCTTCCTTGAGCCTTTAAAAACATATTTAATCAAATCAGTCCAATGATAAACCAAATCCAATATTAAAGCTCCATGAAAAATACATAAGGTTACGGAAAAGCTTGTCTGATCCCTCTCCCCTGTATTTTACTTATTAAAACTGCACATAATATTTGGTATAATTCTGATTTCAGTATTAGCATCTAAGTGTTTTCACATACTACCAGGATGGTTACTAGAAAATGTTGAAGCAAATTTATAGAAACCAGCCATGAATACACATCAGGAGTTTTAGAACTGATTCGCTGAATTAATTTGCCATAATATCATTGATGCACATGTAAGCAGCCAACAAGACATGGATCAATGGAAACTTAAGGTACACTTGAAAAGAATTTCTCCCTAGAGAATACAAAATAATAAGTTTCTTAAAATTACGTGATGATCTTCTACTTAAATCCTGTACCTTGAGAAACTGAGTAGTCCATTTTATGATGAAATGGTCATAGTAATGTACATTCTTTGCTCAGTGCTACACACTGCAGTATCTGTTATCCAATGACAATTATCCCAAACTTTACGTTTCTGATGGCCTGAGCAGTACAATATAGGTAATTCAGAAAATCCTGCATAGGCAGATACTGAAACAGAGGATTTGATTTTTTTCTGCCATGTGACTGAAGGTGCCACCCAACGCCTATAACATTCTGAACTGAGAGGATTATGGGCATCCAAATAGAAGGCAGGGATTGCCTCAGCATCCATACTTTGCACTTAGGACTAAGGATTGCCTCAGCACTTAGGCAGCCAATTTCAATGAGGAGAGAAGCTGGAGGCAATGTTTGGATTCCTTGTAGTCAGTACCTTGGTCTTCCCCCTCCCTATCCCCCAATACCTGTCTTGCAACCTCAGAGCTACAGCTGGCAAGGAAAAAAATGGTACCGTCTGTGAGCACAGAGGAAGGGTGCTCCAAATTTGGAGTCCTGGCTCCAATTTCAGAGCATTTCTCTGAATTAACCTATGACTGCTTACACAATATCAAGAGTCCATAGGGTTGCACTGTAAGTCAATCTGTATAATTTAGACACTGCTTTCTTCACATAAAGAGCAGGTTATCTAAATATTCCAATATTAAAGCCTTTATATTTGTTTTGGACATGCAGCTCTTTTTCATGCAAATTCTGTTAGGGACCTTTAAGCCCATTTTTAGAAGTTGCAGTCAGCCTACCAATAGTATTAACTTTGCAAGCAATGAGATCAGTGTGATCAGACTATGTTCAGAAATGTGGCAGTCTTCACAAGTGTTCTTGTGAGTGCACAGACCCATGGAAACACTTTTGGTCATCTGAACTGTGATTTCCAACTGATACATTTCCTGAATGGGGGCTTTTTAAAAACACTTTTTAATATGTTGATGGTTCATTCTGAGTATATAGCTGAGTAACCAGCATTTATTTTTATGCTTAGGCAAAACATTAGACATAAGTACCTCCTCCTAGCAGTCAAATGGAAGGTTAGGGTTGACATCTCCTGTGATCGTTCATTTTCTGACATCAATTAAATGAAATTTAAGCTAGCAGAACACTCCCAAGATCGTTGAGAAGAGTCTTTATTGATGCATTTCCAACTAAAAAATCAGTTCAGAATGCTAGAATATAGTACCTTGAACTGTGCCTCTGGTGGTCCAGTGATTATCACCATTCTAAGCTTGGCATCTGGTCCTTCAGCAGGTGCGATCTAAAACATGACAGATGTAAGAGTTGTTTGGATTTAACCCCCAACTCACTATGATAAATAACTCTGTTTTAAAGCAAGGCAACACACACATACAACCCTGGTATTCGAAGACAAATGTACTCATATTCAACATGGAAATCAGTCTTAATGATTTCCTTTGCATTCTGAATTTATGAGGATACAGCCATTAAGTGATAGGTTAAAAAAAGATGCAATACACCAGTGCTTTAAGTCAAACTTGCTTCTGCTTGAGCGTATTTGATTATGGACTATGCTATATGCCACTTTCTTGGGAAAAGGAGTTGGAGGAAGTTGAAAAGTGGACTGAGCTTTTGGAATATTCTGCAGTGTCCCTAGAACAAAGAGAAGGAATGGAGGCAAAGTATGGAAAGCTAAAATCTCTTATCAGAGATACACTGGCCTGTTAAAATCATTAATCATAAATGGAGAAAGAATATTACTAATCAATTCCCTCACACCCATTAAATCTGAAGCACAGTAGAGTTGTTGATAATTTGTAGCCAAAGATGACCCTTTGCAGTAGATGCTGAAATATAGTAAGTGAGCAGAACTCTGAACAGCAAACTTTTCAAATGATAATAACTTCATAGGTGAAACAATTGGCTTTTCTCATTTTGAACATCTGAAGCCTTGTGAGAAGAACAACATTTAAGTTGTTTCATGTTTGCCCATTAAAATCTCATTTTCTGCTCTGCATACTATGGCAAAATAAGCCTCAATTCAAAAGTGTGGCCTAAGGGTTTATGCCAAGTTAAGAATTAACAGATTCAAAATTCACAATCACCATGGTGGTGGTGGTTTTGCAGCTTATATTTCACTCCTCAAAGAACTTTTAGAAACATATTTGTAATTATCCTGTCTCTGAAGGAGTCAGTGAGATCCATTCCATAAACAGTAGATACCACTTACAATTTTCTAGTCAAAGCAGGGTGTCTTTCTGAGACAGACACATAACCATACCTGCAGAAACTTGCTGCAATAGTCAGGAAGATTGGGGATATTTGAAGTTGATCAGTTTAATGTTACCTTAATAGATGCACCTGCAAAACGAGAAAGTTGTTTGATGTGTTGCCCCTGCTTGCCAATAATGGCTCCCACTGCTAAGGCTGGAATGAACAGATGAACAGTCTCAGATTCCGGCTGTTGCTGCAATAGAGAAGGGAAAAAAGGGCAGAAAGTGAACACTCAGAACAGTAATAAAATGGTGGCACTAATGCTGGAAGCAGCAATCAGATATTCCTTATTTCTAAGCATCATTTAAAGTCAACTGCTTTGCAAAGCAAATAAAAACCAAAACAAAATTTACTAGATTGGATTCAGGTGTTCCTGCTGCAGGAGAACACTCGCTGAGCAGAGTTCTAGTCAGGACAGTCCAACCAATGGAAAGGTAAACCCCATCAATTCTTTCCTCTCTCAGAAACACCAGCCATCTCTCATGCTGTTCCAGATGGTCCCCCAACTCTCCAGAACAAATTTCTGGGCAGCATATAAGAACTAAGGAAGAAAGAATCCTTCTCCAGACTGGCAGTGGAAATGCTTTGCTGGAATGGAAACCTTCCATAGATTGAAGGAGCCTTTATGTTCTGCATCTGACCCAGTCTTTTTGAATTTAAACCACAAGATTTCCAAGAGCAGTATTTCTACATTTTCTCAAAAAGTTAGCCATACTGAGTTTGGAAGAAAGCAAAACTTTAGCATTATATATAATGTAATATCTCCTTCATGGATCACTGCCTTGTCGTGGCGAAGGGGCTTGCGTAGCTCAATGAAGCTATGAGCTATGCCGTGCAGGGCCACCCAGGATGGACAGGTCATAGCAGAGAGCTCTGACAAAACGTGATCCACTGGAGAAGGAAATGGCAACCCACTCCAGTATCTTTGCCATGAAAACCCCATGAACAGTACCAAAAGGCAAAAAGATATGATGCCGGAAGATGAGCCCCTCAGGTCGGAAGGTGTCCAATATGCTACTGGGGAAGAGCGAAGGGCTAGTACTAGTAGCGCCAGAAAGAATGAAGCAACTGGGTCAAAGCCAAAAGGACACTCAGTTGCACAGGTATCTGGGGGTGAAAGGAAAGTCCAATGGTGTAAAGATCTATACTCCATAGGAAACTGGAATGTAAGATCCATGAATCAAGGCAAGCTGGATGTGGTCAAACAAGAGTTAACAAGACTGAACATCGACATCTTAGGAATCATGGACAGGAATGGGTGAATTTAATTCAGATGACCATCAGGTATACTACTGCGGGCAAGAATCCCTCAGAAGAAATGGAGTAGCCTTCATAGTCAATAAAAGAGCAGGAAAAGCAGTACTGGGATACAATCGCCACAATGACGGAATGATCTCAGTTTGAATCCAAGGCAAAACATTCAACATCACAGTAGTCCAAATCTATGCCCCAACCACTAGTGCTGAAGAGGCTGAAGCTGACCGGTTCTATGAAGGCCTACAGCACCTTCTAGAATTAACTCCAAAAAATGATGTCCTTATCATCATGGGGGATTGGAATGCTAAAGTAGGAAGCCAAAAGATAACCGGAATAACAGGCAAGTTTGGCCTTGGAGTACAAAATGAAGCAGGCCACAGGCTGGTAGAATTTTGTCAAGAGAATACGATGGTCATAGCAAACACTCTTCTCCAACAACCCAAAAGAAGACTCTACACATGGACATCACCAGACGGTCAACACAGAAATCAGATTGACTATGTGCTCTGCAGCCAAAGAGCGAGAAGCTCTATACAGTCAGTAAAAAGTAGACCAGGAGCTGACTGTGGCTCAGATCGTGAGTTTCTTGTTGCAAAATTTAGGCTTAAACTGAAGGAAGTAGGGGAAAGCACTAGACCACTCAGGTATGACCTAAATCATATCCCTGATGAATATACAGTAGAGGTGACAAATAGATTTAAGGAATTAGATCTGATAGACAGAGTGCCTGAAGAACTATGGACAGAGGTTCGCAACATTGGACAAGAGGTAGCAACTAAAACTTTAAGGATGTCATTGTGTAGGATTGTGCACTTGAGGATTCCCTTGGCAGCAATTACATAATGGCCAGCACATAAATTGAAAATCAAGAGTTTTTAATATTAGGCCTGTTGTGTTTTAAAAACATAATTTAAGTCCAATGCCTAAAAAGTGGGGAAAACTAACAGTAATATGGAATTAAAATATTAGTGGAGTTTTAAAACATGTATGTAATAAATGGGAAGGGATGTGGTGGTGCAGTAAGTTAAACCGCTGAGCCGCTGGGCTGGTTGATCAAAAGGTTGACAGTTCGAATCTGCAGATGGTGTGAGCTCCCGTACTCTGTCCCAGCTCCTGCCAACCTTGCAGTTCGAAAGCATACAAATGACACACGCGTTGGTGACTTCCTGACTTGACTTCTGTAATGTGCTCTACGTGGGGCTACCCTTGAAGACGGTCCGGATACTTCAATTGGTTCAAAATAGAGCTGCCAGGCTGCTGACA
>NW_025336321.1:324056-515417 GCF_004798865.1 Varanus komodoensis
GTCAGCTTCACTGGCTTCCCATTGAAGTCCAGGCCCAATTCAAGGTGGTGGTGATGACCTATAAAGCCCTAAACGGCTTGGGTCCTGGTTACATGAAGGAGCGCTTACGTCCATATATGCCTGCCCGCCCCTGGAGATCTGCAGGAGAGGCCCTTCTCCAGAAACCCTCCGTGAAGGAAATTAGGAGGGTACTTGGAGGGCTTTCTCTGTGGTGGCGCCCAATCTATGGAATGTGCTCCCCAGAGAGGTCCGACTGGCGCCGTCGTTATTTGTTTTTTGGCACCAGGCGAAGGCCTTTTTATTCAAATGTCATTTTAATTGTTAATAGTATTTATTCATTTTATTCTTTGGCCAGGGTGACTTAATTTATACTGTTAATTTATATTATTCTATGGAAGTTTATTTATGGATATGAGCCGCCCCGAGGCTTCGGTGAATGGGGCGGCATAGAAGTCTTCTAAATAAATAAAGTAGATAAAAAGTTACCACTTTGGTGGGAAGGTAACAGTGTTCCATGCACTTCAGTGTTTAGTCATGCTGGCCTCATGACCACAGAACGCTGGCTCCCTTGGCTAGGAAACGGAGATGAGCACCGCCCTCAAGAGTCAGACATGACTGGACTTTAATGTCATGGGGAAACCTTTACCTTTTTATGTAATAAATACAACACAATACTATTCAGAATGGAACAAGCAGTCTGAAATAGGTTTTAAACAGCAGTAGGCTGAATGAACAAAGGATCTGATTTTTTTTTTATAAATAAATCCTACATAACTCCCTTGAACTTGTTTTCAAAAATGTAATCCATCTAACTGGCAGCACAGTTTGAAAATCCACAGCCAAGTTTCAATATTTTTATTAATTTTATTGAAAAGGTGCACATCTATATAATAACAGTGGCCAGAATTTCATACAGCTAGTGTGAGGTTGAAAAGTCAAAAGCAAATACCACTAGTTAAGCAAAATTTATTCAGAGGCTATTCTATTAATTTTTTCTTAAACATATTCAAACTGTATGCATCCCCGCTCATTGTGCACCATATAGTGTTACCTACCAGTAGGCTGGCTTGTAAGAATAGTGATTTTCTGTATCAGAGTCAACTAAACATTGTTTAAATGTAGCTTCTGAGGGAATTGCACAGAGTTAAGAGGTCTTGTAAGAAGACATTCCCTTCTCACGATACTGCCTGCTACATTTAAAGGCTACCTCCTCACACAATCTGGTTCATGATAGACCTGCAAGTGCTCAAGCTCCCCAAATACTTTTGCTACTGCTCAAGAAAAATGGACCTTGTATTAATCCTACCTTTTGGCAAAAATAATGCCAAATGGCCTTTGGGCCAATACAAGTCTTTCTTTCTTAATTAATTAATTAATACATTAATTAAATACATTAATTAATTAATACATAATTAATTAATTAATACATTTCTATGCCGCCCCATTTGCCGAAGCCTCGGGGCGGCTCACAACATAAAATAAAATACAAAAATAACAATATAAAATAATCTTTCTAATTCATGACTGTTAAAATAATATTCTTTGTCTACAAAACAACTGTATCAATTCCATAAAGCATAGCTTTCTGAGAATGCCAAAAGTAGATCCATCTCTTCCTTGGTATGACCATCCTCAAGAAGAATTTGTTTTTCACATGCCATTAAGTCCTCTCCAATGTATGCTGATCCTGGAAATGAATGCTCTCCAAAATGTCCTTCACAGCCCTGTCCAGCTCTTCTCTCAAGCCTGTGGCTTCTTTTATGGAATTGATTCATCTCATTTTTGGTCTGCCTCTTCTTTTTCTGCCTTCAAATTTCTCTGGCATTGCTTTCTCCAGTAAGCCTTGCTATCTCACGAGGTATTCATAGTGTGACAGCCTATGTGCCATCCTTTTTGCTTCCAGAGAAAGATCTGGCTTGATTTAACCCAATTGTTCATCATTCTGCAGGGCCAGGGTATTTGCAAAGCTCTCCTTCAGCACTATGTTTCAAATACATTTATTTTCTTCCTGTCAGCTTTCTTCACTGTCCAGCTTTCACACTCATACCCAGTGATCAGAAATATGAAGTATGGATTATCTTGGTCTATGGTGCCTTTGGGTCAGTCACAGACTCTCAGTCTAACCTATCTCATGGGGTTGTTGTGAGAGAAAGAGAACCTTGTAAGGTGCCTTGTATTCTTAGCAATACAAAAAATGGTGGGACATAAATGTAACGATAACAACAACAGAACAGTGAGATGTTCATCTATACTTGATCATCTTTCCTAGTTCCTTCATTGCTGCCATTCCAAGTCTGTCTTCTTGGCTGCAGCCTCCCTTTGAATTGATGTGAGTCAACATATGTAGAATCTTTCACAATTTCAATGTATTCATTGTTGACATTAAAGTTGTAATTCTGCAGTCAGGATTTTGTTTTCTTAATGTTCAGCTGCAGTCTTACTTTTGCATTTTCTTTCAATTTTATCAGGAGTCGTTTCAATTCACAACTGCATTCCTCCAGTAATACGGTATCATCTGTATATCTTACATTATTGATGTGTCTTCTGCTAATGTTTTTCCTTTGCATCCTCTAATCTAGCTTTCATTATATGTTATACATACAATGGAACATACAGGGAGATAGAATACACCCTTGTCTGAGATATTTGCCTACAGGAAACCATTCTGTTTCTTCATATTCTGTCCGAATAGCATATTAAATGTTTCCCTTTCCACTTTGTCCACACCATGCATAATTATCAACAGTTCTATCATGTCTCCCCTTACTTGTGTTTTTCTAAGCTAAACAGTCTAGCTGCTTTCCACAGGGGAGTTTGTTTCAACCCCTTGATCATTTTATTGCCCTTTCTGCACTTTTTCCATCTCTATAATATCCTTTTTTACATGCAGTAACTGGAAATGTACATAGTGCACTAGTGGGCTCATGCTATACATTTTTATAAGGTCAATATGACATTGACAGTTCTTCCCCTCATCCTTTCCTAATTATGCCTAACATGGAGTTTGCCCTCTTTGTAGCAGCTGCACATTGAATCAACATTTTAATTGAGCTGTCCATCATAACCCAAGATCCCTTTCATGACCAGTCAGTGCTAGCTCAGATCCCTTAAGTTTATAACTGGAATTTTGTTACCAATGTGCATTACTTTATAGTTGTTTACACTGAACTGCATTTGCCGTTTTGATGCCCATTATCCCAGCCTGGAGAAATCACTTTGGAACACCTCACAATATCTTTTTGGTTTTTGGAGAGCCAGTGTGATGTAGTGGTTAAGAGCATGGGACTGGGACTCAGACGACCTGGGTTCTAGTCCCCGCTCAGCCATGGAGCCAACTGTGTGACTTTGGGACAGTCCAGACTCTCAGCCCAACCTACCTCACAGGGTTGTTGTTGTGCGGATAAGATAGAGGAGGAGATGTAAGCTGCCTTGAGTCCTTTGTAGGAAAAAAGCAGGTTGCTTACCTGTAACTGATGTTCTTCGAGTGGACATCTGTGCAGTCACACATATGGGTACTGCGCCTGCGCAGTGCCTTTGGCCGGAAGATTGATAGCTAACTGTTTTTGGCAGGAAGCTCCGCTTCCCCTCCCCCTTGTGGCCTATAAAGAGCGGAGCATCCGCCATTTTGTTCAGTCTTTGTGACCGAACGTACGGTATCTTAATGGATTTTTTTTTTTTGTCGGTACCGTAAAGGAGATGGTCGGTACCGAAAATGCCCTCTCTCATTGACACTGAGCTGTCGATGCATCCACTCACCGACACCAAGCGGGGCCGGCGGGTGGGTTGTGTGACTGCACAGATGGCCACTCGAAGAACTTCAGTTACAGGTAAGCAACCTGCTTTTCTTCATCGTGGCCTCTGTGCATCACACATATGGGTAGATTAACAAGCTTACCATCAAAGGAGGAGGGAAGGTGTCCTCATCGAAGGACGGAGGAGAGAACAGCTCTACCAAAGGAGCAGTCCCGTCGAGCCCGAACATCGAGACGGTAATGCTTGGCGAAAGTGCAGGGATTCGCCCAAGTAGCGGCTCTGCAGACTTCATCAATCGGAACCCCGGATGCAAATGCAGAAGATGTAGTGACAGCTCTAGTAGAATGGCCTCGAGGAACTGAAGGCAATTCGAGCTTAGCTAACTGATAACACAAGACAATAGTGTGGACTATCCATTTAGAAAGCCTTTGTGGAGTGACTGGGTCGCCCTGATCTCTAGCCGAATATTTGATGAACAGTTTATTGGATCACCGAATAGACTCCGTTTGTGATTGATAAAAGGCTAAACAATGCCGAACGTCAAGGGAGTGCAAGGATCTTTCCAAGGGATTCGACGGTGATGGAAAAAAGGCAGGCAGTACAATGTCTTGTCCTGTATGGAAAGGTGTAGAGACTTGGGGCAAGAAAGATGGGTCGAGACGTAAAACGACCTTTTCTCTGTGGAAGTTTAGATAAGGAGGGTCGACACGGAGGGCACAAAGTTCACTGGCCCTCCGGGCTGACGTGACAGCTACAAGGAACGCCATCTTCCAAGAAACTAATCGGAGATCCACAGTTGCCAAAGATTCAAAGGGGGCCTTCATAAGGGCCTGTAAAACTACAGAAAGGCTCCACGTGGGCATAACCGGTCTAATCGATGGTTTAAGATTATACAGTCCTTTCAAAAATCTCTTGAGGATAGGATGAGAAAATAGGGGTGATCCGTCGACTAAGCCACGGTAGTAGGCTATTGCGGCCGTATACACTTTAATAGAAGACGGCTTCAGTCCAGAGTGATGCAACTCCAGAAGGAACTGAAGAATTTGTTCGACTGATGAGACAAGTGGGGAGAACGAATGAGACTCGGCAAAGGTGGAAAAACGTTTCCATTTAGCCGTATATGACTTCCTTGTGGACGGCTTTAGGGCAGAGTCGATAATATGCTGAATCTCAGGGTGCAAGAGCATTGGGTTTGAATTCGACAGGGTCTGTCTCGAACCAGATGGTATGGAGAGACTGTGGCAGTGAGAGGCACCCGCATGGTTGGATTCGAGAATCGGAACCAAAGCGGTCGAAGTAATTGTCGATACCGATGGATTAATAGAAGCTGTCGGATTCGAGGCTCTTGAATCCGTCGTCGGCCCCAATAGAAGGTCAATCATCGAATCCGCAACGCTGTCAGGTTCAATGAGAGCAAGTCCGGGTGACGAAGTGTGCCGTCCATTTGTGTTATAAGATATGGAAGTGCCGGAAGATGAAGAAACTCCCTGTGGGAGATGTTGAGCACTTTCACAAACCATGCTTGACGTGCCCTCCAAGGGGCAACTAGTACCCCTGATGCACGGTCGCTCACTATCTTTGCTATGACCCTCATCAGAAGAGGGATCGGAGGGAAAGCATAGAAGTTGATGTTGTCCCAAGGGATCATGAATGCGTCCCCTAGGGATGCTTGTCCGATTCCCGCTCTGGAACAGTAAGTCTCGCATACCCTGTTCCGTCGAGTAGCAAATAAGTCCACATTGGGGAACCCCCAGCGCCTGCTGAGAAGATCCGCATGCACGTTGTCTGTGCCAGCCAGATGAACGGCCATCAGAGTAATGTGTCTCTGAATGCACCAGTCCCAAATTCTCATAGAAAGCCTGGCTAAGGTCGGTGACTTCGTCCCTCCTTGCTTGTTCAGATAAAAAACGGTCGCTATATTGTCCGAAGTTATCTGAACGATCCGATGATGAAGGTCTTCGAAAGAACAAAAGGCTTTGAAGACTGCCAGCAGCTCTAGGAAGTTGATATGATTCGTGGATTCTAGACAAGTCCACATTCCCTGGGTAGATAGGCCAGAGCATATCACCCCCCATCCTAGGAGAGACGCGTCGGTACCGAGAGTTATCGAAGGAGGTCGCGCCCTGAAGGGGACTCCCATCACGAGATTGGTTGGTTTCAGCCACCAGCACAGGGAGTGGAGCATGGAAGACGGGATCCGAATCCGTTTCGACTGTGGGTCTCTTTGTGGATGATACACCTTGTTGAAGAATAGTTGTAGCGGGCGAAGCCGAAGTCTGGCATGTGGAACTATGGCAACTGAGGAGGCCATATACCCCAGGACCCTCTGGATGGATCTTGCCGTAACCGTTCCCTCTCGTCGGATTCGATGGATATGGCGAGCGAGAGTCTGCTGTCTGTCCTGAGGGAGGAAGGCTTTCTCCAATGTCGAATCCAAGCAGGCTCCAATGAAGGTGAGCGTCTGTGTCGGAAGAAGAGAAGATTTCTCTGTATTAATACGTAGGCCCAGACTATCTAGTAAGGTACGGGTTGTATGGATGGTGTCTAGGAGTCCTTCTCTGGATTGCAAGACCAACAGCCAGTCATCGAGGTACGGGTAAATTTGTATGCCCTGAAAGTGTAGGAAGGCACAGACAGGAGCCGTGCATTTGGTAAAAACTCTCGGAGCCGTAGCCAGTCCAAAGGGTAAAACTGTGAACTCATAAACTTGGTTTGCAACAGCAAAACGGAGGAAATGCCTGTAAGTTGGATGAATTGATATACGAAAGTAGGCGTCCTTCAGGTCCAGTGAGGCGAACCAATCCCCTCTCCTTAACAACGGCAAAATGTTTTGAAGGGTGGTCATACGAAACTTTCTCGGTATAATATACTTATTCAAGTCCCGTAAATCCAAAATCGGACGTAGACCACCATCCCGCTTGGAGACCGTAAAGTATCTGGAATAGAATCCGTGAAGTCCATCAGATGGACATACTTGACAAATTGCTCCTTTAAGGAGAAGTTGATGTATTTCGTCGAGAAGTACCGGCGAACATGAAGTAGACCGGATCGGACTCAATGGAGGAACGATGTCGAATTCTATTCAATAGCCGTGTTGAACGATGGATAATACCCACCGGTCAGATGTGATGGACTCCCAAATGGGGAGTCGGCTTCGGAGCCGATCCCCAGATGAGAGGGGGGTGGGTATTAGAGGAGCATGAGGAGTGGTTCGCCAGTCCCGTCAGCGCTGCCTCCGATCGTTGAAACGACGGCGGCCCTGTTGAAAGCACTGTTGGGGCTGAGGGCGGCGGCCCTGTTGATGCTGTTGTTGCTGGCGGTGTTGCGGCAGCTGTCTCTGCTGGTATGACTGCCTGTAGGATGGCCGATTCCAGGACCACTTACGTCTGCTGTGTGACTGGATCTCCATCCTGCACGCCATCATTCTTGACTCGTGCAGTTTCTTGAGTTTGTGGTCGGTATGTGAATGGAAGAGCCCGGAACCATCAAAAGGCATCTCTTCTATTCGCCGCTTGGTTTCCTCCAGGAAATTACAACTCCGAAGCCATGCGTGTCTCCGGAGGGAAACAGCACCGACCAAGGCCCGGGAGTCAGTGTCCACGTGGTGACGTGCCGTGGACAACTGCGGCACCGCGACCTGCATGGCTTCTTTGATTAGGACCTTTGCAAGGTCACCCTGGTGGTCTGGGAGGGTGGAGGCAACATTGTGGAGGTGCTGCATAATAAAATATTGATATCGTGCCAATGTCGCCTCGTAGTTGGAAATGCGAAGTCCTAAGCCCGAGGCAGCATAGACTCGCCTGGCCAGGGAATCCGGCCCTCCTTATCCCTCGGCGCCGTATGTCCTCTCGTCTCTCAGCCTTGCGAGGATTCGACGACCGCCGAGTTTGGTTTCGGGTGCTTTAGCAGGAAGGGGATGTCTTCTTCCCGGACCCTGTACATAGACTCATATCTCCTGGACATCGGCTGAGGATGCAAAGGTAGGTCCCAGGGCTGCATCATCGCCTGCCGCAGGGTAGTTATAAGCGGCAGAACGATGGAGGTCGATTGCTCCCCGCGGACGTCGTAAAACTTGTCCGTCGACGGTCCCGGGCACTGGGCAGTGTTGATGTCCAGGGACTGGACAAGCCTCGACATCAGCTCCGTGAAGGAGACGTGTGACTCATCGGGTGACACAGGATCTTGGGATGTCACCACGACATTCGGGGAGGTTGAGTCTACTTCAGAGTCATCTGAATCAGCACTGTAGTATGGTGGGGCAGAAGATGATGACTCCGCCAGCGAGAAGGAGCAGCTGCTTCCGCTTTGCGGGGATCGAGGTGGCACCCTCCTCGAATCCATAGACCACGGTTGGTCGCGGGGCAGAGGTGAGGATAGCGCCCTGGGAGCAGGGTAGTACCGCACAGAGAGCAGGTCTCCCCAAGGTTGGTAGTAGGGACGACGCCAACTCTCCGGGCGTTGCTCTACTGAGCGGGCTCCTCCGATTCCCTGGTGGGGACAGGCCAGCTTCTGTCTCCAATGTCACCGCAGGCATCGGTGTCAGTGACCTTGCTCTAGGAGGGGAGTCCTGGATTTCCCCATCCGAAATAGACCCCCGTAAAGTTGGAAGGGGTGCAGGCGGGAGGTCGACCGCACGTCGGGGAGACCCTTGAGGGGTAACCCACATGGCCTCCTGAAGGATTGGTTCGGGCGGGGTCAGTATCGTAACCGCCACTGGTACCGAGGGTCCCGTCGGCTCCGAGTCCCGATGTCGGGAACGGTCCGTGGACTTAGCCTTCTTTGGAGGCTTAGAGTCCTTCTCCTTTCTGGCCTTCTTATGGCCTGCTGGCTTCTCTTCGGCATGCTTCCGCTTCTCATGCCTCTTTTTTGGTGAAGCAGAGGGGGCCACTGAAGCGGATGCACCTTCATCCAAAGGGCGTGAGGGTGGAGCCACAGAAGCGGAGCCAGGTTTTGGGATAGAGACGAGCGGGTCTGATTGCATCAGAGCCCTATCCCAAAGGAGCCTCCGAAGCCGGTTCTCGCGGTTCTTCCTAGTCTGCTTTGAGAAGGCTAGGCAATGAACACACTTATCTGTCCTATGCCCCTCTCCAAGGCAGAGGAAGCATAGGTCCTGCGGGTCAGTAGCTGCCATTTTTGACCCGCAGTCGGCACATTTGCAGAAAGCCGCTTGCTGCGCCATCGCAGAAGAAAAGAAGAAAAAGAAGAGAGATAGTGCAGAGGGTAAGTATATATTTTTTGGGTTTTTTTTTTTTTGATAGATCGAAGAAGAAATAACAAGAGAAAAACTACACAGAAGCGGGAAATGAAGTAAGGGGAAAGTAGTATAAGGGCAATATATAAGGA
Organism: Varanus komodoensis; assembly: GCF_004798865.1. Lineage (NCBI taxonomy): Eukaryota > Metazoa > Chordata > Lepidosauria > Squamata > Varanidae > Varanus > Varanus komodoensis. The sequence goes on from NW_025336321.1 coordinate 333,153, forward strand.
GAGAACCAAGAATAGCCAAAGCGAAAGTCGAAAGCAGCACGAGGCACAGCGAACAGCGGTCGCAAAGACTGAACAAAATGGTGGATGCTCTGCTCTTTATAGGCCACAAGGGGGAGGGGGAGCGGAGCTTCCCGCCAAAAACCGTTAGCTAGCAATCTTCCGGCCAAAGGCACTGTGCAGGCGCAGTACTGATATGTGTGATGCACAGAGGCCATGACAAAGAAAGGCAGGATATAAATCCAAAAATAAATAAATACATAAATAAATAAAAACCACCATCATTGGTCAACAGCCAACTTGGCCACTTCACTACTTCCTCCTAATTCCACATAATTTATGAATAACTTGAAAAGGACTGGTCCTAATACAAAATGCTGTGGATCCCTCTGTTTACACCCCACTGGGAGAAATTTATTCCCACTTTCTGCCTTCTGTTAGGTATTTACTGAACCATAAGCCCCCCTTTAATTCCATAATTGTTCAGAAGCCTTTGGTGAGGGGCTTTGTCAAAGCCCTTTGAACATCTAAGTACACACTGTCTACCAGATTGCCCCTCTTGGTGTGCTTATTGACACTCTCAAAAACTCTACCATGTATGTTCCCCTAGTGGTTTTTCAGCATTCCAAATCTATGTTTAAATTCCCCTTTGCTTTCTTGGATCTTCCGGAAGAGGCTTCTCCTCCTCCTCCTCCTCCTTTTGCACTGGCTATTTTAATAGTTCTTTTTGTCTCTACATGTTAGTTCTTGAAAAACTGCATTCAAGATTCTTACCCTATTTCTGTCACCTTTTGATTCTTGTCTGTCCTTAGCAATTGTGTTTCTTCTGTCATCCATTGAGGAGTACCCCCCTCCTTGGGGTACAAGAATTATCTTTTTGCATTCTTCCCTAATAATGCCTCTGATTTCCATCCACAATTCTTTATGTGGACTTTAACTCAAGAATGTCTTTTATACCATATGTTGCCACTATACTTCTGTTAGTGATTGTCATTTCTCATCTCCATTCTGGTTTTTAATATTATGGTTGCTACCTACAATCTACTTCTAACCTATGTTTAACTGATGGGTTGCGTGAAATATGCATTTGTGATAAACAGATTGTTGGTTTTACAGAATTATGAGTAATTCTACTGCTTTGTTTCTGACCCCAGGTCAAATTCCCCTACATTTGTTTTGTTTCCTACTTTTGTCCCCAGCCACCTACAAGTATTAGAATGTCTTGTCTTGGTGTTATCATCTATCTTCTCTTGGACACTTGCATAAAGGTTTTCAATTTTTTTTACTCAGCATCTCTTGTTGGGAGTATACACTTCAATGATGGTTGATAGGTTTTCCAAGATTTCTGAATGCTATTATTTAGTTGGATTTTGTATTTCAGTCCCTTACTCCCTGTGCTACAGGTTGCCTCAACATTAGAGCCACTCTGTTTTTTCTGAGTTTGTCTTTTACAGAGTAAAACACTTTGTGTTTGTCTGACTGAAAATGTCCCATTCCGGTCTACTTTATTTCACTCACACCAAGTACTGTCAAGCTTTAACTCTTCCATTTTTAACATTTTCAGTTTGCTTTGATTCATACTCTTCACATTTCATGTTCTAATTTTATATGCGATGCAGCATTGGACTTTCCTTTCACTTCTGTACATGTCAGCCACTAGACTTCCTTTCAGCTTTGTTCTAGAAGATGCATCATCAGTGACAGAACTATTTGTACTTGCCCTCTATTGTTTACCAATAGCTGGCTGAGTGCCTTCCAACCTAGCAGTCTCATCTTCTGTCACTAATGCTTGATAAAACTTAGATTGTTTCATCATAGGGTTTTCAAGGTAAGAAATATTCAGAAATGGCTTAACCATTGCCTTCTTCTGCACAGTACTAACCAGAGTTTGCTTCAGCATCAATCTGTTGTCTGTGAAAGATCCTCTGCCACTGTCAATTTCAACTACAGCTGCTGCCCAGTAGATGCCCATCAAGAGGTCCTCTGCCCGTCATATAGAGAATATCCATTCTCTTCTGCTGATGTAACCATTACTCCTGAGAAGGGTGGATGCATCTTAGTATGGTGTCTCCACTTTGACCATTCTGCCCTGGGTGACCCTGCTAGAAGACCAGCCTAGTGAGATAGCCTGGCCTCCTGGCAGCATTGCTCATGGCTTCTATGAACTCTCAAACCCCTCATTACGTTAAGGTGTGAATCCAAGTGGGGATTATGAAGAGTAGAGATAGATATAGGTGTACTAGCTTTCAATAGCATAATACAACTAAATGTATTATCCACCAAAAGATTTGCATTAAAACAAAAGTACAAAGTAAGGAGAAGCACCCAGTGGTTGAACACAGAGGTATATGTATTATGAGAAATTTCCAGAAGTCTACTTTACTTTGTGCTATATACAGTACTCAATCTGCGCAGAGAACCAAGTGTGACTTGAATTTGTTTTGGAATTGGTTTGTAAGATGGTTCATGAAGCCATCCTGCTCTTCAATCACTTATATCAACTTGGGGCAAAATCCAATGGGGTACTTATGCTCTTGCCAATTCTCGTACATCCCAGCAATTCTGGTATACAAATGGCCTCCACTATATTCAGAGTAGTGATGTAATACTTCTCAGGCAACTCAAAATAAGGGAAATATTTGTTTCTGGAAGGAGACAGATTGGTAGAACCCACATAAAGAGTCATGCTCCCTTCCTTCCTTCCAAAAAACCCCAAGCATATCCATTTGTTTTGGGTCTTCCTTTAGGAGGTGCTAAATCTCCTTTGACATGGTGGTGGGCCCACTTGTGCAAAAGAATTGGAGGGACCCACTACTTAGGACAGAGGGTAGAAACACCACCAGTGAATTCTGCCTCTGGTTTGCACATAATGAGAAGCTATCATGCATGAATTTCCCACAGGGCTTCATGTTGCCACTATTCTGAAAATTCAAGTTGGGGCAGGGATGTACCTCAGGTTGTTGTTATGTGGGAACCTGGCCAGTGTGGGTTGCTGGAATGGTTGACAAGCCATCCAAAACCCATGACCAGCTTTAGGGTTGATCACCTCAATAACCTATCTAGTTTGGGTTTGCACTTATCAAGAAGTTCTATCACAGCTTAAACTTTCAAAGTGGCAGCCAGATTGGCAGCGAGAAACCCCTTGGAGGAATTCACCCACAGTGACTTCTTCTTATGTGTAAAGCAGCTCACCATTTGGCATGTTGGTTTGGTTTTACAGCAACTTTGTTCTTCCATTGTTATCTCATGGCAAGTTAGCTCAAAACAAGTTGATTTTTCAAATGTTTATTGTAACAGATCTCTCTTTGTACTCAGTGTGGCCATCTTTTTAGAACAATCCAATATATTTACTGAAGGCAGATTGTGCCTAAATAAATATGATTCAGTTACACATTTTTCTAAACCCAAAACATAAAATAATGTGTGAAACAGCCCCATTTTTTCAAGCTGCCACTGCCATAAGTATCTAGAACAAAACAGCAGTCAGAGCCACCAGAGCAGGGAACAGTTTTAGAAGAGCCATTTTCTATTAATTAATTTTTAAAAAAACAAATAAAGTAGCAGTATTTTTTTTCTATACCATGAACTCCCAAAGAGTGAAGTCCATGGAAGTTTAAACATATGCAACATCATGCCTTCTGCAGCATTTCTATAAAACATTAAAATAACATTAATACTAAAGATGATCTCTAGTCAGAACATTAACTGGACTTTAGCTCTGCAGTGGATCACATACTTTGCATGAAAGAGTCTCATGTTCAATTTGTGGCATCTTAAAAGATAGGGCTGGGAAAGTCCTGGCTGAAACCATGCGAAGCCACTGCTAGTCAGTGAAGACAATACTAAGCAAAATGGACGAATGGCTTCAGTCTGTACAGGGAAGTTTGTAAGTTATCAAATTTTTTGTGTTTCCTTGAAGGCTATATACCAAGAGAAGTGAATGAAGGCATAAAGCATTAACTTAGGCATTCTGCATATAATTCATGAAAGTAAACATATGGAGAGCAACAGTGCACTGCATCATAACATTCTTTTCATTGTGCCATGTCATTAATCATAGTCTGTTCCAGGTACTCTTACTACGTGATGAAATCAGGAGCATTTTACAGAAAAAAGATACACTTCAGAAGAATTAGTCTTTATATAAACCTGCACAGTTTGGGACCTCAATACCTGTCAAAGCACATCTCCCAACTGCAATCTGCTTAGACACTATGCTCAACTGCTGGGGCCTTCTTCCAAGTGCCAACTCCTAGGAATGTTCAGAGGGTGGCTACAAGGGAGAGAGCTTTCTCTGTGGTGGCACCTCCATCTATGGAACAAGCTCCCCATTGTGGATCACAGGATATCTTTTTGGTGCCAGGTTAAGATGGCCCTTTATGCCAAGGCCTTTAATAATTTACTTGACTATGCAGGAGCTTTAAGGAATTATCCATCCAGGTGTTTTTTTTAATGGGGCCATTCTTTGCTGTATATTCTAGCTATTTTAAACTTTTTAATGTTTATCTGATGTTAAGATGTGTTATTATCTTGTTTCTATAGACTACTGTAAACCACCCAGAAAGTTTCAGCTATGGGGTACCACAAATAAATAAATCTCTGAAATGGCCCCTACTGGGGAGTCTAATGCTTGATAGTGCTTTCCACTTTATAAAGAACTAGAAACTGTCAGCATCTTTAAGGAAAATGTAAATATTTTAACTATATTTACTACACACATTTCAACAATTCTCAGCACTGTCTTTCCTGTCACCACTTCTATATTAGAGAAATATTTTCACATTTCAGTATGCAAGAAGTCAAATTACCACCAGCATATTTAAATATTTTCTAGCCTACTTCTCTCTCTCTCTCTCTCCTGCCCCAAGTTAATGAGTGGTCCATTTAACAACAGGATGCCTAACCAACAAAGGGAAAGATCTGTTCTCAGATTTCAATGGCTTATGCAGCAATAGACTAAGCGATAAAGGCTATGAGTCCATTCCTCTAACATAGTCTAAAGGATCATCTACATCTTTATTTTACCTTTCAGTCCAAATTCTCTTAGCAAACTACACTGCTAATCCATATGATAAGTGAGTCAAACAAAACACAAAACTCCTCTGTAGTCTAAACATGACTCCCCTCCCCATCATACAGCAAACTGTACAAAATCTTTCCAGAAAACTATGTATTTTCTCAAAAGGTATAAATTGGAAACAAGTAAATCTAGGAGTGAGTTATGAAAGTCGCAATCATTTAGGCAGCTGTAATATGGAAGGGTCTCAATAATCCACCCTGATATACCTTCCTGGACCCAGGGCACTCCACAATGTATTTCAGAGGCAGAAAAGTACATCTGCACCTCCTTCCATTAGTTAAAATGGGGCACCATTCCTTTGGCAAGTTTTACATAAGCTTAATTGAAATGAAAGCACCAATGTTACTAATATTGCCCAGCATATACTGGCTTTCAAAATTTGTAACCTTAGTAAACCAGGTGTACACTGATGGTAGGTTACCTCTACCTAAACTCACTTCATTGCAACAAAGCGGAAATTGTTGTATCCATCCTAAATGCTTACTTTTCTGAAATAGTGGGCAGGTTTGCACAACACAACAAGCCATACACTGTGGCTTGTTTGCCCATGACTGGTGAAGTATTTGACAAACAGGTATATTGTGCCTGTGGAACCACTCCTTCCCCCATCCCCCAGTCTTTCTGCAAGCATTCCAGGGACACTGTGGGAGCAGTGAGACTTCACCCACTCCCTGAAGCTAACATGAACCTTTTCATGCTTGCTATGGCTTATTCATTCCTTTTTCCTTTCCAACTGTCTTTTTGAGATTGCAAAAGCAGGTTGTCAAGGCTTCTTCTGTTATCCCAATGGGAGTACCCATGGGGTGGTTTGCCAAGGACCCCAACAGTGCTATTTGGGATCCCTCCCTTTAAACAAAATTAGACCAGTTGTGTGTATAAATAACTGTTGTTGTATTTTAACCCAATCTTCTTTGTTTGCATAAATGAATCAACTGGGATTAAGAAAGGAGAACCCTGGGGTAAGGTGCTGGGCCAAATCCAACAGGCATCCATGCTGTATAGTGTCTAGCACTGGGTTCAGGATAGTCTCCCCCCACCACACCATGACATCTGATCCACAGTCAGAGCTTTATCAGATTTGCCACGTTTCTTGAATCATCTGATACAAAAGGTGGAGCCTACTGCATGCATTCCCATTCTGTTCTTGTTCATATACTGTTCAATAAGCTATCAGCTCGGAAGATATGCTGAGAGAGAGTCTATTTTCACACCACAACCAAAACAAAACCATCTACAAACAAAATTTTCACCTAGTCATAGGTACCAGTGGTCCAACAGCCCTATGGACAGTAGCTATAACCAACCAACCACAATACAAAAGGATATATAATTACCCCAAATGGAGGATATGAAGAGGCAGCAGCAGCTGAAGCAACACCCACTGTGGGAGGTGGTATCCCTGAAGAAGAAGGTGGGAATAGACCCAAGGCATTCAGATTTAATCCTGGAATTAAATGTGCTTGAAGCTGCAATGACACAAGAAATGCTTAACTTTAACCATTTATTAAGAACACTGCAATTTTACATAAACATAAAAGCAGGCTGCTTACCTGTAACTGATGTTCTTTGAGTGGCCATCTGTGCATTCGCACATATGGGTGCTGCACCTGCGCAGTGCCTAGGCCGGAAAGATTGAAAGCTAACAGTTTTGGCAGGAAAACTCCGCTCCCCTCCCCCTCAGCAGTATATATAGAGCAGAGTGTCCGCCATTTTCCCCAGTCTTTGGAGACCGAACGTTCGCCACCTTCTGAAAGAGGATGGCATGACAACTCGTTAGGAACCGTGGCAATAGCATATGGTACCGATGCATAATAACTTACCAGGCACCAAAGCAAAAGCAAATGGTACCGATGAAAGAAACCATTCACCGACACCGAGCGGGGCTGGTGGGTGGGCTATGTGAATGCACAGATGGCCACTCGAAGAAGATTAGTTACAGGTAAGCAACCTGTTTTCTTCGTCGTGGTCTCTGTGCATCACACATATGGGTGAGCAGCAAACTTACCAGAATTGGTGGAGGGCGGTGTCATCATTGAAGAATGGCAGAGAGAGCAGCCCTCCTGAAGGAACAGTCTCTTCTGGCACGCACATCAAGGCAGTAGTGCTTGGCGAAAGTACACGGAGTGGCCCAAGTCATGGCTTTGCAGACCTCTTGGATTGGGATACCCGTGGCAAATGCAGAGGAAGCTGCAACTGCTCTAGTGGAATGACCCCTCGGAACAACAGGTAAGTCTAGCTTTGCAAGCTGGTACGCCAACAATATGGTCTGAACAATCCATTTCGAAAGTCTCTGAGACAAAACAGGCAATCCTTGGTCCCGTTGAGAGTACTTCACAAATAGTCTAATAAAACGTCTAAAAGTTTCTGTACATGATCTGTAAAAAGCCAAGCAGCGTCGTACATCCAAAGTATGCAAAGTCCTTTCGATTGGGTTCGACGGCGATGGAAAGAAGGCAGGCAACACTATCTCTTGATTCAGATGGAATGGCGTGGCCACTTTAGGAAGGATCCATTCTCAGAACCACCTTCTCCTTATGGAAGCTAAGATAAGGTGGATCTATTCGAAGAGCACAAAGTTCACTGGCTCTTCGAACTGATGTAACTGCAACAAGAAAAGCCATCTTCCAAGATACAAGACGCATATCGACAGTTGCTAGGGGTTCAAATGGTGGTCTTGCAAGTGCTTGAAGGACGACTGAAAGACTCCATGTGGGCATGACAGGCCAAATACAAGGATGAAGATTTTGCAGTCCTTTTAGAAATTTCCTTATAAGTGGTTGTGAAAACACTGACGATCCCTGTATTGTACCGCGATAATGTGACACCGCAGCTGCATAGACCTTAACTGACGAAGGTTTAAGTCCCGAACGATGTAGCTGCAACAGAAACTGAAGAATATTCTCCACTGAAGCTGCCATTGGATTGAATGAATGTGACTCCGCGAAAGATGAGAAGCGGCGCCACTTTGCTGCATAAGACTTCCGAGTTGATGGTCTTAGTGCAGACTCGAGAATCCTTAAAACGTCCGGGTCTAAGGAACATGGTCCTGACGGTACATCTATCGGTACCAAGGCAGTGAGGGGATCCTATTGGTCATGAGTTGAATTACTGAGCAACCTAGTAGATCTCAGTTCTGGAGTAGTGTCGTTAGCCAATGAATTCACCACACTGTGAGATTCAATGAGGGTAGGTCTGGGTGACAACGCCTTTTTGTTGAGTTAGCAGATCTTGTCTTGATGGAAGACGAAGGAAGGTGCTGTTCGAGATCCGAAGGAGAGTGGAAAACCACGGCTTGACGAGGCCACCAAGGTGTTATCAATATTCCTGTGGCATCATCGTGCACGATCTTCGGTACAACTTTTATCAGTAGAGGAATAGGTGGGAACGCGTAAATCCTGAAGTTTGTCCAAGGAATCATAAGGGCATCTCCCATCAATTCTGGTCCTATTCCTGCTCTGGAGCACAATCTTTTGCATACCCTGTTCCTGTGGGTAGCAAATAGGTCTATGTCCGAATGTCTCCAAAGTTGGAATAACGTCGTGCAGACCTGGGGATTTAACTCCCATTCGTAGGTCAAGGACATGTGTCTGCTCAGAGTGTTGGCTTCCTCGTTGTTGGTCCTGGCAAGATGGACCACTAGGAGGGTTATACCCCTCGGGATGCACCATTCCCAGATGTCCATAGACAGGCGAGCTAGGGCAATGGACTTTGTTCCGCCCTGTTTGTTGATACAGAACACTGCCACTACACTGTCAGACGTAATCTGCACCACTTGTTGGCAGACAGTTTCCTCGAAGGACCGAAGCGCTTTGAAGATGGCTAAGAGCTCGAGGTAATTGATGTGACTCGATTCCTGACAGCTCCACATGCCCTGGGACCGAAGTCCTGCACATACTGCAGCCCACCCGATCAGTGAAGCATCAGTATATAGAGTCAGCGTTGGGTGAGGGCCTTGGAATGGGGTACCCACATTTAAGTTGGCTGGGGTAGTCCACCAAGTCAACGTCCGTAGGACAGTGCGAGGCATTCAAAGTGGCTTGTCAGGCAAATCTCATTGTGGACGAAAGTTCTTGTTGAACCAGAGTTGAAGAGGACGAAACTTCAACCTGGCGTGTGGGACAATGGCGACAGTGGCAGCCATGTGACCCAAGAGTCTCTGAATTGTGAGCGCTGGGACGACGTTCTGTCGAATCCAAGAAATACAGGAGCGGAGACTGTCCTGACAAGTTGCGGGGAGGAACACCCTTGCTACTGTGGAATCAAGATGAGCTCTGATGAAATCTATCACCTGCGTAGGGACAAGGGATGATTTTTCACGGTTAATACAAAGTCCTAAATTGTCCAACAGTGCACAAGTCACCTCAACAGCTGACAGAAGACTTTCGCAGGTCTGCGAAACTATAAGCCAGTCATCCAGGTAAGGGTACACTTGGATGCCCTGGAGCCGTAGATGTGCACACACTGGGGCCATACATTTCGTGAAGATGCTTGGGGCCGTGGCCAAACCGAATGGGAGGACACTGAATTCGTATATGTCAGTCCTGACAGTGAAACGTAGAAGACTTCTATGGCTTGGATGGATCGAAAAATGGAAGTAGGCATCTTTCAGATCCAGTGAGGTGAACCAACTCCCTCTCCTCAGCAGCGGAAGGATATTTTGAAGGGCAGTCATCCAAAATTTCTTTGGTTTGATAAATCTGTTGATATTTTGGAGGTCCAAGATCGGACGAAGACCACCATCCTGTTTAGGGACCATAAAATATTTCGAATACAATCCCTGGAGCCCATCAGAGCTAGACAGTTGCTGAATCACGCCCTTATGAAGCAGTTGATGTACTTCGTCCACTAATACCAGAGAAAGCGGTGTAAATCGAATCTGGCTCAATGAAGGAACAGTATCAAATTCTATTCTGTATCCGAGCTGTATGATGGATAAAACCCACCGATCAGATGTGATGGACTCCTAAATGGGGAGTCGACCTTGCAGCCATTCCCCAAAAGGGAGGGGGAAAGGTGGGTGTGGAGGTGGAGGAGAGGTTCGCCCGTCCCATCAGTGTTGATGCTTTTCCATTTCGAAATGGCAACGGCCTTGTTGAAAACACTGATAGGGTTGTTGTCTCCTACGTTGAGGCCGCTGTTGATACTGCCTCTGCGGGGGCTGGTAGCGGTAGGATGGACGCGACCATGTCCACTTAAGTTTTTGCTGTCCCGGCAATTCCATCCGTCTTGCTGTCATGCGGGATTCATGGATGGACTTGAGCTTATGGTCCGTCCGCGAATGAAAAAGCCCAGAGCCATCAAAGGGCATTTCTTCTATTCGCTGCTTCATCTCGTCAGGGAAGTTGCAGTTCCTCAACCAGGCGTGCCTTTGCAGTGAAATGGCCCTGACAAGAGCCCTCAAATCCGTATCCACATGATGACAGGCTGTGGATAGTTGCTGTATAGCCACCTGCATACCCTCCTTGATGAAAGTCCTAGCCAAATCCTGTTGTTGTTCCGGCAGGGAGGCGACGATGTTATTCAGCCTCTGCATAATAAAGAATTGATACCTGGCCAGGGTGGCTTCGTAATTAGACATATGAAGACCAAGTCCTGCAGCCGCGTAGACCCTGCATGCCAAGGTATCAATCTTGCAGCCCTCCTTATCTTGGGGGGTGGTATGTCCTCTGGCTTCTCTGCCTTGGGATGATAGAGCAAGAAGGGTATATCACTCTCCCGGACCCGATACATGGATTCGTATCCTCTCACTGTGGGCTGAGTCTGGGAAGGCAAGTCCCAAGGTTGAGTCATCGCCTGCCGCAGCGTTGTAATCAGCGGCAGGACAATTGAAGGTGACTGCTCTCCCCTGACAATGTCATAGAACTTGTCAGTGCTTGGATCTGGCTGATGTTGCGCCTCGATCTCGAGCGACTGAACAAGTCTAGACATGAGCTCTCCGAATGAGATGTGGGACTCTTCCGGTGACGATGGCCCGAGATGTTATGAGAACATCAGGGGAAGTGGATTCTGCATCGAAGTCAGAGTCGGGCCCAAGGTGGTACGGTTCCGACGAGGAGGTCCCCAGTGTAGTGGGACGTTCAGGTTCCGCATGTCTAGAAGTGGATGGCATATCCTCATGGGCGGATGGTGAGGAACGCTCCCTTGGTTGAGGACGAAATCCAAAGGAGTGGTAATCTTCCCAGCCTGATGGGTAATTATAGTAGGGCTGGAATCATCCTTCTCACCTTTCATCCATGCGGGACCAAGCCCTGGGAGGGGAGTCTTGAATCTCCCCATCGGAGATAGACTCGTGATGCGGTTCCTTGGACAACTCAATAGGTTGACCCTGTTGAGGGGCAGGTTGTATTGGAGACCCCGGTGGGGTAACCTGCATCGTCGCCTGAAGCATCGGTACCGATGGCGTTGGTACCAAAGCTGCCGTCGGGACTGATGGTGCTGTCGAACCCAAATCGCTATGCCTCTTCTTATGGGGCGGTTTGGACACTTTATCTTTCTTCGCCTTTTTGTGGGCAGAAGAGTGATCCGACCCACCATGGGCCCCGGAGGGAGAATTTCCATCGTCCGATGGCTGCGACTGAGGCATGGGTGGCATGGACGAAGAGTGTTGTCCGGGCATGCCCGAGGCAGAGGCTGGGCATTGGCCTGATGCAGTCGAAGGAGCAGCCTTGCACTTGGCGGATGGAGCATGCGCTGGCCCGGTTTTGGCCGCAGGCTGATCTGACAGCATCAGCGCTTGGTCCCATAGGAGCTTTTGCAAGCGATTCTCCCTATTTATTTACGCTTGCTTAGTAAAAGCAAGGCAATGGCGGCATTTATCTGTCCTGTGCCCCTCACCGAGGCAAAGGAGGCACAAGTCATGAGGGTCCGCCAGGGACAACTTGGACCCACATTCCACACATTTGTGGAAGGCCACCCGCTACACCATCGTAGAAAAAGAAAGGAATAATGTATAGGAAAGAGCGAAAGATAATATTTTTGTTAATTTTTTTATATAGGTAAGAACGAAGAAAAAGAGAAAGGTATAACAAGGGAATAACAACTTGGAGCAATAGCAACGAAGAGTATAGGAACAATAAGAATAAAAGGAAATACTGAGTCAAGCGAGAGACAAACAGGCATGAGGCACAGTGAATGGCGGTCGCAAAAGACTGGTGAAAATGGTGGACACTCTGCTTTATATATACTGCTGAGGGGGAGGGGAGCAGAGTTTTCCCACCAAAACTGTTAGCTTTCAATCTTTCCGGCCTAGGCACTGCGCAGGCGCAGCACCCATATGTGTGATGCACAGAGGCCACGACGAAGAACTTTCTTATTTAGGGTGCCAATGTCAAAACATTAACCTAGGCTGACATTTAACTTTGCCGATAAATTAATGGCAGTATCCTGTACCAAGATCGTTAGTTGTTTCAGACTTTTGTCACTGTTCTCCTAAACACAGCTGTAGTCTGACTAAGCTATTGTGTTAGCAAATTAGTACTTGAAATATAAATGCAACATTCACTCTTACCCTACAGTACTATGACAGCATTGCAAGAGAACCTAAACAGACATTGCAAGAAACAGCGCAGCCAAGCCCACAAATTTTAATTTCAGGACAGAATTCTATGCAGGTTAGAAAGAGAGAAAGGCTTACAACCCTCAGTGTTCTATTTTTTCATTAACACCTGAGGAAAAAGTATCACCTATTCACTCTTAAACCAACCATTTAACTTGTAGGCCAATCCAAGAACTTCTTTTTATTGGGAAGTATAAAAAATAATGAAAATAATGAAATAGACTAGCTTGCTGGCTGATGAAGTAGTATACAGTTCTGACACACCATAAAACCGTTACCTATTGTATGCCATCATTAAGCAGTAAAGCAATTATTTATCTAATTCGTGCAGCAGCAGCAGCAAGAGCCCAAATACGTAAGACTACCAATCTGGGCATCCTGTGATGAGTCAGAAGGTGGACTCGCATGTGATGACAATCCAGTCTGTGAATACACTATGCAAGATGGTTTGGGCATGAAATAATTCACTGTGTGCCTAACAAACAACCGAGCTTAACATGAGTTGTCTCCTAGATTTCCTTCTTAGTCCTCCCATCCCAGGGACACTCTGTAGAATATGTCTTTTCTGCCCTCTCTATCATGACCACGAGCACATTTTCCCTCACCATAGCTTCCCTCCCACTTTTTTTTGGAGATTACTTTCTGCAATCTTTGAGTTGGCAGCTAGTAACAGCTTCTCAATGTGACCAAATAGCACACTAAAGAAGCTATCACTAGTTTGTCATCCTCAATTTTTAAAAACAAAATTAGCACAAGAAATTTGTACAATTTTAATGCATTTTAAATTATAGGTTTTTTAAAATGGACTTGTACAAGGGTGCACTTTCATGGCTCTGAAATGGCAAACTTTGCCTGAGCCATGTCCTCAGATTATGTGCTGTCAACAGGTATGTACCACCAGCATTGAACCAGAGAGGCTGCAAAAAGCTTTATTTTTCACTTTGCTTTTTTGATAATTGACAAAATGTTGGCTGTCAAGAAAGAACAAAGTTGTGAGCAATCTTACTTTTTAAAAGGGGTAGAATTCCTTCTTTTCAAAACAAAACTCTCTAGGGAATTTTTTGGACCTGACTCTTGTCAGTTTCCTTACACTTTTCCAACCTTTTAATGAGATGATGGGTCACTATTCATTCATTCATTCATTCATTCATTCATTCATTCATTCATTCATTCATTTAAACATTTCTATGCCGCCCCTTGCCGTAGCCTCCGGGCAGCTCACAACATAATAAAATACACAATAAATTAAAACAATAACAATTAAAATATATACATTGGAATAAAATAAGCCACCCTGGCCAAATAAAATTCAATGATATTAACATTTAAAATGCTGCTTAAATAAAAAGGTCTTCGCCTGGCGCCGAAAAACAAATAACGACGGCGCCAGGCGGACCTCTCTGGGGAGCGCATTCCATAACTTAGGCGCCACCGCTGTGAAAGCCCTCCTCCAAGTAACCACCCTCCTAATTTCCTTCACTGAGGGCTCCCGGAGGAGGGCCTCTCCCGCTGATCTCAGGGGGCGGCTGGGCATATACGGACGTAAGCGCTCCTTCAGGTAACCAGGACCCAAGCCGTTTAGGGCTTTATAGGTCATCACCAAAACCTTGAATTGGGCCCGGACTTCAATGGGGAGCCAGTGAAGCTGACGGAGAACTGGAGTCATGTGAACATAACGTCCAGTCCCCGTCAGCAGCCTGGCAGCTCTATTTTGAACCAGTTGAAGTATCCGGACCGTCTTCAAGAGTAACTCCACGTAGAGCGCATTACAGAAGTCAAGACGGGAAGTCACCAGTGCATGAGTCACTGTTGCGAGGCAGTCGCACTCCAGATAGGGGCGCAGCTGATGAATCAGCCGAAGCTGGAGGAAAGCGCTCCTCGCCACTGCTGTTACCTGAGCTTCGAGTGAAAGCTCCGGGTCGAGGAACACTCCCAAGCTGCGAACCTTATCCCTAGGAGGGAGTGCAACCCCGTTCAGGACAAGGTTCAATTCACCTTCTCCGAAGCCTGAACCGCCTACCAACAGGACCTCCGTCTTGTCTGGATTGACTACTAGCTATTAAGATGCCAGTTCCCTTATAAAAGGGATTTTTTAAAAAAAGTGTTTCAAGTTTGTTTTTGTTTTACATGGATGTATGTATTCATGCTTACATATTTCCCTGTCCGAACAAAGCAACATATGAGTAGCCTAGTCAAGAAACCTCTTTTAAAAGGAACTGAATTTTTGATGGTTGTCAATGTTCCATCCTCCCTTTTAAAAAGAGGTTTGCACTTTTCTGCTTTCCCTAAAGTGGAAGGGACTGCAGGTGGCGCAGTGGTTTAAACCATGGTGCTGCTGGGCTAGTTGATCGAAAGGTCGCCAGTTCGAATCTGCACAACGGGGTGGGGTCCCATTGCTCCGTCCCAGCTCCTGCCAACCTTGCAGTTCGAAAGCATGCAAATGCAAGTAGATAAAAAGGTACCACTTTGGTGGGCAGGTAACAGTGTTCCATGCACTTTGGTGTTTAGTCATGCTGGCCACATGACCATGGAGACTGTCTGCGGACAAACGCTGGCTCCCTCGGCTAGGAAACAGAGATGAGCACCGCCCCCCTAGAATCAGGCATGACTGGACTTAATGTCAAGGGGAAACCTTTACCTTTAAAGTGGAAAAGTGTGAGGAGTCTGACAAGAGTCAGCTTTTACTGTTACCACCACCAAAAAATAAAATCCTTAGAGGATTTTGTTATGAAAAACAAGATCTATTGGATTCCAGTAAGGGATATAAATTTCCAGCAGGGACAAAAGGGTGAATACAAAATGACTCATGATCACAGCAGGGGGCACTCAGACAGTGACTGTTCTATTATGCTGCTTCAGCATCAGTGGTGCTGGTGGAACTGGTAATGGCCTGGATTAGCTTGGAAACAGTTTTTCCTACTCTTGTTGAGTGCCTCACTTGCTACTTCTTGCAACCCATGATGGGATTGGTCATCTGGGTTTGAACAACCTGAGTGGCAACCCACCCCTGGCCTTACAACCTCTGCAACAAGTCATGGGTTGTTGGCATACCATGATGTCCCAAACAAGCTACCTGCAGGAAGCAGTATGGGTTCACAGGACACAAAAACATATTGTTGCTTGTCACCCATGACAGATTGTTGTGTTGTGAAAACCCAATCAAAACTTGTGGGTGCTCTAGCTGGCTGACCATGCTGAACAACAGTCAATAAAGCTGTTGTTGCTTGGCAATGTGTGATACAAAAAGTGAAGGTGACTTGTCAGTAAAAACTGCTTTGGTTAGGGTTTTGAAACAGAAAAAAAAGCTCAGGAGAGTGAAAAGGAGAAAATTTCAGAGATTTACTAAATGTTAATCACATTGTTTATAGCCTTTTTTGAAGCCATGAAGTCTGAGAACTTTAAAAAGTTACAGGATGTTGATTTCTGAATGAAATACCAAATATGATGCTTTCACAATGTAGTCAGGGATACATACAAGCCTGATTATGACTTCTAAACAGAATCATACAGGAAAGACCACTTTTCATGGACAAGTTGAGCTTTCCCTATGATTGAATAAAACAGGTTTGATGCTTGTATGTATTTAATGTTTTCACCAGAAAACAGAATTGACTGTAACTTACTTTCTAAAGATGACAATAGGGGATTTACCTTCACCTGTATACCTTCTGCCAATTATCTTATCTGGAGGAGGATCAGACAAATGAGCAACTTGAACCCTGCCATATGAAATGCACTTACATTCATAGCAGCAATATCGTTTTCATATGACTCCCTGATTTTCTTCATTATTTCTTCCTCAGCCTTGGCACATGTTTCAATACTGCCTTTAACTGTAATGGTCCTTTCTGGATTATATAGTGTCAGGTCCTGCAATCTGCAAAGCACGGTATGCACGGAATAGGTACAGGTGGTAACAGAAACAGAAATTTACACCTAGAAGACAACACATTCTGTAGGATATGCACAACCCAGACAAGCAGTAGCCACCCCTTGAACTTTCACCTGTGGGATGCCAGAGTAAAGAATTCCTGGCAGCCAACCCACCTTCAGGTTAAATATAGCTAGGTACTACCAGGGCACTTATTTAACAAGCATCTTTTTCCTTTTGAGCTTTGTCTGACCCAGAGCAACACAACAGGCCCAAATGAGGAGAGAGCAAGTCTCATGCAAGAAACTAGTGAGATGCAGCCTTACCACCCACTTCTTATACTTCTTAAACAATTGTGGTATTCTCAGAAAAAAACACAATTATGACTATTTTAGACCAAGGATACAGGAGATAGCATTCTGTAGGCAAGGAAGGAGTTACAATTTTCCAATCTCTTAAAATTTGGCCGTTCCAGGTTTCTAGTTAGTTGTTGCATTCAAAATGCAGTGCCATATTGTTTATGCATAAGAGCACGCATAATTTGATGTGACTTGTGTCCTGGTATTGTTTACTATTTAACATTTTTATTTTAAGAGAGATATATAAGGTCTTGGCAGATGCAACAGGCTTCAGAGCTCAGCTGGTCTTAGCTATAAGATTGGCAAAACCAAAATATTTGTCAAGTTATACAGATAAGATAGGATCGAAGCATACCTAATTTACAAACCTTTTTAACAGTCTTTCAACAGCAAGTCACAACAGGACAAAATTATTTTCCCTTGCAATGAAAGTAATAAAGGTCCAAAACTTATTTACTTACCATATATATCAATTAAGTAGCAATAATCCAAGAGATATTTTAAACAGAGCAGAACATTATAACTAATTCAATGGATGCTACCTGGTAAAGCTTCTATTTTATCTTTCCTATTTAACAAAAGATTAAGCTTTTGATAATCATTAGGAAAAATCTTCTCTGACAACAGGAAAAATCAATATATCTCACTCTTATCTTATTGTCTGACATAAAAAAGCAAATGCAGAACTTTAAATCTATAGTGCAAACCGTTATGACATCCTTTCAAGACACTAGTATTTCTTTCTCTACAGAAATAAAAAGGACATCCTGAAGTGAGTTACTCCTTTTTTTGGACTCTGGAGGCAAAAATGACCAGACTTTTTGTTGTCTCTGGTAGGGGAGATCCCCTGCTAGTTCAAGGCTTGCTACAGCTACCTGTAGGTGGGTGGTATTCCTGTTTAGGTGCCAAGGCAGCAAAGGAAGAGTACAATGTGTTGGGAAATGGCCAGAGAGCTTCAGCTGTTGAGTGGTATAGAAATTAAATACATAAGAAATAAGATGCCCCAAACAATAAAGAGGGAAACCAGTGAAGCCTGCGCGATAGGCTGGTCAGGGATGGAGATAGAGGGGAAGTATTCAAGCAAAATCAGTTGTAAAACTCTGAATGGAATAGATGTCTCTACAATAGTGGATGGAAAGGAGAATGGAGATCAAGCATAGGCTGAAGACAAACTGAAGGCACAGATTGGAATACTGGCTGCAAGTGGCCTAGAAGCCCCTTGAATATGGCAGCAAAATGCATCTCCATCCAACATCACATAGCTTGCATTACTGACTTTGTTGCTATGCATACTGGTTTGGGGAAGCAACTTGCTTTCTGCAATTTGAGAGGAAGAATGGGAATCCTGCCCCATTCACTGTCTGGAAAACAGGATCTCTCCTCCTCTAGTTTACTCTCATGCCTAGAGGTACACAGGATTCCTTAGCAAGGCTGATTCCTTGCTTCTGAAACACTGTTTTGCCTATCTCTCTCTTTGCTAATTATCCTGTTCATTAAACAGGAAGAAAAAAAGAAAAAAAAGCTTGAACATTCAATAACTGTAACAGAAGGCCACCAAGGGAACAGAACAAAACATCTGTTCTCCTGCTGAAAGCAGGTCATGAACTGAAAGGTTTCTCCCTTCCAACCAGACGAAATAAGGTATCTGATGGATCAGCTCTGTCCCTAGAATGTCTTGATAGTAAAGTCCTTCTCTTTGTTAACATCCTGCTCTGATAGAGAAGGTACAGTTTGGTTACAAAGTACTTTGAATTTCTCTCTCTCAAATTTACATGGGTCCAACTGGAAAAAAGGCAAGAATCATGCACACATATTTAAACAGCAAATCTATAAAGGCAGCTCTACACTTTGGCTGATGGCCAAGATTCAGTACTACAGTAGTATGAAAGGAAAAAAGTTCCTGATGTCAAGAACACTCAAGACAGGTCATTCTCCTGTTAAAACTTGCTGCATTTCAAGAGTCCTTCAGATAGCTTCATGTAATTACCAGTATTGAAATATTGTGACCAACAGGTAGAATGGAAGTCATAGGCTCAAATTTATGCTAAGTCACAAATGTGTGAGCCCTGAAATGTACCTGAGCTTTCTCTGTCTCTCTTCCCAGCAGTAACTCAAAACAGAGATGTCTCCATTACCGAGTTACTGAAAGGCATGACAGTTATTATGAAATAATATGCATATTAAACATGATGCATTAAGCTTGAACCAACAGAGTGTTCTGTTCAACCAGGAAACATTAACATCTAGAATGAATTCCAGAGGGGCAGCCATGTTACTCATCTGTAGAAAATCATCTGCATGTCCAGTGGCACTTTAAAATATAGCATAATCTTTTGAAAACTAAAGCCCTCATCATTTATACATGCACAAAGTATGCTTGTATATTTGCAGAAAAATGTATTTTGGACTCAAAAGCCCTTTAACGTGCAATGCTAACAATCAGTCTGCAGCAATCCTATTCAGAGCTAAATGCATCTCATCAACTGCAGTTGAGTAGCTTACTGGAATAAGCAATGGTATGAATGCAGATAATATTTGCTTTTAGAAAACCCTGTAGGTTATTAAATTAGTTCCCATAAGTATGTAATTTTTAAATTATTGGTTCATCATATGGTTTCCTAAAACAGGTTTTATCATAGTCTCTGTAAAAACTGGATTTGGTTGTTGATTTATGGATCTGCTATTTGAGTGTTTTTAGTACCATTGAAGACACTAGAAGAGGAAATTCTTAACATGCTCCACATGCTCTCTCTCCCTCTCGCTTAGTGCACGTGTATAGTTAGCAATGTAATAAATGAATACTTACGGAGATATTGTGATTTTAGTGTCTGTGTCCTGTTCAATTTTCTTCAAATTCCGTCCTTCTTTGCCAATAAGTCGGCCAACAAAGTTGTTATGTGCTAGTATCTTCAAGGGGATTTCTTCTGTACTGTAATCAGTCCCAAGAATTGTATAAATTCAAAGTCTCATAATTCACTAGCAGGTACAAATTAAGAAGCTAAAACATTCTTCAGGGAATCAAACTGCAAAAAAATAACTATATAATCTAGAAATTCTTAAACTGTCATGGTAAAATTTCTCTAGATTAAAAAAAAACCCTTATGAATTTTTTCAAGTATTAATAGTATTCAACATAATGATAAAGCTGTTTTATCATTCTGCCATTTTTTGACCCTAGAGCAAGATTTTGTCACTCCTCACAAACACAGATTCTTCCTAACTCTGAACAGGAAGAAATGAAAGGTGCCTACACTGTTACACTATATATCTTCCCTATCTTAAAGGGGAACTTTTCTTTTCTACCTAATGGCCACAGACTGCCTGGGCTGCAAAGAGAAAAGTAAAGAATGAGTTTGTAGGCACTCCTTTGTGTAAAGGCTGAGAACTACATTAGGTCCTTCAGCTGTGGTTACTTATCACAATATGGCTTAACGAAGGCAAAACTTTTTTACCTTGTAAGTGACAGACTAACTGGTATGAAGGGTGAAGAAAAGCTCTGTAAGACACCAAGAGAACCTTTGGGTTGTGAGGCAGCACAGAAATGGAATTAAATAAATAAAAGCAAAGCTCGCCTCCTTAATGCTTTTTCACATTTACAAAACAGATTCTTATGTTACATGGAGTGGCACGGCTTCTCCATTCCCTGAGGTTCCTGCAATGCTGCTCCAGTAACACAAGAGCATAGCAATCACAGAGGAAGAGTAATGTCCAATAACATTCCATTCCCGGATCTAATTTCGAGCATGACTGCTTAGATTCTGTGTTCCTATGTTACCAAAGGGGGATAAGGATGGAAGCACTGCACTAAGGGAAATATAAAATTTGGCCCAGAGAATACCTTCCCTTTTTCAACTTTGTCAAAGTGATTTTAAACAAACTACCTCCTCCACCCCTCAGCCAGCCACTGCCTACACATGGGTGCCTTAAAATTATACCTTGCATTACAATCTAATTCTCTCCTAAAATGATTTGCACTAGCATCAACTGCCATAACATAGTCACTATTTCAAATGTAGCTGTCTTTCAGTCACTGCTATTGCTCAACTCCAACATGCAAAACACTCACTGTTTACTATATCATTACTAGATGAAGCTGGAATTGTATGCAACATATCTGTCTGTTACAAAAGAATATGAACATTATCATCACCTTCATATGATTTGTTCCGTTTCTAAATACTAGAAATTTCCTTCAAAGTCAGTCAGTCCAGATTCTACAAGGCTCTCCCCTCACACACTTTTTGAAACTACACAGAACTGGTACCAAGAAGTAAAACAATTCTGTTTTGCAGTAGTTCATCAACTACCTCCTTCTGCCATTTTCCTTTACATACAAACACAACACAGGGATCAAGACACAACTATGAGATCATCAATATTTGTGTAAAATACTTACTACTGTTATTTATTTTAGATGTATCATTGAACATTTATTCATTCTTAAAACAGTCCTTACTCACAATTTTGTATCTTGAGCTTCTTTCTGCATTATCTCCATGATAATTTTGCAAGCAGCTGAGCACCCTTCTGGAGTAGAATGGATTGTGATTGGTTTTTCAGCAGCACCTGCATTTTCTTTACGATGAATATCAATTCTGGAAAGAAAACAAAGTAAAAAAAATGTTTGCAGTTTTCAGAAAGAAATTCCAAGGTCAGTACCACGAGCCAAGTGAACTGATATAGAATAAAGAACTGGTGGCTTGGATATGTATCCTCCAGTTGCATCAAAAGATGCTTCCAGTCCATTCAATGGAACTCCCTCTTCCGCCAAAACACATGCAGTAATGAAAACAGGATGAGCATTTACCATCAGCTGATACATGCATGCAGAAGGACATGTCTGTGCACAGATTTTCTCTGCTGGAGCAATGGCAATTCCTGACAAAGATCATTAAGATTCTATATCCAGCAAATGTCATAGGTTGTATCCAGGATCTGTATTCTGCCAGAGATTCTTTCCATGAAAGAAACAGCTCTGCTTGTAGAAGGACTCAGCCTAATTTCTGGAGACATGCTGTCTGCCCAAACCCCAGTTCATCCAAACAGCAGATTCTCTTGACTATTTTCAAGGGGCTGTAGGGATTACCACAGGAAAGCGGGAATGGATGTCTGTTTCTGCCAGTGCAGTTGACTCAATGCAAATCTAGAATTAGATTTATAAATAAATCATATTCACCCATTTATCATAAGGTTGTCTAAGATGGTACTTAGGGTTAGGGTAATGGACAGCTTGATTAAACATCATGTCCAAGTATTGTCTGCATCATGCTGCAGCTTCCTATAACCTCAAAAAAATCATTTTTCTGTTGTCAAGTGCCACTGTGGGGTAGTGATTATCACACTGTACTGGAACTCAGGAGATCTGGCTTCTAGTACCCCCTAAGCCATGAATCAGATTGGGTGACTTTGGGGTAGTCACAGACTTTTACCCTGACCTACTTCACAGGATTGTTGTGGCGAGGATTATATAAGCTTCCTTGGGTTCCTTGCAGGGAAAATATGAGATAAAAACAAAAACCAGGGAAAAAACCCAGAAACAATTCCTCATCAGTTGCTTGTTAGTTGTCTCTATGCTACCAACACTGTTCCTCTAACAAATCTACTAATTCAGCAAGTATCAGCATTCAGATCTGCAGCAATAAGCAACTGGAACACCAACATAGCTCAGTGAACAAAAAGGTGCTACAATGGGATTTAAAAAAACAGCCAACAACTCCCAAAAGCTATTACCTCAAAATGAGCATCAATATAAGCAATGAAATGTAGAACCCTCACTTGGTAACTAGAGGTAAAACATAGCTCAAGGTTACTGATTGCTCCAATAAAAGATAATACAGAGTTGAAATACAGAGTTAAGACTTCATTTGATAGTTTCCCTATGCTCAGGTTTAATGGAAAACACTGCAGACCCACATTAGGCTAGTCATAATGTCAGATCAAACTATGGTTGAAACTGCAAGCACCTGCAGATTTGCCATGTTTCTCTCCTCACAAAGTTCTACATCCCATTTTCAGCTCATATTTTAACTGTAGCTGTTTCACTATTTATTACATATGTAGCATGACTCTCCCAAAAACCTTATAAAAGTATGTTACTCAAGGTGGCTAACAATATTAAAACTGACATTTAAACAAAAACTTAATTATAACATAAAACAAGTAAATTAAAAAATATAACAATAAAAGAAAAAAGCAGCACATGACCAAAAATTCTTCAAAATCAAATCAGTTTACATGCTAAAAGCCTGGATTTGCCTGCTGCCAAAGAAAACTTAGTCTCCCTCTCAACAATAAGTTCCAAAATTACTTAGAATAGTGACTGAAAAGACCTTCTCTTGTGTTCCCATGAAACAACTCGGACAGTAGCAGAACACTGACCAAGGGCACCCAAGAAGGTCTTGGGCAGGTTTACATGGGTGAATTCTGTTTTTCAGGTGGCTTTGTCCCAAGTCAAAAATGATTCTGTAAGTCATCATCAGCACTCTGATTTGCGCCCAGGAACAAACCAGTGTAAGTAAACAGTTGTGAGTCACATGCTCCCTGTTGCCTGGCCTCAGAATCCTGAACCAGTTGAAGTTTCCGGTCACTTCTTCAAAGGCACTCCCACACAGAGACCATTCCAAACGGAACTAAAATATGTGTGACTGGATCAAAGGGGCACAACCAGGGCACTATTCACAAGTGCAAATGCACTTCTGGCCACAGCTGAAACCTGGTTATTTAGGTTCAGGGCTGAATCCTAGAATATGTCCAAATTGGAAACCTGTCTTTAAGGGCAGTGTAACTACATCCAGCATTGTTTTAGCCCCTGTTCCACCTGACTAAATAGGAATACCTTGGTCTCATCTAGACGCAGTCCCATACTGACATCAAACACTAATTCAAATTTAGAATAGCTTCCTTGGATTAAGAGATAGGGCTGGGTGTTATTGGTAATTTGTGGCTCTGGACACCAAGACTCCAAACAAACTTTCCTAGTGGATTTATGTTGATGTTGAATAGTAAGGCAGACAAGATAAAATCTGGAGGGATACCACAGGCCAACAATTATAGCTTTGAACAGAAGTCCTTCAGCACCACTTTCTAAAATTGCCCCCTTCAAATAAAATCAAATTAACTATAAAATAATGACTCCAAGACTCATCCCAGAGAGATGTCTCAGAAGGTACCATGGTTTATAGAACTGAAAGCCACTGAGAGTCCTAACAGATCTACAGGGATATACAGTGGTGCCTCGTATGTTGAATTTAATTCATTTCAGGAGGCTGTTTAATATATATATATGTATGTATGTATGTATGTATGTATGTATATATATATTAAAGGCCCATCTTAATTCACTCTAAATTAAAACAAGGATTAGAAGGCAATCTGGTTTAGAAACTAGCCATGTTTAATCATAACTAAAGTTGTACCAGTTAATACTGAACTAGTTATTTAACAGATGTAACACTGAAGCAGTATTGTACACTGAACTGGGAGTTCAGTGTAGTTCAAATGACTCTGACTTCGAATGATCCAGAGTTTGATCACTAGGTTGAGATAAAATCACTCCAAAGTTCAAACGATGCTTCTACATTCAAACTGTACGCACAGTGAAAAAATGAAGTCACTGCGTAAGCATCATCTGTTGTGCACTCAAGTTGTCTCTCAATGTGAAAAATCTCGTGTAATGCTCATGAAGTACAGTAAATGCAATTTTCATTTTTATTATACAGTACATGTTGATGTATTTTATTGTTTTCATGTTTTAATTAATAAATTTGACTTGTAATTGTGTTATTTTTACCTTAAATTATGCATATTTGCTGTTTAAGTTTAGGGTGTTGTTTAGGGTCGGGGAATGGATTTATTCACGTTCCATTGTTTCTAATGGGGAACACTGCTTCGGACTTCGAACAATTCAGAGTTCAAACAGCCTCCTGAAATGAATTAAGTCTGAAGTACAAGGCACTACCGTATATTGAAAGTCTCTGAAAATAAATCTGGTTTTACAAGTTAGTGAAATATAATTTGAACATTAAAATCTACATTCAGTCTTTTCAAATTGAATTCAGGATCATTTATTCAACAAATCATTAAATTCATGTTTTAAATAAATAATAGGGCAAAACATGTGATTTTATCACCATGGTCTGATACAGAAAGAAAGCTCATGCGACTTATTAAACCCAATGTCTGTCTTCCTTTCAATTTCCTTGCATGCCCAGTTCCACATTGTCTAAATTGGGAAACTGTGGGTAAAATCACTCTTTCAAGCCACAATAATGCAGCCAGAATCAGTCCCTGGGTCATTGGGAGCTCTTAAATACAGTTTCCCAGTTTACTGTCACTGCACACTATGGTTTAAGAAACTAAACTAAAATAGCTTTGCAGAAGCTAAACATGCAAAGAGAAAAGGAAGAACACAGGCACAGAAGTATGGTATATAATCCCTAAGTGTAGAAGGAAGTTGCTTAAGAATTATAAGCAAAATCAGCTCAGATATTTGGTATCAAGTAGATCAAGCATGGGAAACGTTTCTGTCTTGGAACTATATTGAAGACTTAAAATTGCTTGGGAACTGTATGCAGAGTATACCTTTATTCTTCCTCCAGTCCCAGTTTGGCTTTTGAAAAACATTATGTAACGAGGTTCCATACCTCACAAAGGAGAAAACCAATTAATAGAGCCTGAGGATGGACTGCAAGCATCTAGATTCAGTACACTTTCCCAAGATGTCCTAAAGAAGCCTGAAAGTTTGTTTCGCACAGCTGAATTTGTATGATAGTATTCTACAAGTACTTCTGACATGAATAATGTAAAACAAAGTTTTCTTTGACATGATGTAAACTCATCATGTATATCTGTGAATAAAACTGGCTAGAATAAGAGGTACTTTCTGATGGGCAGGAACCAGTGATTGCAAGGCAGAAACCGGTGGTTGCACCAGGACTGGCTGATCTGCAGGAAGTGGTGTCAGGGTTGCAGGAAGTGGTTCCCATGGTTCCACTATATGGTAGGTCATGGGGCCCCACTGAAAGCCTTGCAGGTTCATGAACCTCCCCCCTTAATGGTAACCATGGTAGCATGGTTCCACTGCTGGTGGGGACCTGGACCTTTCCATTGGCTGGAGGCACGTGTTGGTGCTGGAGAAAACATGCCATGTGGGGAGGTGGGAGCAGTGCCTGGCATTGAGGACTGTTGTTCCAGATGCAAGGAACAGAGGAGGTAATGACAGTGCACTGGCCGGCATGTGAGGTGGTGAATCTTGTATTTCTCCTTCAAAGAAGGAAAACACTGGTTGATTCAGCCCACACCATCGAGCCTGATGGAGATGCCAGCATGGGAGCTGGTACAGGAACCACTGGTGGAACGGGTATGCATGCCTGCCTAGGAGACACTGATGGCGCATGAGAGGTGGGAGTCACCTGAGATCTTCAGGGACGCTCTGGCAAGACTGCCGTGACCATCTGAACAGTCATAAGGGCATGGTTCCACATTTCTGTCTTCAGTCAGCCTACTCGGTTTTTCTGAGCCTGCCCGGTGAAAGGAGGCTCCTGCCAAAATAATCTTAGCTAGGAAAATCTTTCTGACAGCAGATACCACACAGGTGCAGAGGCCATATGTGTGATGCACAGAGACCACAAAGAAGAACAGGCATAATTTCAGAAAAAGGTGGACCAAATATTTATGTATTCATCCATGATTCATCCATGCACAAATGGTGTCTAAACACCACTCATTCAAAAACTGAAACCAATATTAGGTCCTCAATTCACTGTGCTACAGAAGGGTTTGGGGGGGTGGGGGTGGAATTTTCTTTCCAGTGTTATAATACCAGTCCTTTGGCTGCCAAAAGAGCACAGAAAATTGTATTTTTCCTTTTCCTTCACAGGCATCAGTTAATTTAAAAAAGAGTAAGATGTACTTGGTTTTTACACACACACACCAAGAAAGCAGGGCATATACTACAAACATGGATGACTAATATGCTGGGCCAACATGTCACTATAGTTCTCATGTTATATAGCATCAGGGATGGACAATACAAATCGTATCTCATGAAAATCACTTCCAAGAATTATTGCATTTTATAGCCTATCATTATAAGCACCAGCATGAAGTGTTTTTAATAGTTAACATATTTGCTCAAAATCTGCACTGAGTCCTTGCCCAAAGTTATCAATGTTACTGAGATGCTCCTGATTTGCACCAGTTTCCTTAATCTGACTTGTTGAACAGGATGATATAAAGTCAGAACAGTTCTCTTCTTATCTATTATTTCACAAGATCATCCCCCAGAACACATGCACCAGTATTACCACACTGCAGTTTAAGAACTACCAACCTACTTCACTAACAGAAATGCATTAACTATTAGAAGCAAAACACACATTAAAGCTGACAACAAAATTGATTTAACAGCTTACTTTGACTGAGTCTGCTTTGTGATGTTTCTGATGGTGGCTCCTTCTTTTCCAATAATGGCTCCGACAAACTGTGTGGGAACCAGCATCCGTAGTGGAACATCAGATTGTGGTTTCTGCCTTGTAGCTGCACCAGGTGAACCTTGTCTTGGGGGACCTCTCTGACCAAATCCACGCCTCCCCTGTGGATGTTGCTGAGGTGGGGGTTGTGCTGCCATTTCATCAGGAATATATGCAACTTTTAATGAGTAGTTTTCAAGCTGGAATCCATTTAGTTTTTCTATTGCTCTGTATAGGTTTGCAAAGGGAAAAGTATTGTAATGGAAACTCATAGAACAAAAATTCATTCAGTTTTTATTTAGAATATTTTTATCCTGTCCTATACAATCCAATTGTCTCAGTTACAATCCTTCAATTCGCAAAGTAATATACATTGATAGGCACACACATGGTAAGACTGTTCCTCAACCTGGTGCCCTCCACATGTGTTGGACTGCAACTCCCATCTTTTCTAGTCAACATGATGGGCATGCATTTGGAAGAAAGCAGGTGGAAGGAGGCGAGTCTAAATATTCACAAGTTCTTCAGGCATGATATGTCCTTCTTTCACCTTTTTCTCCCCACCTCCTTTTTTCTTATTCCTATTTAGACACGGTTCTTGTATGCCTGTCTAGGCAAGAGTTCTAAGCTTCCATTCTTCAATATTTTGTAAAAGACAGTAATGCTTTTGGGTCTTATTCTAAAACTGAACAAATACACAAATTTTTCAACTAACTGGTTTGAAAGGATTAGATAATGATGTATGCGGTCTTCACTATTAAATGTTCCTAAAGTCTCAGTCCTGTGAGCCTTGAAATCCACATCTAGAGAAACTAAGTCACCTGAGTCAAGCAACCTGACTGAATTACCTGAAGCTTAATTTCATAAAGAGTCCTCCCTTTGCACTACAGTTATATTGACTTTTTAACCTTAATAAACCAGCAATACATACAAACCTTTAAGTACTGGAGAATGATTTATTAAGAAACCAACTTATGTGTATAATAGAAATTGCAGTTTTTTTAAAAAATCCATTGCTTACAGTTGTTTGCCTCTGCTAAATACTTCCACATTTACACATGTGAGAAGTATGAATTACTTCCCCATTTGCTGAAAAAGTTGTTTTTACTTTCGTTGACAAATATGTTAAACAATAACCTGAAAAAACAAATTTAGGTCCAAGCAGTTTTTCAAAGTGCACACACACTTTGGATTCTATTTTGTTTAACATCCAGGCACATAATGTTATGGCAATTATTACTGTGGCATGGTAATTCTGAAGACAATATAGGAAATATTTAAAAGTACTTAAACTGTGTTATCAATCACAGGCATGTTGAAAATATATTTTCCCCCTGCTCAAAAGACTAAACCCTTGAAAAAATTAATTTTTCATATAAGTATAATTTCTCAAAAACATCTTTTGGAGAAGTAATGAAAGAATAATTGCAAATAACTGCTTTAACAGGAAACAGCTGTAAAATTCTAGCAGTGCTTATCCAAAATAATAGTATTTAACCATCTTAACAAAACTGTGAAAATCTCTTTGAAATATGCAAGCGTGGCAGAAGTTGTACAAAGGAAGAAGGGATGTACAGAACAATAAAATGATTGCTCCTAAGTATTTCAGTCAAAAATTGAACATTTGACACACTACAGCCATTTCTACATAAAACATTACTTCATATAATGCAACAAACCATAGGTTGTTTGGACACCTGACTTCTTTCCTCCTCCTGGTGAGCTCACAAATCCAGGAATGCCCCATCCATTGGTTATCCTCTGTGATTTATGAACCCAGGACCCTGGACTATTGAGGGAGTAGCCACCTAGTCATAACCCAAGAACAAACCATGGATTCTAACTCTGGGATGCTTTTCCCAACAGTCCAGAATCTTGTGGTCATACAGTATGGAAAACAACTCAGCAATACTACTAGGTTGCTTATTGTCCAGAAACAGGCAACAGCCACCACACTTGCTCCTAAACAACCCATCACTGTGTGAACTGGGCCCTCAGAGAAGCTTTTCTATATAAGCTGACAACCATCAGGCTTATCTTATGCATAATATGAAATAAGTGTGCTTATGCATAGCGTAATTCATAAAACTGGGCTTCAGGCTGATATTTCAGGGTAGACCTACACATTTCCCTGATGTAGAAAATGTACAATCTCTGCATAGGAAAAAGAACGTATTTTCAACACATGATTTAAATGCATGTTTTTCCTGATTACATAAGCAACTGATATTTTTCTTGTTGTTCACAGTGTACCCTTTTTTGACACATGTCCAGGCATACAAAGAAAGAAGAAAAAGGCCAATCATTTTAGGTTAGCTATATCGGGTTATTTTAAAATGTAGCTACATGGAGTCCTTGAAAGCAAATAGTCACAAACATCTTCAACAGCACAAGAAACTGGTGCTAATTTCAGGAAATTAAGGAAAGTTAAGTTTCCATAGCAACTGAGCTGCTCCTGAGTAGTGTGGATTATAATAGAATTTTAAACTTGGACAAATGTATGTGTGATGAAAGATCATGCATTACTGCTCTTAGAATTCTTATGTTGGAAAAAAGATGTTTGTCTGGACTTTTAATTTTCGCAGCCTAAAGGGTCAGGGTACAAGGTAACGTAGATCAAGTGAGTTAAATCTATTAAAAATTAACTTCAATTAACAAGAAACTATGCTAGTTGTAGGTTAGTGTTGTAAATAAGATCACAAAAACAATTAGCCTATAAAATCTGCACAAAGCTACAGAGGGTTGAGTAGAAGAATGAAAAGCTGCATTTCTTTCCTGGAGCCAAAGAAGAGTGCTTTCCTCCTCTAGCAGCTTGCTTGGTTCCTATACTGGGCACAGAAGGATGGAGCACTGTTCTCTCTTCTGTCAGTCCAGTCCACTCGCTTGCCTACATGCAATTTCTAGACTATGAATTGCATGTAGGCAAGTGAAAGAGCTCACAAAGGAGGGAACATAATGTTCCAAGGCCAGTGCTTAAATATAAGGCTGACGTAGGCCACAAACTAATTTGTATCATCAAAGTTACATACCATGGTCAGCAAAATTTTAGGGTTAGGATGTCTCTTATAACAGTCACATTGTTCTGTGTGTGTGTGTGTGGATCTTCTGTCACAATTCACCATATACACAGTACAAAAAGAAGTATCATACTTCAGGTACCTTAGCCAAGAAGTGAGTTAAAATCTGTTGGTAAAGTTAGGAAGTGCTTCTTATCTGTAAGCCAAAGACAATAAAGTACTATGTCATGCCAGTACTCATACCTCTACCCTCAATCTCAACATAAATTGTTTCACTTATGTACATTGCGGGATTGGCGACATACCTTGAAGTGGGCAATGTTGGATCAAACTATGAAGTATGCAAATCATTTTTAAAGCAGAGTGTAAGAAGAAATTGTTGCCTATTTGCCTGTAGTTCCTTCATGTATTTCATGGTAAGAAAAGTGGCACATGAAACAAAGGGCATGCAGGAATTCTTTGTGTTCTTGGGTACATACTGAAGCAGCATTAGACTGCTTCTGCAACATACAGAGGGGAACTGTATCTCAGTAGTGTATTACAGGTTTTGTATGCAGGTTCCCAGGTTCAGTCGCTGGTATCTCCGGTTTAGAAGGAACATGTACCAGACAGAAACATCTGCCAAAGAACCTGGATAGCTGTTGCTGGCAATGAGTCAGCGGACAACAGTGGGCTAGATTAACAAAGAGTTGGAGAGTATAAAGCAGCTTCCTGTGATCCTACAGAGAGATCAGCACTTACATTTTATTTTTACACTTACATTATATTACATTACTTACATACCCTGTGAAAGCTAGAATGATTATTTTATCTACTGATGGACAGAACTCATAATATTTTCTGTTCTTTAATTGCAGTTCCCCATATAAGGGGTGCCTAGTATTAAGCAGATTGAAACCACGGAAATCTTAAATACCAATATAGAAAAGAAGTCCTGCTTATTTTGCAGCATCAGTTTTTAAGTTGACAGATTCACCACAATTTTCTTTAGATCTGGTATATACATCTAGAGTTGATCACTGCACACCTAGCATTATGATCCAGCCAAAGGTAAGTACCTTCAGATTCCCATGAATTTCAACAAGATCAATTTAAGCACACGTTTGAATCTCCCAGCAGAAAAAGATAGCTCAACTGTGCCCTGGAGTTGTACTCAAGAGCAGACATCTATTTTTGAAGCTAGCATTCCCAACTTATTCTCCCTTTTAAATCTATGAATCCATACTGCAAGATCAATAGGAACCATTTTACAAGCTCTTCCTCTAGAACCAACCAATCAAGTTAAAAGAGAACCCAATGAACTGCCACCATCAGAGTCCAATCCAACATACCCAAGGTCAGGTCTTACAAACGTATCTTATATGCATCTTTTTAAACAGAAAGACATATTTCATTTATTTTGGTTTCTTAATAAAGCAGAATATCCCACACATCCCCATGACTCATTTCTAAATTAATACAACAAGGGATAAAAGAGATAGGTTGCATATTATAAAAGCAGTCTCTCTCCCTGCCCAAACCTACTTCAGATGAGACTACAGATGCAGCAGTGTTTCTCCAATCAGGGCAGGCAGCCAACCAGTCCTGGCAAATTTGCTCCCTCCCTCTTTGGCTGCTCACACACAACTGCTATGGGACTGCACCTGGCTGCCCAGAGGCAACTGTTACTCCCCCACAAGCAACCTGGCAAATACCTAATTACAATACTGTATAAAGGTAAATTAAGCTGTCAGTTGGTCAGTATTGACCAATATGAGGCATTCAAGAAGTCATGTCATGGTGTATCATCTAGAACGGAGGTCATGGTGGATGGAATGCATTTTTGCACATACAACGGATCCTGATAAAAACCTTTCTAACACAGTATGTGATATCTAATTTATTAGCATCTTTCTAATGATTCTCATTTTAATTGTTCTGTAGTGGTTTTAACAGGAAAACCACACTAAGGAAAGTTAGTTACATATTTTCCAGATTTTGCTGCAATATTGGAACTTAAAATTTCATAACTACAGTATTGCTCATTCTAATCTACAGTATATCACACAATGGATGGGGGAGGAGGAAAAGGCAATGTAAGAAGCAGCTTATTTCAAAGCAACGGCACACTAATAAGATGTTTGATATGTACAAGTTTTTAAAGGGAAAGATACTAGATCTTTAGAATATATTATGAATAAACTGGTTCTAAAAGGAAAATAGTTTTACAGACAGAAAGTTTATGTTGGCCTAACCATTAGAGGGCAAATCCCCCCCCACCAAGGACAAGTAGTTATAGGAAGAGAATATGATCTCCAAGAGAACATGTTCAACACTACAAGATGATTGAAGAAACAAAGACAAGTCTGTAGCTCTGAAACCCAATCGATAATTTCACATCACCACAAGGTGGCAGAAACTTCCAAGTTAAACCAAGAGCCCCAAATGCCAATGGCATCCCCTAATACTGACATGAAAATGAAGAACGCTGTTACAGTCTCCTGTGAGTCTGACTTGGGCACAATGGCAAGAGATACTGAGGCTCACCTCCATCTCTTCCCTCTTCTCCAATACTGTTTGTCAGGTGCTAGGAAAAAAAATTTACAGGGCTTTGCAAGTGGGTGCAATCCATTTCTTGCATGGTCTTTGAGACAGGGTGATTGATTTCAAATACTTCACCAGCACATTGCTAGCAAGGTTTCATCTGAAAGTGTATATAGGGTGGGGTAGCAGGGAGGAAAAAGTCCCTGGGAGAGATCAGAGTTTGATGCCATCATTTCATGACACCCTTCTCTCACAGCTCTTGTATTTTACTTCACCTGGCACACATTTGGGTATCTGCTCTATAGTGGGTCCTAGCCCAGCAGCTGGTAGCTGTGGAGGATTGGAGATACACTTTGGAGTATGAACCCCTCTGCCCATAGGCACAGCTGGAAGAAGCTGTACATTTTATTTTCCTAGAATTTATTATGAGAAGGAAAGAATAGGTTCCCCACACACCTTATTTTCCAGCACAAGTGTGCTCCCCAGCTTAGCTCAGAAAAAAGACAAGTAACAAGGATGATTCAGGACAGATAGGAGAAGTATTTGAGAACTTAAGAAGAGCCATGCTGGATTAGGTCAGGACAGGATCCCACAAGCAACATATGAGTGCAACAGCACCCTCCTGCCAAAATTTCACAGCAACTGGTATTCGGGGCATATTACCTTTGCTACTGGAGGCAACATATAGTGGACCAGCAGCCATTACTAGCCTTCTCACCCATGAAATTGTCCAATTCCCTTTTGAAGCCATACAAATTGGTAGCCATCACTACACTTCGTGAAAGTGAATTTCATAGTTTGTGCTCTATGTGATATACCTCCTTTTATCTGTCTCACACATCAGCTTCAAGGGATGCTAAGTTCTAGTATACTGAGTGAGGGAGGGAAAAAAATCTCATCCACTTTCTAGACACCAGGCATAACTATGTAAACTTCTATCATGTCTCACCACACTTGCTGTTTTTCTAAACTAAGCAGCTACATTTTTCAAAAATCTCACAGGGGATTTGCTGCAACCCCTTGAGCATTTTAGTTGCCCTTTCTGCACTTTTTCCAACTCTACAATATCCTTTTTTAGATGCAGTGACTGGAACTGTACACAATACACTAGTGTAGTCACAGTATACATTTCTATCAGGTCAATATGACATTGGTTTTTTTTCCAATTCCTTTCCTAATTAAGACTAACATGGAATTTTTGCCTTTTTCACAGCAGCTGCACACTGGATCAGCATTTTCATTGATCCTTTTCTTGATCAGTCACTGCTACCTAAGATCCTATAAACTTATAATTGGGATTTTATGATCAACGTGCATTACTTTATACTTACTTACACTGAACTTTTATTTGCCATTTTGATGTCTATTATTCCAGCTTGGAGAGATTACTTTGGAACACCTCACAATCCCTTTTAGTTTTAACCACCCTCATTTGTTTTGTGTAAACAGCCAATTTGGCTACTTCACTACTTACTCCTAATTTTGTGTAAGTTGTGTGTTATTAAGTTGTATTTATTAGGTGTTTTATATTGTAAGCCACCCAGAGGCGAACCGTAATGGACAAATTAGAACTAACCAAATAAACAAACAAACAAACAAACAAATAAATAAAAACTTGAGAAGCACTGTCCCTAATTCGGAATGCTGTGGGATCTCTGTGTTTACATCCTTCCATTGGGAGAATTACCATTTATTCCTACTCTGTTTTCCATTACTGAACAGGTTTCCTGCCCTCTTATGCCATGACTACTAAGTTGGCTCAAGGGTTTTTGGTGGGGGATTTTGTGAAAGCCTTTTAGAAGCCCAAGTAAACAATGTCTACTGGATCACCACTGTCTACAAGTTTACTGATGCTGCTAAAGAATTCATAGTTTAGTGAGGCAGGACTTAACTTTGTGGAAGTCATGTTGATTATTTTTCAGAAGAGTATGCCCTTCTATAGGTATACTAATTTTATCTTTAATAATGCTCTGAATCAATTTACCTACAATAAATTTAAGCTAACTGTGTATTTCAGTTCTTTAAGAACTTTAGAATTGATACTATCTGGGCCTGATGATTTATTAACTTTCAGTTTATCAATAAGATTGAGAATTTAATCTGCCTTAGTTCTTCAGACTCCCTTACTGAATACTTATGTTCAGAAACAGGTATCTGTTCTGAATCCGGTTGTGAAGACAGATGAAAAGAATTCATTCAACTTTTCCGCAATCTCCTTATCCTCCTTTGATTATCATTCAGAGGTCCAAATGTCTCTCTAGTTGGTTTCAAGGTTGTGATATATTTGAAAAACTGATCATCTTGATGTAATTAGTGACATGTTCCTTAAAATTCTTCTTTGAATCACTTGTGCCAGCATGTGTTCCCTTTTTGTTTTCTTTGTTTGGGTAAGACTACCATTTACTGAAGAAAACCGTCTTTTCTCTTATAGCTTTCTTGACTCTATGTGTTAGCCATGCTGATGATATCTTGGTCTTGATGCTACCCTCCCTACACATTATACATTTAAGCTACAGAATCTGCTCCCACAAGATGCAGTGCTGGTCATCACCTTGAACGGCTTTAAAAGGGAATTAGATACATTTATGGAGGATAAGGCTATCAATGGCTACTATTCCAATGTCTATATGCTAGCTCCAGTAGCAGAGAAAGTATGCCTGTGTACACCAGTTGCTAGGAAACATGGATGAAAGATTGCTATTACATACCTGCCCTGCTTGTGGACAGAGACAGAGCAACATTCTGGTATTCTCCCACATCCCTCAGAATGATAGAGAAGAGTCCCAAAATTTTTTAAAAGACTGTTCATATGTCTAAACTTTCATTAAACCCAATTTTGTGATCCTCAGATATGTTACAGAAATCAGAAATAGAAGGTACTAAAAGGTACAAAAGACACTGACTTGGTGTGTATGATTGCTGCAGCCCACCATGGCTTATTGTGATGTCTGAACCTGGAAAGAGTATGTTGCTGTCATGATTAATTAACCAGCTGCAACCACTGACTGTTTTTGGTTGGGGTGATTCATTAACCATGCCAACAGCCCACCCTGTGCTTTATAATATGCTATGACTGCCTACTGTGGTTTAATATTAACAGCAACTGCTGACATGCACCACAACTCATCTTGGCTTAAAATGAGCCACAGTAGGCTGTGGTGATTGTGTGAACTACTCCAGGATGTCAAACCAGAGCCATTAATTTATTTTTGCATATAAGCTGCAAAGCATACAAATACCAGTAATGATTTCCATTCACTTCAGTAGAATTATTATTATATCAGATAAGAGATCATGAACATTCCCACCTACCCTTAGCTCAGTTCTGCCCTTAGGCCTTCCAGGAAGAACACTTGACTCCAACTGACAGTTGCCCTGAACTGCAGAAGCAAGGAGAAAGACGCTCTGGTCCTACATATCAGCCAAAAGAACAAGAGCCACCAATTGCTCTTTGAGCAAGGACACCAGCAAGGGAAGATCAAGTAAATGTAAATGCCCACTTATAGCTCACCACTTGTTTTGGCCTTGAAAAACTGGTCTCCCTTCTTTTCCTCTTCCTTCCAACTCTCTCTCCCATGTGTGTCTTGCTATTTTACTTTGTAAGACCTCTCTCTCTTCTATTGATATGAGCCACTTTGGGAGACATTAATTGAAAATCAAGATAAAAATGCAGTAGATAATATTTCTGAACTTATACTTTTACAGTGCAATCTTATGAATGCTTCCTTGCAGATATGCCCCAGTGTATCTAATGATTTTACTCCCCAGTAAGTGTTTAGGACTGCTACCTCATAGTATTAGCGGTACAGGTCTACTTGGATTGAAGTCTCACTGAGTTCAATAAGGTTTAATCTCAGGAAATGGATACATAGGACTGCAGCCAAAGTATTTCAAATACTATTTAAAAAGCAAAGATAAAATGCTAAGCAAAAGACACAACAGACCAAAATAAACAGAGTCTTTACTTTTCCAACTGTATCTAATATTAACATAATAAGAAAGTTAACAATATTTTGAAGCAGGACAAGAAATGGCTCAAACTCTAAAATCAGGGTAAATAAACACTTACTGTCTGGCCTGGTCCTTATTGGCATATGTTACATTTACTACTGCAGTCTCTGTTTCAGTATTCACTAGAACAAAAACAGCATATAGAGAAGAACAGAGTTACATTCTGTTTATGTTACCGTTTTTAAAACAGAAAATGGCTTTGAGCGCTATGTGTTACCTTGCTCACAGTTCTCCACTGTCCCATACTGTGCTAGCAAGCTGTCCAAAACCTGTGAGAAAGAAATGTAGATGAAACGTTAAAGTTTATCTGGTAAATACAGATATGAAAGCATTAACTCCTGAGCAGCCTGAAAGACTTTACCTAAAGTTTTTTTTTTAATCTTGCCTCTGAATCTGAATTTCCAAATTTAGCTTAATGGCTAGCAAGAAGGTAAATCCCTACAGTAACAATACTTGTTTACAGTGACCTGATCCATATGTCATGAGAGCTGCCCCATGAAAGCTGCCATTTTGAGTATCTGAACATAGCAGGGAACACCACAGCTTGTCATTATGTCAAAACCTAACCAGGGTAGGTTACTGGAGGGGCTGACATACAATTCCCCCAAAAGCACAGAACCCATGAGTTGTTTTAGGATTGTGGGTGATTTGTTAACCATCTCAGGCCACTCCTAATAGGTTCAACAAGACCTCTTGACACTGACTACACAACAACGGCAAAATTAACTTATTACTCAGACATGGAAAGCTTATTTTGAACAATTCAGTTAATTGTTAAAGAAAATATAATTTTATATAAATGTCATGGATCTATTCTAAAGCTAAAGCAATGTTATAACGTATAACTAATTGAACTGAACAAATTTTGATTGACAACTGAATGGCCTGGCTGGGACTGTGGCTGATGGAGATTCTCACTCTTTACTGAATATGTTTAAATGTCGATACAACATGCTGTATTTGTGGATCAACCCTTTTTTTCTACTTTTCCCTTTTCTTCTTATTGTACCTTATAAAACAAATTTTAAAAGATTTGAATACAAAGAGCACTTGACACAACAGTATGCACAGGAGTGCATCCTGAAGCTTTAAACCCAGACCTCCTGGCCTATTTTAGGCTTGCAGGTGGCTTGTTAGCTAAAAAACAACCCACCCTTGCCAGGTCTGTGACTGTACTTTCCATTCTTTTTTGTACTAACATGTTCACTCTGAAGTAAGTTCCACTTCACCTTAAAGTTATAAACAAGTAAATGAAATAATTTAAATAGCTGCTTAAACGTTGACACCAAAATAAGAAATTTATCTGGAATTTTACTTTTCAAGTCAGACAAACAGCATGATCATCAGTCATACCCAGTATTTGTAAAAAATGTACAATTCTTTAAATACAATGCTAGAAAACTAAGATAATTGAACACATATAAAATTTCAGCATCGGAAAAATTATTTATATTGTAGCAATTTGGTTTAAGATATGCCTTACATCAGGGAGAAAGTCACCTCTAGATTCATCTATGATATAGCTTTTTATCCACCATTATTCTAGGCCCTCTTATTCACAGCTGAAAGTTGCAAAAAAGTATAGATTAATGAGAGGAATAATCAAGAACATAGGATTATATAAGATAGTAGGTTTTTGCCCCTTTTTGATATATAACAAAGGAGGACAGTAGAGGCAGCAGCAATTTAAAATACTTTAATATGGGCTGGGAATGTCTGTAGCTAAAAAGGAGAGCAAGGGCACTTCTTATACCACTCACCCACCCAGGATAATGCCTACATTAAAGCAAAGCTAAAATTACAATACTATTAGGTGGAATGAACAAGGAATCATGACTGAAAATTCCTTACTCAAATTTTTACTGTAGCCTTAAGCACCAAAAGATTAGCACAAAAGATTAACATTTTATATTGAGATGCATGTAGATTGCCTTAAAGGAAAAACATAAAAAGTGAAACTAGGTCTTGCATTCAAGTTTCTTTATACACTTTTGCACTTGTTATGTACCAAGTGGATTGTAATTCCTGCTTCATTTTATAATATCTCCATCTCATTTTTATTAATTCTTAAAAGCCAAGACCTCCAGTTCTATTTAAGACAAACCAGTTTTGTCAAAACTGTTCATCTGCCTCCCTATCTCCATGTGCATCCTTGCTGGGCAGCAAGAATATCATTTGTAGCCAAGTTGGTAGTGCAATAGCAATCCTGATGAGTAGCTGAAAAGAAATGAATGCTTGTATAAATATTTACTCTAGCAAGAAAATAATCTATTCCCTTTTAATGTAGGAACTGCAGAATTTGTCTAAATTGGGTCTTCTCCTTTTGTTAAAACACAGATGCCTTTCTTGCTCACAAAAAACTGGACTCTTACACTGTAGACTCTCATTCATCAGACTCTAAAAGCCAACTCTGACTCTGTTATAAACAGTGTTACCCTGCACCAACTAGTCCCAGTCAAAAACTTCTTTACGTCCCCAGGAAGTGACAAACTCTAAAAAAACTACACAATATTTAAGTACTTTAATTAAAGTCCAATAAATATATACACATTCAAATCCAATAAAAATATATAAAGAGCTAATTTTTCATTCCTGCAACAGTTTGCGAATGTATTATGAGTATGGTTTTTGACTGATAGTTTTAAAACTGCAGGATTTAATGTAAATATGAGCATCAATAACGGGAGTTTTAAACATAGCAACCATACATGCTAATGTTTAAGAATACATTTTCAAGCTACCCTGCTAACAGAATGGCGAAAATTTCTGGCGATCTCTTTTATGGAATTTACTCTGAGAACATCTGACCAAAGAAATGAAGTGTAGTCTAATGAACAGGAACAATGAATTAAGATAATCTGAAAGTACTTAGTACATGCTTGCAAATTAATGAAAAGTTTGTGATGACAAAAAGAGACAATTATGGCAGAGAACTACTTTCATAGAGCTATTAATAATATAGTAATGCTCCAACCTCTGAAAACTTTTGTTGCTAAGATTCACACAAAGAACAACCTGGAAGTAAACAGAGGAATACTAACACTAAGTAAGACATTTGCAGAACAGTAATGAATGTGCTTGCCATGGAACTTGTGACTGACCTGCTTTTTATAGCTTAAGAAAGATAAAAGGTTTTGTTTTAGGCAGAAATGATCTTTAGGCAAAGAGAAAGCAACTAGTTCACTTACATAAAATGTGAAACCAGCAGTGTTGTCAGTTACTTCTGGTAGTTCTGGTTTATAGCATTTGATACCAGAGTGACTGGCTGGCTAAGAGGATACTTGTACTTAGACAATTTATTTCTATCTAAACATACACAGGACTGCATCCGATATCTGTGATGGCTGGAGGTTTATGATGAGGCAAGACTCCAAAGCAGGTCTGTGCCACTAACTGCTAGATCTCCCTTGCTCCCAGACTTTTGCCACAGCACAGAGCAGCATTCAATAGTTCTATTCTCACATTCTGTTTAGTGTTGTCTGACTATATGAACAGAGAAGGGACTGTGCATCTGGGCCCAATCTCCACACATCTGTTTGCCCTACCTTCTGCACTCAGCCAAAGGTAAGAAGGCAATATAAATTTTAAAAAAATCACCTAGCCACATATTCAGTCATCAAATGCTGGTGTGACTCAGAGAGTCTGGAGTCAAGTGACACATGATGAATGATCCTGGCAGAGTGAAGGCATACTACCACTGTATTGCTGTAGCAGCATGGAGAAGCATCCTGTATCTTGCCCTCCAAGATAGATGTAATTGGTACAGGGAATGAGTTTCTGCCAAAATACAGCATTCCAAGGTTGTTACTTCAGAATCTGAATCAGAACTGATAGAAGAGGTGGTAACCAAATCCTTAGCTGAAATGCCAAGGCCAGCATGCTCTGGGATAAGCCACGTGATATGAGCCAGATCACCTTTGGTTCAGGGGCAGACACTGTTGAACTGGCAGAGAGAAAGAGGGGAGAAGATGTAATTCAAGCAGTCTTATCAAACAGCATTAGATCAATGAACAGACTAGTTGAGTAGCATCTGACTTTTCTGCCATCTGGCCCACAAGCAGCAGGAACCACCTTGAAGGTGGAGTTAACCTCCTTTGGCTAGTAATGGAGAAGAAGGGTTCTGTTTAGAATCAGCTTCTTAGCCTGAACTGGTATTGTAACTTCACCAGAGTCTTTTGTTAATGACAACAGTATACAAAAATATAACATGATCTTTCAGAAAAATGATCAAGAATAAGGGATAGTAAGAATAAAATGAAACAATAAAGTTTTAGTCTAAGGACAAGAGAATCTTCTCGAAGCAACTACAACAGCTGTAAAAAAGGGAATAGGTGGAAAACTGCTAGAGATGTGCACCTGAATGACAAGACAGAGGTTCCTGCCAAAAAAATCCTCAGTATATTAGCTTCCTGAAACAAGGCTCCGTGCAGGTGTGAAGCTCATGTGTGTGATGCACAGGGATCACAAAGAACCATACCTGGATTCCCTGGGAGTTACTTAATGATTAGCAGTTCTTGCCAGGAAGACAGTCTGTTAACTGGTACTGATTTTCCCTTGCAATGCACTGTTCCCAGAGTAGTGGGTACATTTTAGGACACATTTGCATTCACAAATAGCAAAAAGTGAGGTCAAAAGGCCTGACAATGTTCCTTGCTAACTGCAAGTGTTCCACAGCAGACAAGCCAATACAGAAAGCAGCCCCTGAAGGTATAAAGTTTGAAAATTACTGATCTAATTTCAAAGGCAAGTTTTAAGTACATAAGAATAAACACAATTCACCAAAACAGTGTTTTTGAAATCAAAGACTTTGTTCACCTTTACCATGCAACAGCCTCCTTCAACATGGTGCTTTCCAAATGTGTGAATGCTAAGAAGTCCCATCATATCCTGCGAAACAGTCACGGATGAGAGGAGTTGTAGTTCCACACATTTGGGGACTGCCATGCTAAAGAAAGCGGTTATACACATATTAATGCTTATCACCCACTCCTCTGCATAAGCTTAAAAAGTACTTATCTACAAAAAGAAAGCATGATAAGTTTATTGGCAACAAATAAGGAGTGTCTATGTGAGTGATCAAGTAATTTAAAAACAATGTTTCAATCATCAAACCAATCCTTATGCACACCTACTTCTGCAGGATCTAACCGCACATAACAAGAAACAGGACTGCAGCTAACAGCTGTAATCCACAACATTTTCTTTCTGAAGTAGATGTTACTGTTAGGGTATAATGAGCATCCTGGGGGTCAAGCAACAATTCAAGGATTTTGCTATGGTCTCACTCTTAGATTTACTTACCAAATACAAACTTGAAATAGGATTTGGCAGAGTTTCCTTTTGTAAATCATATGGTTAGTAATGTGCTTCAGGAGTTAAGGTTATTCATACATGCATGTATTCAATTCATCACTTTAATTATTTCCCCTACCCACCATTAGGTTTCCTTTAATTGTCAATTCAATACATAAAGGCTAATATCTGGTACCCATGAGACCTGGTTAAGCCACCTATTACAGATGCATGTCTTTCTTTTTGTCTGCCTTGCTATCTGAGTCTCCTTTCTTTTGGACATTGCTTTTACAAAGCCTTTGTATCACTTTTGTTTGCTGCATCTACTGCTTCAGTTTGTAAACGAAATGGACCTATTTGCAGTTTCAATTGCTCAGGTACCTCTGAGCTACTCAGTGTCTACTGAAACTGGAGAGGTCAGTAAATTCTAGATCCTTTATATGGCTTGTAAGTGGGAAAAGTAAAACAGCAAGAGCTCTTGAACCAGTGTATTTGCCAGAATGGATCCCATTGTTTCAAGGGTCAGTATGCTGGACAGGTCAATTTGCTTTCCTTCTACCCCAGCTGGCACATTCATAGTTGGGAGGTCACTTAGATGGGTTAGGGTAGGGCTTGTTGTTGTGCTGGTTCCATTTTCCAAGTAAGATTAGGAACAGATAGCAGTAACAGGCAGTCATCACGCTAAGCCTGTGGGGAGAGCCCAGAAGAGATGCATCCTGCTCAGTCTCTTCTAAAGGAGACTAAGCACAATACAGCCACTCATTCCACAATGCTACTACCAAGACTGGTGGTCAAACAGATAACAGATTGAACAGATCTACTCCAGACCACCTACAATACAAAAACCAAACAGGGAAACACTTTGGGGGTAGGGCAGGGGTAACAGGGGAAGAATGTGATTTCAGTTAATTTGTACATTAGGTTAGTTACAGGAGGATATTTGTTATTCAAATGCCTTCCTGGAAAAGGAAGCATTCAGTAGTGTTCAACAAAGCACAAGTGTTCAATAAATTCAGTACCAGATACTTTTCTTACTCCCTCTACTTACACCAACCTAACAGAAGCCATTAGAGGAAACAGAGAAAGAGTGACCTGCCTGATAAAGGAAAAAGAAGCTTCCCTATTCCTTAACACATTTATCATTTTGAAGTGGAGGGAGAACTGACTACTTGATAGCCCTTATGAGTCACTCTAAGACACAAGTTTCTAGATGTGTTTAATGCACTGAGATAGGATTTAGATGTTTCCATAGCAGCCTCTAATTGGTATAAAATTAGAGATTCCAACAAGTTCCAACTGAGTAATACTAATGAACAACTAGTGGAATGACCCTATATAATGTTATATGTAGGGTAAAGGGACACATCAAGTCACTTTCCTCACCCATGTTCTTTCCTTCTACATTTTTCTTCCACAGCCACCACCTCTTGCCCATTATGAAATTTCAGGTAACACCTCTAAATTTCACTGGAGAAAAGAGGTCTGGAGATGCAGTGGGTGAC
The DNA here is from genome assembly GCF_004798865.1 of Varanus komodoensis. Taxonomy (NCBI): domain Eukaryota; kingdom Metazoa; phylum Chordata; class Lepidosauria; order Squamata; family Varanidae; genus Varanus; species Varanus komodoensis. The sequence goes on from NW_025336321.1 coordinate 376,829, forward strand.
AGGATAAACCACACTGTTCTGTGGTGGTATTGTCTTGTATGAAATGAGAGCCAGTACAAGCAACGGGGTACATAAGGAAATCTCCAGTCCTCAAAAGATAATTTTGGTTAAGAATGAGGACAGCTTAAGTGTTCACTATTAATATTTTTCATATTCTTCATGCTTTCATGACACTTTACATAGTGTACATTCCCAATTACACTGGAAAAGGCCTCAGAATACTAGTTAACAGTATTCTTAATTTACCCGAATAATAATATTATTATTTACCGCTACTTAGGCTTCGATTCCATACCCAACTTCGTGTAAGCCCAGTTAGATTCAATGGGCTTAATTCTGAATACATATAGTTTTGCTCTGCTCTGGTCAATAACTCAGGCTGCATTTTATTTAATACCCATTATGAACATCTACTGAATGTAGTTAAGATTTTCTCGAGTATATGGACGGAGAAAATAGGATTTTATCCAGGATTCTTAACAAGAAGTGAAACAATCCTTAAAAGACAACATTCATCCATAATTATTATGATATTATGTGTGTGAACTAAAACTAAGCTCTCTGAGGCAAAACAGTTTTGTTCTTGGGTTAACCCACTGGTTTGAGTTTGGACATCAAGTCAACTAAGGGTTTTTGAACAAAAGTTAAAGTGGCTGCACTGCAGGCAGCACAGTCCCTTCTTCTTGCTTAATCCATGGTTAATCCTTAAGTGAACTTGCTTAATCCTTAAGTGAACTTGCCCTACATATATATCTTGCTTTATCTCCAAGGAGTGCAAGGCAATAAAGGTAGTTTCGCCCTCTCATTTTATCATGACCCCTGTGAAAAATCTAGGCTAAGTGGCACAAGATTACCCCCATAAGGTTCCTGACTGAATGAGGATTTAATCAGGATCGCCTCAGTTTCAGTTCCAGTAAATTAACCACTGCACTGCACTGCACTGCACTGGCTCTTGAATCCTACCTTCTTCACAAATTGTTCGTTCCACGGGCATTGTTTGTTATGCCACTTGAACTTTTTTTTTTAATGAGTAGCAAAAGATGCTGGACAGCAGTTTTCTCTTTATATACTCAGTTGTTCATGCCACTGTTCAGGCTAAACAATAGAAAAGTACAGTGAACAGTTCAGGTAAATGTTGCAGTAAAAACAGGTTATATAAAGAGGAAGGGATAATGAAAATATGTCTGTTTTCTCACAGGAAAGTGTGGTTAGTGTGTATAATAAGAAAAAAAGAACACTGAAAAGCCAAAAGCCAGAAAGTGCTTATAGTCTTAATCATATTTCTTCTATTTCCTTATGTCTGCATACTCATGTATTCTTTAAGGAACTAGGAAATTCTCCAGTCCTGCCCTAAAGATTCCATTGCATGATACTCAGAAAAGCTCATCTTCCACATCTTTAGTTGCAGTGAAGCAAACACTTTCGTTTAAAAATCTGATGTTAAAGTTCACCCACAGGAGTATTTCGAGTTCTTTCAGTACAACTAATACAAAGATAACATAAAGGAGCAACAAATTCAAATGTAGCATTGACTGCTATTATTTTAAAAGATAGTTGATGCTTTTTAATGAAGCACTAGAACACACCTACAGGAACATTTTATTTTGTTTTAATTTAGTATATTCCTATCTGCCTTTGAACTTATGGATCCATAAACAGAGTCTCAAGTAGTCTCCCACTCAAATACTGATCAGATCCACACTTTCTTAGCTTAAGAAAGCTTAGCTGCATCATATGACTTCAGACCACACTCTTGGACAAAAAAACATGAAAACCTTAGGTATGAAACAGAAACTCTTCACAAAAAGCCATGTTAGCTAGTGATTGCAAGAATGTAATTTATTACAAAACAAACTATATTTTTGCTTATAAAATTTATAAGGCAATCCTATTTTCTATTAAGAAGCAAGCCCCACTGACTTCAAAGGAATTTATTCCTTAGGTAGTGTGCATAAAATTACAATATTAATGTGTTCTTTGTGGCTACTGATGTTAAATGTCCCATCCCTGACAGGTTTTGGCACTAATGTCCTCTTAACATTACAAACCAATGCCACTGAAGTATTATTTTAAATGGATTGTTTTAACCAATCTTCTTCTACTGTGTAGTATACTGGTGAATACCGGTAGACGATTCCACTGTTCAACGAGATTGTTTAAACTGTTCTTGAAAGAGCATGCAAGGATTCAATATGTTGTGGGGTAGGGGCACTCATAGATTCAGCTATTCACCACTAGCAGGTTAGGTTGTGCCAATAGCACTTTCACCAACTGAGGCTGGTTTATCAACTGCACACATACTTAGGCAGAGACAACTGGGCTGTGATTATGCTTAGTCTGGTAATTATGATATTAAGCCTGCTGAGCCGGTTGGTGGTTAAAAACACTGGGCTGCGGAAAGTTAGATTCTACTCCCCACTCAGTCATGAAACTCACTGGGTGACCATGGGCCAGTCACTCACTTTCAGTCCAACCTACCTCACAGGGCTGTTGTCGTGCTGATAAAAATAATTTGTGTAAGCTGCCTTGGGCTCCTCACAAAAGGGAAAAAAGTAGGATATAAATGCAATGCAGTAAGTAATATTGCAGTATGTTGTACATAGGTCTGTCTTGAAAACTGTTCAAAAATTGTATTTAATCCAAACACGACTACAACAGGACCAAGGCACTAGGAACATATTCCCAGTGCCTTAAGACTTTCACTGACGCCCAGTAATTTCCAAACACAAGTTACACAATTTATCTTTCACACTGTAAAGATCTGAAACCCTGGGCACCTATGGAGCAACAATTTCCACATCAACCTACCTATGCACTGAGGTCATTTTTGTACGTTGCCCTCCAGGAAAGGTGGATGGCAGTATCTTTGCCATTTTGCATTTAAAATGTACAGTTCCTTCTCCAGAGAGACCTTTATGGTACCTACTCTCATGCCTTTCCAGCAACAAGTGAAGACCTCTTTTATTTTCACAAGCATTTAACTGTTCTTGATTATTTTTATCCTGTGATAATGCTTTCCATTTTATCACTACTAATTACTTCTATTCTTTTATATGGCACATTTTCTTATTCTAGAAGCTGGCATACACATTTATAGAATAAATTGTGTGTGCGCGCACATATGCGCACACCCCCCAAATTCTATGTGCATATACACTAAATGATCATATATATTAAGCACAGCATTGCCAGGTTTTGAGTTCTTGCTCTTCTTCTACCAACTTCTACTTGATCAAATGTTTATGAAACGTCTGTCTGTTTGGTCCAAATTATAATTGGAGAGACCTTTTTATTTCCAACTACAGTAAGGGTAAGAGGTACAAGTAAAAAGGTATGTTTCCTGATAATCTATATGTTGCAACCCAGTTATTACTGAACTTCTAGAATTATGGCATGGCACTACAGAAATAACTAGTGACAGAAGAATAATTATATGAAAAAGCCATGGCATTTCTATTTATAAAAGTTGCCATAATGCTAATGTTTATAGGGGAGAGAAAAGCACAGATGAGCCATCAAGAAGTGAGAGGGAAAGAGGGGGAGAATATGAATGAACCAGGAAGCTGCAATTTTCCCAAGAATGTAATGCAAAATCCTGAATATATTGATCTCCAACTGCCCATGACTGAGAAGGAAAGTTGCAAGAAATATTTGGAAGGCTCTGTTATTCAAAGTTGCAAATTATCCCCTCCTACCCACAGAACAAAAATTGTTCTTTGTCAACAATTTGCAAGTGTTAGGAGATCCGGAAGAAGAAGAAATGAGAGAACAAGAAGAGGGGAAAGACTCAAAAGGTGAAAAACATGCCATCAATTTATCCTCTTAAACAGTATCTTGAAAATTTAAAGATAAATGCCTACCTCCCACTGCAAGTGTGGCGGGATATTTCTGATTTGAAGTTTTCGACTCCTGGGGATGGAGAGAGAGAGTGCCTGTTATTTAACACAAAATGTACACTGTATAAGACACACTAAATTGAAAATTATGAACAGTCAAATGCAGTCCTACAGAAGAAAATAACACCAAGCGAATGTGTGCCATATTGCAATACTACTTTAAAAATGCTAAGCAGTAACAGTCAATTCAATTGACACTCATCTCCAAAGATACTTTTCACAGTATTTTCCTGAGACATGAAACATATTTGCTTCAATAATATTACCTTCTCATACTGTTTAAATATATGAATTGTTTTTTTACACCTGTGAAAGCTTTTCTCAAAGTTTTAACCTCACAAAATGGTTTGCCTATGTGAGATTATACTAATTCTAAAATTGTGATCAGTTTAATTAGCACCTGAATTCCTAACATTCCATGCTTTTCAGATCCTGATCCGCTCTCTATTCTTACCTGTGTTCAAAGATGTCATCAGTTTTCAATTATTTTTATTGTAACGTAAGTATTTGCTTTACAGGAATACAGCAAGGCATACTAGTATCCTGAATGGATTAATAGCCAAGCGGTTTGTCTCCTCCCCTTTTATCCCTCTTCACCATATAATAGCACAAATACTCCAAATGCCACACAACCTTTGGGAAGTTCAAGAATGTGTAAACTAACAAGGCTTCACACACTATTCAGAAGCATACACATTTCCTCAGGGTGAAAAAGAATACAGTTAAATATTCCTGGGTTAACTAATATATTCCTGGGTTAAATCGCAAAAGTCATACAAGGATACTCTAATGAAGAATATATGATATATAATCAAAAATTATCTGATCATCAGCATTAGGTGAATGCACTTTTTGATATAAAATGGAATCAATCCCATATTCCCATGCAAGAAGCACACACATTAAGCAATTTCAGTTAACAATGTTAACTCAAGGAACATCAGTGTTTTAACAGCAGCCAAAGAAAGGGAACCGTACAATGAATATTCAATTATTATAAAATTCAACGTTTGACAGTGGCTCTGTTCTATCAAAAGACTACACTAGGCTTCTCCACCCAGTATCCTCCACCAGCTAGCTGGCTGTGGATGACGAGAGTTCTAGTCAAACACAACTGGAGGATAACAGGTTAGGAAAGTCTGACCTACACTGTGATAGAGAACAACAAACTGTACAAAACTATAATATCCCAAGGATACAAGGCACAAAAACACTCTAAATTAGATGCACAGGTATTTTAATACACAACAAGGCAGTTTCAATAAATAGAATTTTACTCTCTGCACCAAAATTTTAAAACCAACACATGTACAACACAGTATTGTCATAAAACCAACAATTATTAAGTTGAGCAGCAAACTACACAAATTCATTTTAATTCTAATATACTGTGCTACAACTTAAATAACATTTTAACAAAATGTTTCTACATTTCTTTTATCATCCAATAGCCAAAACTATCTGGGTAGTTTCACACAATAAAATGTAAAATCACAAAATTAGAAAAGTATAATATACTGGAAAAAAATAGAATAAACAAGAAAAAATAGCCTATTCCAATTTAAGGGCACCTGACATTTCACAATGCTTCAAGTAATAAGAACATAATCCCAATCATCTATATTCAAAAGCAATTCCCTATGAGTGGCCAGGGGCTTACCTTTTACTAAGGGTGGATAGAATTTATAAGACAGGTAAAGATTTCTAAGGCTGAGCAAGATTTATTTATGTTTATGCTTCAAAAAGCAAAGTTCAACCCTCATAAAAATGAAGATTACAACAACCTTGTATTTAACAACTTGTGTGGCAGCCATAGGCAATCATGAATTCCACGCAAGGTTTTGGAGGAAAAAATCTTGGCTTTTTTGGGAAGACACTCCATGTATATTTGAAGTTCAACTAAACCATTCAAAAATTTGGTCTGCTGTAATAGAATTGGGCAAAAATCCTATAAATAAAAACAGTGACATGACAATTTCATCTTGTTGCAAGTGGAGCATTTCTTATCAGGATTGTGGAAAGTTTTAACACTCTAGAAACCTATGCTACATTGTACTTAATATCAAATCACATTTATGATCAATTCTGCTACAAGAGCATAACCTTAAAGCAAAAAGACTACATTTGCACTATTTATTAGATCCAAGATACCAGTCCATCCAAAAAGCAGCTTACAATTAACATCAAAATATTTTAATGACATCACTTGGAAGAAAGCTTAGTTTCCTTTCATAATGGGTTCAACATGAACTATATCCTTTCCTTTTAAGACTAGCCCTTACCACACAAATCTGATCAATTCTGCATTAAACATTTCTCTTTTAATATGATTCACAACTTAGTTTTATACAACAGATCAGGGCAGTCTATACATGTAGATTATTAAAGGTTCAAAATATTTAACTGTGCTATTAAGAACAAAAAAATCCTTCACCAATATTGCTATGACAGTTAGTAAAAGCACTGTATGAAGGCACACATCAGATAAGGGGTCACAAGCTGAAGATTTGGGCAAGATAACTGGTTACCAAGGAAACTTTAAATGAGATTTCTAGTTTTTAGATCTATTCTATAGTTACTATAAAGCATGCTGATTTAAATAGTAACTATTGTCCTTGAGAAGTAAAGATTCAGTTTTTATAACATTGTCACTCCACTATCTCTAGTAAGTTGTACCTGAAAGGTATGCCTAACACTATCTGTTACAGTAATAGATTTTTATTAAACAAAGTGCTTATTATTTCACAATCCATTTGTAGTTCTCAGCTATCGATAAACTGAAGATGAATTTTCTTGACTTTGTATATTAAAAATCTTATTTCACAAAAACAGAAAATTAGTTTTTGTAAAGAGATAGTATCCTGTGGAGGGCACACACATATGAAAGGTACATCCACACAGTCAGTGAGTGTTCCTTAGTTATCCCAAGAACAACAGAGGGGAAATTGTGTCCTTATTCATTCTACTTTCAGTGCTAAGTAATTCTATTTTTTCCTTTTGTTTTAATACCACCAAAGCTGTTGAGGTTCTGTATAAGTGCATGAGGGCAGTAATGGGCTTCCCCAGAGCTAATATATGGAGACTTATTTCAGACAAGACAGATATGTTCCTTGCTAGGAGAGAAATGGATTCAGGAACTGTTCTGGATGGGGCAGTGTTAACCTCTTGAAAAATCAATTTGCAGCCTGGGGATTCTATCTGAGCTTTGCACCTGGATGATCAGGTGGTAGCTGCACCCAGGGGTGTCTTTGTACTGCTTAGCCTATCAGACCAACTGTATCTGGTGGTCCTGATCATGTCATACCTGAATATTACATGTACCTTAGTCATGGCTAGACTGATTACTGCAGCATGTTCTAAGTGGGGCTACTCCTGAAGTGCTTTCAGAAGCTTCAACTGGTCTGGAATATGGCAGTGAGCAAATGAGTGAGCAATAACTTACAGGATTATATCAGACTTGCCCTGCAGTTACTGCAGTTGTTACCAATCACTGGAGGTTATATTTTAAGTTCTACACAGCCTGAATCCAGTATACTTGGGTATACCACCTTAATCTGTACCAGCCTGCCTGCGTGTAAAACATCTATACCAAAAATATGGAGGCAAAAACAATAGGGACATGAACAAAGCAAGCTTTCTGAAGGTGCCATCACTATGTCTTCCGTTGTGTTCTGGATGACTAAAATAAATCTAGCAGACAGTTGTTTATTGGGTACAATTGATACTTTCTCATCTGATGTCTCTGCTTTCCTGATGAATTTGTTTTATACATTTTTAATGTTTTATTTTATAATTGCTGCAAATAACATATAAAGTGGAGTATTTTAATACAATGAATCAACGTAGATAAATAGTGCTTCCAAATGAAGCTTTTTGAAATGCGACTGCTCTACCTTGTTCTTGGAGTTTTATGGAGGGTCCAGATGCTATCTTCAATTTCTAATCCACCTGTGTTTTCCCACCATTATTTCTATCTATCCTGCTTGTGTCTGGTTCCTGACCTACACACGGTGGCAAATCTAAGTCAGAGTGCAGCATGGGATTAATTTAGGCCCTGGAGGTCACAGCCTGCCTCAGTTTGGGTTCCAAATGAAGGCAGAGGTCAAACCTGGAAAGGCAGTCCAAACGAGAATGATTCAACCACAGAGCTGAATAGTGCAGAGTCAAGCAAAAAAAAAAAAAAAAAAAAAAGGTGAAGAAAGCTAAGTAGCAGCTGCAGTTCCAGGAACAAAAATAAAACTGATAGCTTTGGTCAGAAAGGACGGTTTTCTTACCTGCAACCTTGGTTCTTTGAGTAATGATCTGTGAATTCACATTTATGGATGTATGCCTGCACATAAAAGTCATTTGGAATATTCTGGAGTTAAAGTTTTAGATAGCTTTTGGCTTTCACCTTCCTCTCAGTTCCAAATCTACCATGGTTGAGGAATAAAGAAGGTGGGGTATCAAAGCAGGAAAGAGGATAGGTTGTGCTAGTTCAGAGATTAAAAACTAAAAAAAAAAAAAAAAAAAAAAAAAACTACAGGTAGGCAGGCTGTTCTCCTTTGTGGTTTCAGTAACTTACACATACAGGTGGCAGCAAAGCATGAGACTTACTGGAAGAAGAATATATCACACAAAAATTGAAGAAAGAAGCTGCACTGGCATGAGCTCTGATGAAGGTAGAAGGCTGAGTACAGACAGCTCATCTACACTGATGCCAAAATGAAATACTTAAGAAAGTGGAGAAGGATGCTCTACTCTTGTTCAGCGACTCTATAATTCTAAGGAGGAAGTAACTGTTCCAGTTGTTTAGTGAGAAAAGATGACTGAGATCACCCACTTGATAAAGCACTGCAGTGACACCTAGCAGCCCCTTATGTGTCCCAAGCAGCAACTGAATAAATGGGTAGTTTGTATTGTGTTCTATAAATGTAGAATGAAAATGTCCTTCTGATATCCCGCGGATGAAGTCTGTCACCACCTAAGTAGGCTGAGGAAAGTTGGTACCATAGCATCCTTAGTGAAATGGAATTTAAGGGGTACCTTTGCAGGGAAGGAACAGTCTGGGCATAGCACTATTTTGTTCCTATGAAAACTGAGGAACAATTCATCATACATTAAAACACCCAGTTCATGTGAACTTCCTGCTGAAATAACAGCAACAAGTACTTTCACTGTAAGGTGCCGAAGGCTGGCTGTGACCATAGGTTCAAAGAGTCTGGCTATTAACTGAGCCAGTCCCAATGAAATACTCTTAAGTTAAGATCAATGGGTGAACAGAGGCTAGCCAAGCCATTTAAATAACTATATAATGTGAGGATGTGGAGATAAACTTTCAATATTTTCATGATTAGCCAATATGATTGCTAAATAAACTTTGAAGAAAGAGCCAAACCTCCAGATTTTAAAGAAAGAACAACTCCAAGGCACAGGATTTGGAAACATGTACTCTTGAACTGAAATTCCAAAAAGTCCTCTATTTGGCAGCATATAAAACTTGGGCAGAAGGTTTGCAAGCAGCCATCGTCACTTTCAAAATATTGTCAGATAATTGGTGACAATACCTACTTTTAATGCAGTGAGACATAGTTTCAAGTTCTTGCTGTACATTGTGAGAATATTCAGAAGGTGAGGAAGACAGAGAAAGGTATGGCTGGACAAGAGAAGTGTTGCACGCACCATGTTCACCTCAATCACTACAGGTAAATGAAAATGTAATAAGCATCACTGCCTTATTCCTCATTCATGCAACTACGAGAAAAAGGGAGGGATGCATGTGGGACAGAATGCATCCTCAGTGAAAAAGTATAATGTCTCTCAAAGAATCTGAGTCATGACCAACTCTTGCAGAAAGTGGGCATTCTACATTCAGCACTGTAACAAGGAGGTGGATACTTGAGGTTGCTGTACATGTTGATGAGTTCTAACATTACTCTTAAAGAGAGATCCTACTCATGAGGATCACAAACTTCTGAGAAAGCCAGAAAAAGCGCTAGTTGTTTCTGCAAGATGCATGGCAACAGTGAAAATGTGATGATGTGGGCGCAAGTCCCAGAAATTGACAGTATGTGAGGCATTCCTGCAGTCACAGAGTCTTATAAGGTTTTCAGCCCTGGAATCATTTGAGAAGACTTTGTAGCCTAGTTCAGGCACTACCCATGACCACCTCCTTTCACAAAAATGCTGGTAAGAAAAAACAGAATTGATACAGTTTTGGTTAGTAGTACTAGCTCTATCTCAAAGCACCCTTAGAAAACTTAAGTTCAGTAAGAAACACAGTACAAGTTTTGTTGTGAGCCGCCCCAAGGCTTTGTTGAGATGGGGGCGGCATAGAAATGTTTTACATAAGTAAATAAATAAATAAGCAGCAATCCCCCACTGCCCCCTGTAAAGACATTGTAGCAGCTTTCTTTTACTGAAGTATTTTCTCACACATTATTCTTAAAGCAGTGAAAACTTTATGCTTTTAAAAAATGTTCACTGAAAAAACTAATTGCCAACTGTTTCTGCATTTTTATTTATCACCTTCCAGCTTCAATGTTCTGGTGTGCCTGGCATTTAAGATACTAACATTGCCATGACAAGTCTCTTCCAAGGATTCCTGTCATCTGCATAACTCTAAGAGAAGCACCTCAAATGTTATCTGCTTGTCTGTAGATGACAAGTTTGTAGAGAAAGACAAAAGAACTAGTAGTTTTGAAGGGGGAAAAAAGAAGCAGCAGCAGCAGCTTCATGCTGGGACTCAAAGATCCAATTAGTTCCACATTCCGGGGGGGGGGGGATTTCTTAAATAGCATCACAGCTCTAGATCATAAACCACTTCTGAAAATGGAGATTGTTATATCACTGAAATCTGCTATTTAAAAAAAGGCAATGGCCATGTATTTTGGCATAACAAAAAGCAGTTTTTTAAACCTCAGCCTTAAAAATGAAGACAAATGCTTTGCTTATTTCATATTGTGCCTAGAGGATGAAATAGCTTATAGTGATCATGTGTGTATGTGTAATAGGCAATGGACTAGATCCAGACTTGGTTAGTTACATTTAGCACCTATTGAAATCAGTGAGATTTAAGAGTAATTTGTCCAACTCATTTCAATAGTACCTAAGTGAATCTAATTGATCTAACCCAATAAGTGTACCTTACACAATGAAAGGTAAATTAGTAAAATTCACTGTCAAATATACAATCCTGCTAGCCTTCTGCTATCTTGCCACGTTCGGGCAAGCAAACATCTGTTCCCATGCTTCAGCCCAAGATACAATACCTAATGAACATCCTTCTATATGAAGGCATGTATGGGGTTGCATATAAGCTGCCATGTTACTGGATAAAGTTTATGTTTTGTCAGTAAAAAATTATTGTTTAAACAAGAAATGTCATTACAACAATCAAGTAAATAATATCAGAACAAGGAAATGTGCTTTAACAGGAAACAACTTTTACAACACACTACATTGCTCCCACAGTTTATTTTTCTATTACTGCACTGTTGCTATAAATTGTAAAATACATTTTAATATTAACTGGACATCTCTATTTTGGATGTCCGCCATCAACATCAATGCCTTCTTAAAATTACTATGCAGAGCAGAAAAACATGTAATGACCTACATTTTCAAGTTACTACACACCAATGCTGGGCTGCAGAAATCTTTTTATATTGCCCTCCCTCCCTTAAGGAACTCTATAGCCAACTATTTGCAGCTTCAGAACCAATGAAGCCTTCCAGAGAAAGCTAGAAGAGGGATGGTATAGATACTTATCTGATGTGCATGTTGTTTTAATGAATATATGAAAAGGAGAACATTTTAACATTAGATCCTTTCAGAGTGTTTCCATACCTTGTCATTCTCTAACCTGGTACCCATCTGACATTTTGGACTAGAATTCCCAGCATTCCCAACCATAAGCTGTGCTGAGTTTAACTACAAAACATCAGGAGGGCACCAGGTTATGGAAGTCCATTTGTATTTGGGTACTTGTACAAGTATTTTCCTTTGAAGTCGAAGGTGCCAAAGTTGGGGAGCCAGTGCCAAAATATATACATATTACCTTTTACGTACCAGTTTCAACGTTTTCCAAAAGGCATTTCCAAGAAAGTATGCTCTCTTCTAACCATTCAAGTTTTTAAAACTCCAGAATGGGTTTTATTGCAAGGTTGCAGAAGCAGAAAATGCATCTGTTTGCACAACATGACAGCTCACAATAGGTTGTCTTGTTATGTGAATCAGGCAAGCATGGGTTAGACAAGGGTTAAATAATAATCACATAACCCATGATCTCTTTTAAAGTTATGCAGCATTGTTTAACCATGGGGGGAGGGGTAATCCTTGGAAGTTTTTTTTAATAAACCTGGAGAATTTTGAAAGGGTTTTGAACAATGCTTTAAATACAGCTCTAATATGCACTCCATAGGATTTTTGGGCATGTGAACATGTCTGGAATTTGAAAAAAGTGTCTTAAGAACCATCACAAAATGGCTGGTATGGGGGTGGCTGATCACAAAAAAGTTGGGTACTCTCACCTTCTGTGTTGTCTTGCATAAATATGCACACAGTTTCTATTCCTCAGTCTAGCTTCTCTCTCTCTGGATCCCTATCCACACGGAGCAATATCTTCAGTCATTTGCATGGGGCAAGAAGCTGCCCTGCTGAAAATTGCTGAAGAGAGAAGTCAAGGACCCTGTTGGTGGGTGTAGGCTTCTACCCTTTTGCAGCCAATTTTTGACACTGCAAGGAGGGCTCCCCCTCCTTCCTGTTCAAGTAAACAGAAGAATTGCTCTGTTTACTTAAATGGGAGGGGAGAGGCCCTCCTGCCAAAAAGACTGGCTAGAGGATGATAGAAGCCCACCTCCTGCCAAGAACCCTGTTACCACAAGTGTCTTTGGCAGAGGGTGGGCTTCTCCCTGCTCCAGACATTTTTTGACAGGGCACCTTACCACCACCCCCCACCTTCAAGTGAATGGAAAAATCATTCTATTCATTTACACGTGGGAAAAATAGCTTGGCAGATATCTCAGCCTGGCCCGACAGTTGCACTGACACCCATCGATGCAATGTTTGAGACCCCAGCTGCAGGCAAACTTTTTATTAAATAATGGAACAACCAGAGGTCTTTTATTCACGAGAACTCAACATGTCTTGAACTGATCTTGAAGCTTTCAACTGCTTGCAGGAAGATGGCAATTCTATCAATGGGAGTCTGGCTTTCAAGGGAAAAAAATTCTGTCCCCACAAAGCAAGCATATTACACCATTATGGAAATTCCATATGCTGAGGCCCGCTTCAGCATACAGATTGCTTTCACTGGATCTAAGTGAATATGTATACTGAACCTTAAGTATAAGGTATAACATAACTTGGTATGTTAACTGCTTTCAATGGGAGTTTACAGTAACTTGTTTATAATAAAGATTCTAGTGAAAGTTGGGAAGCCTTGCTATCAGGAAGGATGAGCCAACGCTTTTGGAATTATGACTTTTTTGAGTTTAACAGACTTCCTGCCTGCTTCAGATTCCATGACTGCAAACAGGCTAATTAGGTTTTTCCCCTGAGGAATTCCATCTCTAAAACAGGTCACAATAACATTTTTAAAAGCCAGGGAAAATTTGCACAAATTGAAAGTCATAACTACACCATTCTTGCACAAATCATGCTAGAATGATAATGCTTTTGAATTTGGATAAATTGCACAAGTCCAATTTCTGCAAATTTCTTGTTTTTTAACTAGTGCAAATCTTGGCCCATCTTAGAGAAAGCATTCTGCAAACTGGCTTGACTTGTACCACAGCAAATTAGTGCTAGTACACAGTTGTAGAACCAGAGTTGGGAGGGAAGGTCAAAAGTAACCCCAATTCCTCCCATATCCCTAGCTATTGGTGAACAAAGTTTTCCAAATGAAACTGAGAACCTGGATCCATACTTCAAGATTTTAGTTTTTTTAAAAGCAAAAATGCTGCCTCTTTGCTGTGTTGGAAGCCATGACCCATGCATTCCTGGAAGCATTAGCAATTCCAGTTACTGGGAAAGAAATCTTCCGTGAACCATCCTAGACTGTCTTAAAAACAACTGCCTCAGCAAGGAAATTGACATTCTTTGTTCAGCGCTGAATATTTGGTCTTCACAAGTGAAGGAGATCAGCTAGCTCTGAGGAGGCCTTGTCTCTAGAGCCAGGAATGCAGACTTGACCTGAACTTCCCAGAGGCAGGTATCCCCTGAAAGCTCCAGTTATTTTTCCTGCATCATGGCGGAAAGCAGACTTTAGGAGGCTCTCATGTATGCTGTGCAATTAAAATGCGTGTGGGGCGGGGGGGGGGGGGGGAACCTAAAGAAAGAAGGGAGCTTTGGGATGAGGAGGAAGTCCCAGTGTGGCATGGTGGGGGTACAGGAGATCCCATATCAGCTGCCTGACAGAAGCTTAGCCTTGTGCTGCTGCCAGACAGGCTACTGCACCACAGGCTAGGCCACAGCACCTTGGGAGCAGAAGACCACCCAGCACACAAGCTTCCAGCTTGCAACTCTGCAGGCTGCATGCCAGAAAGCTGCATAGGAGACACTCCTTGCTGTCACCACAGAGGATAGCTGGAAAAGTCCCTGGAGGTCACTGCCACTGAGAACTACTGTCTGACAAGGCCCCCTCATCCACTTGGCTATGCCCACTGCCATATGAAGCACAGACCATAGTCAGGGCCTGCAGGTATTCAGGACTAGTGAGGGACAACTTTGGGCTTCTGTACTGGGTAAATCTCCCTCCCTCCTCCTCCTTGGCCACAAGAGCTTGGGTAGGCCAGTCATGGGAGCCCAGTATATGAGGGACTCCAGCCCTCATATACTAAAGCCCATGTCAGGAATCCAAGGACCATGCACTTATGGAAGAATTAGCAAGCCAGGCCAATAGAAAATCTTCATGGGCCATCCTCAACTATCCTGCAAATACTAGTCTCCACAGAGAACAGATCCTTCAACCAAAGATAGAAAATAATTGTAAATATCTGGTGATGTGGGCTTACTGGTGGTAATGGATGCTTTAAGGCCTCTTAAACATTTCCATTTTACAGGGATACTTCAATGGACCATATGCATCTATAGGAATAACCTGTCATGGAGGTTAAGACTACTATAGGTACACTAAACTGCAATAGTAATTCTCCATTAGTGAGTCAGGTAGAGAAAAATAATTAATATGACAATAACCTTCTTCCTAATATAGTCAGACATTCTATTTAGATCAGGCAGAGGGGGAATAACTGAATATTACTGGGAAAAGTAGTAAAATCCATGGACAGTGCCCAAGGCAACAATGCACACATTGTCTAGTGAGCTCATTTCCAGACCATTGGGCATTTGGAATGGGAAAGAGAGGCCCTCCTCGGATATTTCTGGATGCTGAGCTTCTTCTCCAAGAATGTTTGTGACATAAAACCAGATGAGCTAAAAGCACTGGAGCAATGAGATATCATTAGGGGTTTGTTGCTGTCTGCATTTGAACATGGAGCAGTTGCCACAGAAGCACACCTGAATCCAAACTCATGGCAGCATCGTTTTGCCCTCTACCATGGACATCTGTTTTAGGGGCTCCTACTCTTAACTTAGAAGGACTGAGGGTGGCTCAGTGGTTTAAACTGCTGAGCGGTTGATCGAAAGGTTGACAGATCGGGGAGAGTTCCAGCTCCTGCCAACCTTGCAGTTCAAAAGCATGCAAATGCAGGTAGATAAAAAGGTACCACTTCACTGGGGAGGTAACAGTGTTCTGGGCACCTTGGTGTTTAGTCATGCTGGCCACATGATCACGGAAACGGTCTGGGGACAAACACTGGCTCCCTTGGCTAGGAAAAGGAGATGAGCACCGCCCCCTAGTCAGACATGACTGGACTTTAATCTCATGGGGAAACCTTTACCTTTTACTCTTAATTTAGCTACATCACTTAAAAACATGGGTCCCTATTTACTTAAGCTAGCTAAGAGAGTGTATATTGACTGGTGGAGCAGGAGAAGCTGTAGTATTATACTCAAAAGTTCCAGGTCCTATGGCTTATGAAGTGTCCTGCAGGTCCAATGATCTTCTGCCCCATACGACCAGGAATAAACCACAAGAGGACTTTCCTCAGACTTCAGACCTTGCACATCCAACAACTGCTCCTAGTTATTGGAGCCCTTGTAGGAGGGACCTTCTAAGTTTTCCTAGCAGAGCTACTGAAAAGCCTTGGATCTGCCTGGCAATCAAATTTTATCTGTCCTGAGAATTCAGGAAAAACTGTAAGCACCTTCAAGCTCAATTGGCCAAGCAGGTCATGCAATATTGAGTGATCTCTATTAAAATTTCCATGATGCACCTGCTTATCAGTCTGGCCAGCTATGGAGCAGTGCTGCTTCTCCTTTATCTTTCCTTATATCTTTCTGTTCTCCACAATCTTAGTAGGACAGCAGCCTCACAACTTCATCTAAAGAACAGTCCGGAATGCCACTATATGTTTCTTTATCCCAGCAGTCTTAGGCTCTGTCCCTGAAATCATCACAGGACTTATTAGAGCCTAATACCTATTCCCTCTTGCCCACATTCTATGAACAGCTACAGCATCAGTTTTTTCCCCCTATACGTCCTCCCTCCCTTCTCTGTTTAAGTATGTTAAGAGTTCTGCAGAACTTGAAAGTTTGCACATGTCAAGCATTACTTTAAATTTCACACAATGTTTTCTCTATCTGGCTTCCATTCCATTCACATATGCATGGTTCAAAAATTCTTTAAACTCAACAGATTAAAATCAATTAGACAATAATTATCAATATCTAGAGAGTGTTGGTAATAAATGCTAGAGGACAATATTACACATAATCACCCTTTAAAACCATATTTAAAAACATCCTGACACCTTTACCATCACCTGTGATTCAGTTTTATAGAAATCCATATCGTTCATAGATTTCTATTAATGCACTTTGGCATAATAAATAATTACTTCTTGACAATGCCTTATTGATTCATTTTTAAAAACATGTCAACTCATTTTTTCTTAATTTAAGTCTTAGTCCATAGCAATAGAAAGTACAAGTTTTATTCATTTCTCTCCTTATAGTAGTAACAAAGGCCAGATACCAAAGGGCCTGTTTCCACACACATACAGCACTACTATGAGCACATGGATGAATTTACCTTCCAGCAGCAACCACACACCCCACTGCTTGTAGACATGCATGCATGCACCCTCCCAATTCTCCTCTAGAGGTCCCTTTGGAGGTATTTTTCAGGCTATACTTTCAGCACCTACCTGTAGGCCAGGGGTCTCAAACTCGTGGCCCATGGGTGGGACACGGGGGAGGGGCCCTGCGGCCTTCAAAGCGCTGATGGCGCCCTGGCCGGCCGCGGGATGAGCGGCCCACCACCACTGCGGTGGTGGAATACGTGATGCGGCCCAGCCTCACCCAGACTCTACTTCCAGCGGCCCCCAGGTAAGTTGAGTTTGAGACCCCTGCTGTAGGCAGATCACTGGTCACAGAATTAGATTTTAAGAACAGAATTTGCTCCATCCATCTCAGCAGAATAACTTGAATCAATAACTAAGTGCATCATTAAGAATAAAAATTATTTTGACTTATTTGGATATTCAAATTAACAAAGACAAAAGCAATCAACAGCTGAATTGTGAGCCAAACACTGACATTTCTTTGTATAATACTTATGAGTAGCTTTAAAATTATTGTAAAGTAAACCAGAAAATATTGATGTATATGAATTTTAAAAATTGATTGTAATCACAGTTGTCCCTTGTGAGAGGATTGTTCAGTTTCAAAGTATATCCTACATGTGTCTTTTGTTTCAGTTGATATATTTGAGGGTTAGGATCTTAACTAAGTAATGAAGTACTTCAGAATACCAAGAACAATATAACTTGATAGTAAAAAAGTTTTTTTTTTTTTTTTACATTTGCGGTTCTATTATCCCAAAATGACTAGCACCCTCCAGTATTATTCTGGGGTGGCAGCAGCACCTCATCTTTCACTGACTGGATAGAGTCAATAAACTGAGAAAATTCAGCAGCTGAGGAAGCAAGGCTGAGTGATATGGGCTGGCTACATTAAACCTCAAGAGCAACCCAAATTCTTGATCTCCCCATGACAACCAATTGCCTTGGATACCAAGCCAGTATCTGCTGACATGGCAAACAGAGGACAAATGTCCAAAACCATTTTGCTTTAGTGATTTTTCTCCTTAAAGCAAATCTAAATAACTTATCATTCAGTGAAAGTTTGTAAAGTTTTGATCATTTTAAAAATAAAAATGGGTATAGCTTGTTACTGAATAGTAGGCAAAAGAAACAGGTTCAGGGCTTCCTGACACACAACAATCAAAACTTTAAACAAGGTGAATTAGTAAAGTTAAAATAATCTTTCCTAACCTAAATGTTTTGGATTTCAATTTCCATCAGCCCCAGCAAGCATGGGAATACTAAGAACTTAGTATTATTAGTAAGTTCTATCTTAGTAAGTATTATTCTTAGTATTAGTAGTAACTTATTATTACTTTGCATTCATATTCCCCTTTTCCCTCTTGTGAAGAACCCAGGGAGGTTTCCATAGTTGTCCTCCACTACATTATATCCTCATAACAACAACCTTGTGAGGTGGGTTTGGCTGAGAGTGAGGGACTAGCCCAAAGTCCTTTAATGGTCTACATGGACTAGAACCTCAATTCCCCAGGTTCCTAGTCCAACACTGTAACCACTATACCACACCAGCTTTCATAGTGTGAAAATGGGGAGTAGCAGGTTGACTTAAAAAGATGGTTAATGCTCTTTTGCTACTGTTGTTTTATTTATAATCATTTTTTAAAAAAATATATTCTACTTTTCCCTGAAAGAAACCCCAAGCAGTTTACAGTTTTCCTCCTCCTCTCCATCTTATCTTCACTGCAACTTTGTGAGGTGGCTTAGGCTAAGAACAGTGTCTGGCCCAAAGGCACTCATGAAGCTTCATGGCCAAGGGGGGACTAGAACCTGAACTTCCAATACTCTAGCCATTATGCTATACTGGCTTTGTAATCTTATCTACAAAACAGACAAAATAGAAACTAGCATGCCTGCTGGTTCTAAACTAAACATGCTTTTTTAAAGAAAAATTCTCCTGTAAACATGTGAGCATCCAACTCCATCCTCCCTTGCTGGGGGTGGTTGAAAAATGAAAACGTCTCCATTACCATTAATGGAGGGTGTTTTCCTCTTTTTTAAACTGTCTGTGCCTAGTAGTGGTGAAATTTTATGCAAGGAAAACTGGTGAAGAGAAGCATAAATCCTTACTACCACTTTGGAACACCATGTTCCCAATCAGAATCAGAGTTACACACAAGACAATAGAGAAAGGTAGCACACAGAACTCCACTAATCAGGCTTTCTACTACATGTGCTTAACAATCATTTAGTTTGGCTTGCCTAAAACCAAGTCATGTAGACAGAAGTTAGTTGCATCTACTTTACCTCAGTTCCAAGTATATGTGGAACAAGCATGAAAATTTGTTTAAACCAAAGTGCTCCAGCTTATTTTCTTGATTTGCAACCTTGTTTCTTGAACATTTTTTTTGCTATTATGAAGTTCATGTATACAGTATATTTGTACTTTTATGAATTTTAATAGTATTATTTATTCATATCTCAAATGTTCAAATAATTATCTCATAGCTTTTAAATGTGCCTAACTTCCTAGATCCTGCTTTGTCAAAATATGAGCAATTCAGGCATATGCTTGAATCACTTGAAATAAAATCAGTGGAAGCTTAAAAACTGCTTAATATTGACTGGATAATGCTCTTATTTTCCAGCTCTGTAACTCCTATCACATATCTATTGTTATTTTCATAAAAAATGAAAAACTGAAATATTGTTGTGCTCTAACACACTGTCTGTATTAAAGACTAGCTATCCAATGCATGCAATTCATTTACTGGCAATTCTTTTCACGTTTTATGCACATTTTAAGAATTTTACACAATGACTGACATGGCAATCTTTTCAACAAGTGGACAATATTCCCTTACCTGCTATGTTATAACCTGCTTTGCAAATGCAATTACAAATGTGATCTAAAGACACTGAGTATTAGAATTGTGCATTATGTTCATTTTACTTAGATACTTTAACACACGTGTTGTTCAGCCTGTGTACCTGCACAGTTCTGTCTAGAAACTTCAAATAAAAAAAAGTTTTTAAATGAACAAAACTGCACTGTCACTCTATCTAAAACCTTAGCTTGCACTTTTAACAGACTGAAAGGCTCTCTGAAATCAAACAAAACCACATTCCAGAAGCTGTTTTGCCATTACACCACAAACTGCTCCATTTTTTAAAGATGTTCTTTCTATAGAAATGTATTGGGGAGGGGGAGTGCAGATTTTAACACACATACCTATAATAATGAGAGATCTGGGAATGTGAATTAACAAGGGATTGTTAATTTTGAACTATCTGAAGGATAAAATGGAAATATGCGATACTGAATTTTTCAGATATTTTTAATATTGCAAGTATCCATGGAGTGGAAGGACGGTGAAACCACTTAATTTAGATGATTTTTAAAGCACACTGATGGATAGCTTAAACTGTAAAGCTAATGAATTGTTAGAATAAGAAACAATTACAAAAACAATTATTGAAAGCTAAATAATATGTATTCAGTATCAGAATGAACATAGTGATTTAAGGCAGCTCTTCTGTTTTCTAACAATAATGGTTATCTGATATTTTTATAGGAAAAAACTAAGTTTTTTACAAAGAAAATAAAGCAACCCAAATGGGTTAAATGTACATTTTCATTAAAAGAAGCTGCACAGCTTATCCAATTTTCAGTGCAAATACCAGCCTAAATAAGAATATTAAGGATGCAAAACAGACATCAGCTGCAAGTATTTCACTGTCCTCCTGGTAGCAACATTAAGTCCACTCTGCCCAAGAGAGTCAAACCTATACTGTTTTGCATGCAAGTGACAAAATGTTACTGTACTGCTGAAGGCTGAGAACCAAGCCTGTATAGCACACCAGGCAACTCTATGACATATTTCTGCAGCCATTGAAAAATACAAAGGGGGGAGGGAACTATACAGCAGTGATAATGCTCTGATTCTACATCGCTTTTCCAAGTGCAAGCATTTATTATCTGCAGGGAAACCATCTCCACCTAAGGATTTCAACATTAACCCACCAAATGCCACAGGTGGTCCCTAGTTATCTGCTACACCATGAGCATCAGTCTACATATACAACCATCTTTCATCAATCTGTTACTGGATGTGTTTCTTGTAAAACAATAGTACTAGTTTTCTTAGCACTAGCTCAATTAAAAGGGATTTTTTTTTTACTCAAATCACTTGTTCTCCGAGAACAGGTAACTGATTTGCTGTAACAGACAACTTGGAGAATAATGCACAAAAAGAAACTGAACAAGCAAAGATACAGCGAAAACTGCTGAACCTTAGGTCTTTTCTACACATGCATTAAATTTTGGTGTATCATAATATGGACTGTGCCATTTCAGTTTCTAGGTGGAGGAAGTAATTTTTGAGTGCTCTTCAATGTACAAAGCTTCCCAAAAGTAAAAACAAAAATGGAACTAAAATATCAGCTAGTTTTATTCCCTTGCATTCTCTACTGTGCTACTTTTCTGATTGCTAGTTTTTAGATTACACAGTCCATTCTACCACCTCAGGACTAACTCTTCTACTTTGGTACAACCCTCCCCTACCATCTGAACTACCTAATATCAATTTAGCAGCATATTGTAAAAATCTATAGAAAAAAACACCATAATCATTTATTCTATAGCTCCTTAGAAAGTTTTTTGAATCCTTGTACAAGAAAAGGGCATACAATGCATGTTAGTCAACTTAGTTATTTTTAAACTTACTTTAGACTCTTACCCCTAAGTATGCATGCTATTTGCAGTGTAGAAAAGTTCCAGAAGCTAACAAGTATGTGCTGAAAAGGTTTTAAACTAGCTCATCTCAAAATGAGACTGGAAGCCAATCTATCTTACAGAATCTCAACAAATACCTGCATAACAGGACTCACAGATGCTCGCTGGCAGCTCATATGAGGGAATAAGCACAAGTTGTTTTGATGTCATGATAAACCATGGTCTAAAGTGATAAAAAGAAAAGAGGACTAGCCTCTCTACAGGCTCAAGTACTCCCTGCTCTTTTTCTGGAGTGCCATGAGTTCAGAAGCTTCTCTTCTGCTTTAGATTAATTATAGTTTAGCATTCAACCTTATGTTTTGATGTTGACTTGTTTCAATAAATGATAATTAAGATTAAATGTTTTTTCTGCATTTAGACAAGCTATGGTTAACAAAAATGGAACTGAAAATGCCTTTACAGCCATAGGAGAGAGGAGGGGCAAGCTAAAGGGAAGCCAAGTTTGCTCCCATCATGATAAACCATGGTTTATCACAACATTCTAATGCAACCAACATAAAACCCAACATATTTATTAATCTATCTATTTGACTGTTTCCCTGCAATTCGTATACAGATGTTATTCTAAATAACCATTTTGTAATGAGTGAAGCAAGACACTATTATATCCAAGCCAGTATCGGTTGCTTACTAAACTGTTTCAATATATTATTTACACCAAGTAAATGCCATTTCAGACTCATTAGGCAGACAAGGGCTGAGCTAGATTTACAGATTTGTCTTTTACCTTTCCAGAATTAAAGAACTAAAATTAAGTATGAAGGAAACAACGTAAAACTTCTACTGCAAAAGATGCAAGAAACTCTTTAAGTTCCTTAAGACTTACCATTTGAGAGCTTCTTTAAAAATACTCATTTTTACTTCAGCATTTAAACTATTTTATTGCTATTAGTCGTTCCCTTTATATACATTTGTTTGCGTAATACAAGAATGATAAAATTCAGTGCATACCAATAGACTAAAAAGCACCAAGTATAATGAATAAAAGTCCAAGCAGCAAATCATACTTTTCCTGACATACCCATGTCCACATAAAGCTGTTTTACATTCACCCAAAGAAAAAGGCATGCCTTATTCAAGAATAGCAAGTTTTATTTGACTAAGGAGCAAAAAGTTCTACAGAGGAGACTTAATCACATGTGCTCATGAACACAATCTCTTTAAGTGCTCTTTAAAGAAGAATTTTTAATACTATATTCCAACTAACTGCAAATGAACAGGTATCCTACTACTAAAACACTCATGTAGCTTCCATGTGTTTTCATGCTGATTAGGCATCCTAGTTCTGAAGAGCTAGCACCTGTCCAGCTGCAAATTAACACAAGAATATGTAGTACTTGCAGCTCAAATACTTCATACTAGGAAGCATGACTGATCGTCCCACTGTGACACCTAGTCTCTTCACTAAACCACTAAAGAAATATGAACAAACAATTTTATTTCTTGTACCCGTGACTTGTATTCTTCTCTTGTTCTACTGGATACAAGATAATGTGTCCACTATAATTCCCCGTGGATGCAGACAACCCAGGATGAATCACTTTGGAATACTATCATTAACATGCAAGCTGCATGCAATGAAGTCTGGCAGACATTCATTCGGAAGCAACTTTAGTACTCGTTGCTCTTCCATTAAAAAGATTGTGTAAATGCACTCAACAAACCAGCATAGTCACTGTGCTGATTAGCCAAGATAAATATCTACAAATCAAATACCAAATTCTGTTACCTGCAATACCTACTTTTTAATTATCACGGTATGACATACTGTGGGAAACTATTCTCACCTGTTGCAACCTGTAGTCTTTGCAGAGCTGAATAATTTAATTTTAATACTGAAGTTTGGGTATTTGAGTCCATGAACTCTAATGTTTCTCATCAAAAGTATTTCACTAATAGTGTGAAGTACGTCCACACTATTTAGAGAACTCACATTCAAAAATGCCTATCAACAACAGCTTTGCAGTAATCTGATGTCAGCATAATGTAGTTCAACTTTTTTTTTTTTTTTTTTTTAATATGAGAGAACATGCTGGCCTTGCTTGTGTGTAACAGCAATACATAGGTTGTTGAAACTGGGTTATCAGTACTGTGTGCTCACCACTTCTGCTTAGAATCAGCTTTCATCTAAACAGAAGTGTTTGATATGTGTGACCCCAAGACTCTTAGTGAAGTGGTTTGTTTGGAGGCTAAAACTCTGGGTTGTTTGCATCTTAACAATCCAGTTTCACCTGTTGCATGAAACCCAGGAATTTACTATATTATATTAACCAATGTGGAAGATGAATTCAGAATTTAAGCTTGATAAATTAACAAATAAATTTGAGAAACACCTTAAAAAAATCAGGTGACTGCCTAAATGTACACTTTAATGTTTTCATACATAAAGGTACTTGCAGAAAGCTGTCACCAATCTGAACACAAAAGAAGACTGAAACTGATTTTCAGGAGTCAATCCAGCATAATGTACAACACTTCTCAGCCAGTGAACATAGAACAAATTATACAAACAGTACTGAGAGGCTGCAACTGTCTGCTAATCCAGGGTACTGCCCCTGAATATGGAGGTTCTGTTTCATTTGTTATCAAAAAATACAAAAAATCAAGAGAATTGTAAATTGGTTTAAATTCTGTATGTTAGAAGCCATTACAACATTCCTTTAATATTAAGCTTCATTAGCTATTTTTAGCTTAAATCTACGACCAATCAGTTCTATTAGATGATGTTTCAAAAAGATAAGAAATTACATTTATGAATGGCAGAGTGAATTATCTTTACCATGCCCTCCCATTGTTTCCCTCCTGCATGCCCTCCATGCTCTCAGTCCTGGAAGGCATAACCCTATAAAATTCCTTAATAGGGAAGAGCTTTCAGTTCTATTTTATCCTCTCCACAGTCTTCCTTGTCTTTTTTGAGGATGGGGAGAGCCGAACTGCATGTATTCAAACACTTTATTAGAGGAGGTGTCTAATTTATGGACTGGAGCTACACCACAACAGGCCTAGTTAAAAGTGCAAGTAAACAGTTCCTGAATACCAGTCTTCCCCAAAGCCATGGAAATCAGAGGCTACATAAGCAACCTGACCTTACACTGTCATGAAATCTACGCCTTCAAACAAGTTGAGATTGGCAAAAAAAAAAAAGAGAAGAAAATATTCTGCTTTTCTTTCCTGCCAGACTGGGGCCTAAATCAAGAGGTGGTTGGAGGAAATATGTACCATACCAAACCTAACATTCCCTCTTGCCCCACCAGATCCTTAAGATGGCAAGTGTGATTTCATTTTGCTTACTCAAGTGATGTCAAGGAGAGCTATTCCCAGGAAGTATGCACCTACCAAGGCCTTCCCCCAAGAGAAGCACCTAAGCTGCAAGGGAACATTCCATTTCACAAGTCAAAGGAGGGGTAGGGAGATTTTATTTCAAAAGTATACCATCAATTACTTCCCTTTAACCTGGGGTTTTACACAGAGGCTGCTGAAAGAGAATGAATAAGTTCTCCTCTTCAGTAACTATGCCATTGTAGGTCAGTGGGTTAATGTGTCTCGCTGTGTTCATTCCAAATCTGTGATGGCTTTGGGACTGTGTGTGTGTGTGTGGCAATTTCGCACATACACATTTCAGTTCTCAAAGGTACGGCTCAGAATGAACAGCTGCTAGAGGAGCACCTATGCAGGAAGCTGAGAGTGGCAAGATGGGGAGTGCAGAATAATGGAAGAGTAAAAGTACAATTACTTCCACTTTGCCTGGTATTCACCATAAGTTTTTGTCACAAATACAAATACACTTGTATGTGCTAGTTTCAACTCCTTTTCTAGAAATACCTAACAATGGAATTTACAGTTTATTAATCAACCAGAGAGCTTTGGTTATAGAGCAGTATAAAAATGTAATATATAAACAAACATTTTGATGGCCTCAGGCCACTGTACCTATAATTTTACCATGGTTCCCAGTTATCTTTCCTGCATAATCACAACCAATTAAGATCCCATTAATGAGTGGCATACCTTTTCCATCAGACTGTAGTTAATATTGTCTTCTGTGGCTGTTGTGCTGTCAGGTTATATTATAGTGTTACTTTTTAGATTGCATTTTAGTTTTGTAAACAAACAAGAACTGTCTCCAAGTAATAGGTCTGGCCCCTTTGCTAAGAGTGCACAGTGCTCTACTATGTTAGCCCAGCTGCTGAAATTCAGCTTTATGTGGTGACTGCAGTGTCTGTGCTGGTCCATTCATCCACAACAAAAAGAGTATGCCTAGTGAAGTTGATGGTGCTCCTTATCAGGAAAGCCTACAGTAGCATTAATATATAGACATTGAGAGCTCTCCTCTGGAAAGAAGCTCTCAAGAGTAGTTCCCTCACAGCTATCAATCCTGACACCCTCCATATCCTGTTGGCTTTAAAAAATATAGAGCAGGTTATTGATAACCACCACCTGAATAATAATTTGCAAGATTGAGTTAATAGTTCAGCAATTTTACATCTGAATTCTTTTAATAATTCTTAGGAGAATTTATCCAGAACAGAATCCAATTCCACTTCAAAACCATCCTATTCTAACCCATTATGTTAGGACTAAATTAAGTTTTAGACTGCATCATTTCAAAATATTAGTGACCTCATGTAAAATCAGGAGACTGAGAGGGCACCATAAGGGAAGGTTCTTGATCAAGAAAGTAGGTGTAAATATAACAAAGAATTGCCAAATGAAAAACAGCAAACTTTAAAACTGTTGCATTTAATCAATTACAGTAGAAGGTGTAGAGAGGTTAATTCTGAAGATAGATTTACATAACATGTTAGCAATAAACTTGCTCACTTTAAAGAGCAGCCAAGTATCTGGAAGGGATGGTTTAGCTATAGTCAACTCTGCTTCACTAGATGGGATTAAGGTTGATTGTTCCCTGTGGTTTCTGCCATACTAGCTTATTGGTTCATCCTCAAGGCTTCTGAAGCAGCATGTACTGTGCTTAAAATGTCATTTTTCAAAATACATAGTACTTTACTTTCCATTTTGGACGAGTCTTCTTTTGTACAACTGTGAAGGAATAATACACATGTTTGGGGAATTTCAATTGCCTATAATTTAAAAAGACTAGTTAGCTGCATTTCATGGATGTTCCACATACTCTTGCCAAAATATAGTAAGATTTAAGTATGAACATCTCCACAGGATTCAGAGGTTGTTTCTTTGATATAAAAGATCACAAACTGTAAATTTACACTTGGAAAATACTAAACATTCTTTAGTAATGACATTTTGATCATTCATTTTAGTATCCATGGCTTATGTACAATGTTTAGAAGCTGTAAGATTGATTTTTTTAAAATTATCTTTTGTAATCTACCAGCTTTAAGTAAATCTAATACAGAGTTTGATATATTTTGCAAGGACTGTACAGCATAAAACAGGAAAGTGGGTGTAGCATGAAGGGCAGGAAGCACAGAATGTGATGCCACATGGAGAGGTATGCCACAAAGATATACTGTGCACAAAATTGTTTCAAACAACCACCCCCAACATAACAACCGCAATACCTGCCTGAGCTCTTCCTCCCTCTCCTGCATTGGCATTGGATTCATAACCTCATCTCTGTTTTCAAAGCCTTTATCCACAGTAAGAACTAAGCTGATTTCTTGTTTGTTTACAGGAAACCAAAATTTACCAGATGCTATATTGAGCACACTGGATATACACAGTCCTGATTACAACACTGCCCACATATGTACATGACCTTCCTCCCAATCACACATCATCTTCCACATCTGTTTGGCAATCTGTTATTAAATGGGGACAGCACCATGCAGAATCATCCCACTGCATCTTCCTCCCCCATTTAAATCATATACCTCCTTCCTGCTTATTGACAACTGGGAACAAGTGTTTCTACTGCCAATCAGTTAAGGAATAGGGAAAAGCACAATATATTCTCAATACACAGGGAAGGAGATTTAAAGTTCTTCGTTTCTGCACAGTGAGATGAGTGGGGAGGTAGAAGGTGTGTTTCAATGTACATGGCTCTTGACAACCTATATTACCACAAGTGGGGCAAAAAAGTTCTGATATAGCAAAACTTGTACTTTGTGCCTTAGGATCTGCTGTTCAGTTTTTATGACAGAACATTAAATTTCCTTTTAAACCCAAAGGGGAACAGAAAGACATAAACTCACAATAGCCTGTCATCTAGTCTCCAAACTGGAACAGTGCTTTCAAACAATTTCTAATTTTAGGTGATTAAATGCCAGGAATATGCAATTTACAAGGATTAAAGAATACTGAAGCTCCGCAAGGACCAGTTCAATACATGGCCCCCAGCTGGCCAGTATCAGGTCCACACCCATCCTTCTAACAAGCTAAACTATCCATCACATAACAAATTACATCAGTGCTATTTGAATAATCAGTCTACAGTCTGTATACTGCCCCACAAGATAACAGCTGCTCTTATGGCAAGCTGGGGAATATCTAAAGGGTTTGCACACAAGTTTGGCAATATGCATGTACTGACTTGTTTTGCATAATTTTTTCCAATTTGTGGGAAACCAGGATCACAGCTAAGAATACTCCACATTCTTTTGTAACATGTGACTAACAGCCAGAGTTGCTATAATGACATTTCCAAGTTTTGAATGAAGTGATCTAAGCATCTATACAATTTCTAAATGTTTTCTAAGATCCATGAGGTTATGAATACAAAAATGTTACATTCCTTTTGTGTTCCCCTGAGGTTTCCATAGTAAGTCAGAAATCAGCTTCTGGTTAAAGTCATATTATAAACAGTTTGTTTCTCTCCACCCCCTCCTCTAAGTACTCTCTTTCAGTCTCCTGTGTGGAACATCTAGACTATTCCCTCTCTCCCATCTCAGTCACATTATAGTCTATTTGCTTGTCTCAAACTCAATGAGCATTCTAGAGCACCATAATCCTAAACTGCCTTTCACAGCAGATATAAAGGTTGCTTTTGCAAGTGTGGGTGTGTCCTCTTTCGATCTAAAAGTCCAAACTGCTGGAATGCAGTGACTGCTGGGCCTTAAAGCTCTCTTTAAAAAACAAACCAGGCAAGCTTTACAGGGATTGGCCTTTCAAATTCAGTTTAGGTTTGTAAGCGCTCCTGACGCCATTATCTGAGGAGGATATAGATTAACAATACACCAGTGTCTACCTCTAGACCTATCAAGGTCTAACCAAACCGAGGAGGCAGTATCTGCAACTACAGAGAATGAGTAGACTATGGAAGTAGGCATATCATTAACTGGATCAGAACTTAGTAACACATTGGTGCATATTTGTACATTGCTTTGTGCTTTTTGAAAGAAAGTAATAATTTGACTTTGTCATTTTTCCTATAAAATAATGGGCCCATTAATTGGTCCAATTTATTTTTAAATCTAACACAAGTACTTATTCAGCACAGTCAAGTTTCAGATCCAATTGGTGTCAATTGCTTGCACACCCAAACACATAAGATGGGGGGGGGGCTAATGTAGAATCTAAAACAACTTATATCTTTTGATATAACATGATGTACATACTTGATATTTATAAACATTTGTAAATAACATTTACTTATTTATGTATCACTTTAAATAAAAGCTTTCAAATTAAAGACAGTAATCTATTGGTACATGATGCAGGACAGTAGCTTGCTAAAGAAACTCAATTCCTTACTTACATAAATAAAGTGGTAGAATAAGGCCAACATTTCAAAAGTGTACTAAATACAGCTATTCAGGCTATTATTTGCAGCCCAATGCATGATTCATTAGGAAGCATGTCTCACTGAGTTTAGTGGAACTTGGTCCCAAGTATGAATAGGTTTGTAGCCTATGCTTTAAAATAGCTTCCATATCAGAGATTGTTAAGTTTACAAAATACATTCAGCTTTTTTATTAAACATTAAATATCTTATTTCCAACATAAATATTCCAATAGTTGACAATTTTAAGAATTTTTCAGCAGAAAGCTGTTTCCATGTTCAGTAGCCAAATTAAAACACGTCTTTAGCCATATTTCTCCATGTAATTTCTTAACTATATACTTCTTGTAGCATTCAAATTCAAAGTAATAAAACACGTAAGAGGAAAACATAAACAGGGAGACTTTGGTATAACATATTTTAGCTAAATTTTTATGCATACAAATTTTGCAATATTTGCATGAAGTCAATCTGAAATGTGCTATTAGGCTATATCATACATGTGAAGGTACTTTCAAAATTGCTTAGGTACACATAAGAATATGTTATTACTTTTCTAGACTTTTAAAATACACAGATACACAATCAATGTTACTAGGAATGAAGATGAAAACTCCATGTCCAATGTAGACAAACACTTGCAAACCTAACATAAAAACACAAGTATTACTACGCATAACAAATTAAATGCAAGTAGATCTATCATGCCATAGATATGTCAAGTGAGTTTGCCTCCAAAATGCAACAGTCTATCCCAAAGTCCATTAATCACATTTTTCCAATCACATTTCCACACCATGTTTAGTAAATCTTGTACATTTTTATTCCCCAAAAACAGCTATGAACACTCAGAACAAAACACTTCCAAACATCTTTTTTAAATCCAGGTCTCTTTAAGAAAAACTATTTCATATTGACAGTATTTTTGCCTAGGTATACAATAAAAGTTTTAAAGCAAGCTTGTACTAAAATTATTTGCATCGTCAAGACAATCTTACCACTGAGGAAATAAAGTGAGACAAACTGCTCCAAGCAACTCTCTGCTTGCCTTAGTATATACATTCAAGTTCTATATATTCACGTCCACAAAATAGTTGTCAGTCTGAAGTACTCCATAAAAAAAGTTAACCAGGCATACACTGTATCTTGCTACTTGCCATTAAAAGGTCAGTCTTATGATATTATATAGCAACATTTGTTGATAAGAAAATACCTCCACTTAATCCTACAAATCACTAAGTCATACCTTCCACAACTTCACATAACCCAACTTAAAGCTCCAAAACAGATGTTTATAGTTTGCCTTTTTTTTACATTTCAACACTCTGATTTGGACTGTCTAGCTACTTTTTAAAGCACTACACTATGAAAACTTTAAAATGTTTTTACATTTTCATCTATTATCTTCTATAAGATTCAACTTTCCCTAGCACCACAACCACCTGACAGCATTTCTTATAAGTGCAAAGTTACTGACTATTAAAAAACTAATGGGTGGGTTAAACAGCTCTGGGTTTTTAACTACCAAAGTGTTAAGCATTAGATTAAACATCTCTCTCAATCACTATTGAATCATGAAGCTTTCATTTCAGAGAAAAAACTATATATAGATATATAAAAATAATTACCTTTGTCTTTTGGGAACTGAATGTTCAACTTCTATGAGTTTACCATGCAGTTCAA
Organism: Varanus komodoensis; assembly: GCF_004798865.1. Lineage (NCBI taxonomy): Eukaryota > Metazoa > Chordata > Lepidosauria > Squamata > Varanidae > Varanus > Varanus komodoensis. The sequence goes on from NW_025336321.1 coordinate 408,047, forward strand.
CTTTACCTGCAAACAGTAATACAACCGATTTCAGAAAGAATTATGTGCTCCTCTGCTTCCCATGCCTTCTAGGACCCCTCCCCACCTGAATGTATGGTGATGTAATAGCACAGGAAACATATATACAAGATGTAACCTTGTTGGTCAAAAGTTGCACAGCTGCAATAGCAACATGGTGGAATGACAACCACAAGCCTTTCAAATAAGCCAGTTCCAAACTAATTGCTTGGAAATATATTAAGAGGATTTCCTTTATTGGGGAGGAAGTCTGAATATTTTAACCTTTATTACTGACCAAACTGATACGTAAAAACGTTAACAGCACACACACATATGTGACTATCTCCCTCGACGAGATTAACAGGCCTCTAATAGCTCGTCATGAGGAAACAGGAACTGCAGGTTTGAGTGAAAAATGAGCGCGTTCCCCATGCGTTTTTTCCTGGAAATGCACCCCTTTTAAGCCCTCTTTCATACGCCCACTCGTACCAGGACTTGCTGGGCCAAATCACTCCTCCCCATCAACCCTGAGGTGGAAAACAGCAAAACCAGGACCTAAACGGGACCAACCTAACGAGTCTCCCCAGTTCAGCCCGCCAAGTTGCCTTTCGCACAAAAACAGGATGTAGTAGCCGAGGTAGAGATGCTTACTGACTGCGTGAGAGGCAAAGGGAAAGCGAAATAGGTGACGCGGGCCTCCAGGCCGCGACCTCTTCTCTGAAAAGCGAAAACGCGCCGGCAGGGTGGCAGGCTTTGTGTTAAATGCCCAAAGTTTGACTTCTGATGCATTGCATTCTAAAGAGGTTCGAATAAACCCAAGACATTATGCACCCCCATGCAAACTGGAAGCTTCTCCCTCAATGCTCCGACACAAGTGAAAGGGGCACACGATCTACCTCGCCTGGCGAGATCCGTCTTGTGTGTGCCGTTTGCACCCTGCAAGCCTGACAACGCGGCACGCTCGCCCCTGGGATGCCCTCCCTCCCCTCGCCACCTGCCCTTCGGGCAACTGAGAGCCGCATCTCCCGGCGGCCCAGCAGGCCACAATTTTCCGTGAGAGAGGTGGGCACTGCCTATCTGAGGAAAAGAGGACACATAGCGACAAAACTGGTGGCTGCTGGTTGGGCCCTGGCATGTGTGCCTCTGTGCGCCTCCCTTGTCGGTGGCAGGGGAGATGTTCTGCGCGCCGCGCCTCTCTCTACTGCGAACGCGGTCTTCTCACTCCCTCACAGATTTAAAATAATAATGGGGGTGGGGAGGAACCTCTTCGAAACGCAGCGGCCTTGTAGCACCCGTCCCGCTCCTGGTTTCGAGCGAGTAGAAAGGTTTCAACGCCAACAGTTTGCGCGTTACCTGACAGCACGTCCGAGTTGCAAAAGGGTGAGCCACCCAGGTCACTCCGGCCAGCAGAGCAGCAACCCCCCAAAAGGCCTTCCATAACGCCACGAAAGCCCTCCGAAATAAGTGTAGCCTGCAAGCCGGAAAGAAGAAACTCCCCAACCCCCGAGATGGCTAGATAGATAGGGATTAAAATTCAGTGTTGCGAATTTGAAATTAAAATACCGAGGGCAACATGTGCGGGGGAGAAAAGACAAACTGGGTTCGAGCAGAAAAAGGGAGAGGAGGGCACTCGGAAAGGGAAAGGTCGGTGGTGAAAAGCTAAGACTAAGACGCCAGAGGGGGAAATTACCCACCTGAAAGTGCCTCGATGGCCTTCATAGCCCAGTTCTCATCGGGGCAGTCCACGAACGCGTATCCTGTCTTCACGAGAAACTGGCCGGTGAAAGGGATCTTGGACTCTTTAAAGAGACTTTCTAGGTCCAGAGGGCTCACGTTTTCGCCCAGGTTCCCTATGTACAGCTTATTCATCTTCTTTAGTTAAAAATAGAGCTTTGCTTAATAATAATAAAAAACCACGCACACGCTGCCTTGCAAAAACAACAACAAAAACCACCCTCTCCAATAATCCAGGGAGTAAAATAAAATCAAAAGCGAGGGGGAGAAAAAAAAAAAGAATCGCAACCGCAGCTTGTATTCGTCCGTCCCCCACCCCTCTCTCTTCTCCCCTCTCTCTCTCACACACGCACTCACACGGAAGCGATAGTGGAAATCACGTCGCTTTTGGAACTAGGATGGCGGTTTAAAAAAAAAGGAAAGGGAGGAGAGACGGGGAAACTACTTTTTTTCGTCTCGCCCCCAAGCCCCTTTGGCGGCAGCAGGCGGTGTATGAAAATGTTACAATACGCGAATGTAGGCACCGCCTCTCTCTCTCTCAAAAAAGAGAGAGAAAAAGCCAGAGAGGGAGGAGGGGGGAAGGAGAGAGAGGGAAAAATCACTTGAATATTCCGGCTTTTTGAATGAGCCACGTGTTCAAACTACAAATCAACTTCCCACGTGAGGAATCCCAACGCCTCAATTAGATAGCAGCAGATTTAAGCTCACACACTCGGAAAAGGCGGAAAAGCGAAGCTGGCGTTGGCTGTCCAGAACAAGTTTTTAAGAAAGGGAGGCTGGATGGGCGCGGAGCCCTGACCGCGTGGTCTCTCTCCCCTCCCCCTGTTTACTACTTTCTGCGGCGGGTTTGGTTGCTCCGCACAATCTCATGTAGATCAAGCGTTGTCCAGCCTTTGGACAATCAAATCTTCTTCACCTGGCTGGGGCTACTGAAATCCGACAGAAAGGGCCCGGAGAGGCGAGACTCCTTCTACTCCTTCTGCAGCGATCCAGAGAGAGAGAGGCCAAATGCCATATAATGGCTACCCATTCACCTTCTCTCGATCGTTAGGGAGGTTCCGAAGGCGTCAGCAAAGTGTCCCGAGCACCGCCGAGTGGGTGGCTGGGTGGACCCGAACAGCAGCGCTTAGGGCATCTGGGCGGAATAAATGGGGGCGATATTCCGATCCCAGCGCGCCGGCCCTCTGAGAGAATCCCTGTGCCCCGCGCCGCGCCACTACTTTTGTCTGCGATTTCGTGTTTGGTGGCTCTGTCTGCTTTCTCGCTCGCAATTGGCCGCACGCCAGAGAAAGAGCGAGGGTCTCATACAGGGCGGGAGGAGGGAGAGACGAGGGTCTCCTTGAAACAGCTCCCACCCAGCCCCCTTCCTTCCTTCCTTCCTGCATAGTAATGTTTATGGCGGTTTGATGAGCGTTGGTTGCAGCGATTCTAGCGCTCAACAGTATGAATCGAAGGACAAAGGGGGTGGAGGCCAGTTGGAGGGTGATGAAAAAGTGGGAGTGCGCAGGGGCAGAGATGAGCGTGCTTCTCCGGACATCTCCCACCCCGCCAAGCTGTTTCCTTCCCCCTTTCTTTTAAATTTAGTTAATGGTGGCTTCTAGCTCACAAAATGGGACTGATTAGACAACATAGCCCTAGGATTACCATAGCGCACAGAAGAATCCACCCTCCCCATCCCCATCCCCTCCCCCTTCCCCTTCCCCTCCCCCATTTTGGTTCAAGGAACCATTCATAATTTTCAACATTTGTAAAGAGCACAATGGTGGGTTTGTGGGGGGAGGGGTCAGAGTGTGTGGAGCCTGGTTCCAGAGCAAACAAAATGTTGCCTGAAAATGAAGAAAGGATACGGAAATGAAAGCCAGCACTGTATTTAATATATAGGAATCCAGTAGGTTTTGTTTAAGTATTCACTTTAGTGAAAGGGTTCATTTACTCTGCATAGATTGGAAAGGAGGGTATGATAAAACAGTTAAGTACTTTTTATTAGTTAATGGAAATAATCATATGCACTATATTCTTGTAGAAATATAAAGAAAATAGGGTTTTAAAAATATGGCTTACTAACTCCTGTCTTATAACTAACAAGAAAACTAATGGTAGTCTGCAGTAGTGTTCTGAACACATTTCAGTAAATTCTTTGTTAGAACTGTGGTTTTTGACAAAAGAAAGTGGGATCAAATGTTTCTGTTTCTGTATATATGCATGTTTTACAAAAGGAAAACAGGATAGTACTTGTAGGGAAAGGATAAGGTGTAGAAAGCTATTTAAGAGCAATGTGAAATGTATTGTTCCATGCAACTATATTGTTACAGTCTAGGAACTTGTCACTTTGCATAAACAAATAACTGCCAGAACCTAATATGGACACTTTACATCAAATTCCTCCTTTAGTTAGCTTAGATCAACATTTATAATTTGCAAAAATTATTTTGTTAATTTTGATCAATCTTCAGTATCCTAAAACCTTTATTTGTTCTTAGACAAAAACATAAGCTTTCTTCAACAATGACTTCTTATAGAATATTTATGGTTAATGATAAAAGAAGTGTCTGAAATTAAGTTAATATATGGGGTGGGTTATCAGTGGTTTCACCAATAATCAATTTTGTACTTTTGGTCTGCAATTAGATTACAAAATAAACTGCATATATGCTTCTTTCAAGGTGAGGTACAGAGCTTAATATATACTTTTAAGTGCTTTATATTAACTTTTGTATTTTAGTGTTCTTATTCACGATTTTAAAAATAACTAAAATAAAAGCTGAAGTTTAAGTTAAAGATGGTTTGAAGTCTATAGAATAAAATGGTATGAATGATTAAGTTGCAATACTAGCCATATTTACCGAGTAGGTTCTGTTGAAGTCAATTGAATGTCTTATATTTGAATAGATATTTAGAACTTGCAGTTTTCTAAAATAAGAAGTAAATCACAAAAACTTTTACAAATCAGGAGTGAATTGATTTTTGTAAAAGAAACAAGGGACATGTTAGTTCTACTCAATTAAAATCCTAATTGGTAGCATATAAAGCATTTCTGATCAGAGAACATTAAAATCTGATTCATAAACAAATTATATTTCAGTGTGAGTTCTCAAAATTATACGTAAACTCGAGTAAGATTTTGTTAGTCACAAATTGTAATATATTTCAACCTAAAATGATCAATTGTCTTAAGTGTTTGATAATTAACTGATACTTTGCAGTTAAAATGCAGAGATATAACATAATACTTGAAAATACTTAGGAGTACTTGTATGGTTGGTTATAGGTGGTGCATTCACTGAAGTTTACTATGAAATTAAACACAACTAATGCTTTTGATTAGAGCTTTTACAAGATATTAACATTAAAAGTATGCATTAGTATTTTACATAGTTGCTATACTATATACTAGGGCATTTTGCTGTAAACAAAGATCACATCTTATGGTGCTTCAGCATTGTTTAAATGTCTTTGTAGTAGTAGTTTAAATGAGGGGTCTTATTAAATTTTTAATAGATTTTTTTTAAGTTCCTTTAATCACCTGATAGAGTAATAACTGAAATACCACCCTAGAAATGATTTTGAAAGGCTATTGCAATCAAGACTTAAACTGTCAGATGTTTGTACCAGTCGATTGTAAGCTACTGTATGCTTGCTATAAACTAAACTTGTGAATTTGACTGTTTTGAAGACCTGGGAGTGATCTAATGAACTCTGACCTATTTTTTTTCCAGAGTTAGATCTCCTGAATTCTCTGTGCGTGTAATGTGGAGAGCATTCTCTCTATTTTTAAGAATACAGCACAGCTATATGTAACACTTGAATAAGCTGCTGTGGATAGGGGGCGTCGAGAAAGATCTGGTTTTCAGTGGGGTGGGGGCAGAGCGAAGAAAATGGATGCCTGGAATTGCAGGAACTCGGGGAGCGGGAGGTTATCCAAAACCCTACTACAGTACTAGTCAAATGTTAGGAAAAATGTCATTGGTCAGCAGTGCAGTACGTTTATGTCTCCCTCCCCTTATTTCTTTCTCCGCCCCCATCTTGCCTTTGGCATAACGTATTACTTCCTATAGCATGTTATAGACACAGATTTAATCGGTTTGAACATATCCACAGCTGACCCATTCGTGAATACTCATTTAGGACAGGTTTCCTCCCTCTTTCCTTGTGCAGCCGTGCGTCATACTGCTCAAGCCATATATATCTACTCAAAAGCAAGTCTCATTGACTTCAATGGAGCTTACTCTCTGGAAAGTGGGTGAAGCCTTAATCACATGCCCTGTAGTCATTCGTGCTCACGCCCATCTCGCCCCACTAAGAAATAGCTTGTGTGGCGGGGGAACAGAGTATAGATTACACGTAACATTGCACGCCGAACGACTGTGAAGACTACTAAACGTTTTCAGGGCTGCGCCCACGGCGCGGTAGAAACTGCGAAGCCTTTCCCCCTCGGAAAACGCCATTCAGCCCCCAGCACGGGCTGCCTGGGAGTAGTCGTAGTAATCGTAGTAAGCCGCGCGTGAGCGCGGGATTGTGCCTCCGGTCTGTGTGTAACAGGGCTGCTGCCCCATTGGTCGAGGGCTGCACCTACCAGCGCGATCAGCCTCGTTTGCGCTGGCGCTCCAAGCGCCCTGATTTGTTGCCGCTTCTCTCCATTCACTGGCTTCGTGGGCAGTCCTTGCCGCTCTTCTGTCTGTGGCGCGAAACTCGCCCCCTCCCTTCTCTTCCCCTCACCTCGCGCCATTTCATATTTGGGACTTCTTTTGTTTGGTAGGGCGGCTTGGTTTCTTTGCTTCTGAATGTACTGCTGGGGCGCCTTTAAACTTTAAAAGGCAGGGAGAGGGAAGGAAACGAGCTGGCACTGGGGAACCGCATCTAGTTGTAGCTTCCCCGCCGTTCCTCCTTCGTTTTTTAATGGCTGGCGGAAGAGGCTTCTCTGGAGTTCTGTGGGTGGCCGGCAGGGATTGTAATTTTACCTCAACCTGTAGCTGTGGCTCGGCAAAACTTCTCGGCATTTTCGTTCTCCATTCTCCACTAGTAACTACTCGTAACTCTTCTCCGGTTTGTTTTTGTTTTATCCCCCCGCCCGGTTGTTTGAATGTACATCCTCTATTTCCATGTTGAGAAAAGTTTGTAGCGAAAGAACATCACTGTTGCCAGTACCGAGGCTGGGTTTTGGTGTCTCGTCTCGTATTTGTGCTCATGAGTATAATGTGGGTAAAGAAAGGCCGGCAAATGTGCTATCATGAATGAATTTGATGGAAGCTGATGCTGCTTTTTAAAGATTCGAAACCGATCGATTGTTGCTAAAAAGTCTGAATATGTACAGTTTTCAATAAAATGCATATAGCCAAGCAAAAGAAACAACCAATAAAGCCCGTAAAGGCTCAGAAGCACTGGACCATTCATTTTAACATGTTACATTTCATTCCAGCTTATCTGGAGGACCGGAAAGAAAAGCCAACCTTGTAACATTCTAAGTTAAAATCAAGTTTAAAGTGCATTTGGTAGGGTAGTGCAAGTAAATTTATATAGCCTGCTTGACTACATAATAGACAGTAAAGAGGGGGCTGCCTTTTTTGCAGGGCTTCTGTTCCTTAAGATTTGCTTTTAAAGGAAAACACTAAACAGGTGAAAGTGTCGCCTAACTGCAGCTCCACAGGGAGGGAATGTTAGTTTTTGCCTGCCGTTCAGCTGTCAGACACAGAAAACCTGCCTGAAAAAAGGTGCTCACCTTGTTTCCCAGTGTAACAATTTGGGATCAGTGTCAGCATAGAACACTTGGGATATTTTTTGTTTGTTCTGGAACTCAGTATCTTTGGTAGTATATAAATGTATCATTTTTATTAGGGGCTATATAAATGGAATAAAGGATTTTAGAGTCAGAACAAAAAAAAAACCTTACACAGACTTTCAGATTTTTCTTCATTGTGGAAACTACGAATGCTAGCCTGTTTATTTTCATAGTTTATAATAGCTCAAATATTTATATCTTTAACATAAGAACACTGAATGAAACTGGAAATGAAAGCCATTGATGGGAATCAGTATAAATTAACATTCTCAGTTAATAAACAGGATGGTTTTCTATTTACATGGGAAGCTACTGCATTGAATAGGATTTGATTAGTGCATTGATATTTATGTATTGACAGTGCAATGCTGTTCACATCTGCTTAGAAGTAAGTCCCACTGTGTAAAATGGGCTTACTCCTGGATAAGTATGCATATAATTGCAGTTGGACTTTTGTTATTAAGCAGGAAAATAGAAGTCAACTACTTTAGATTTATGTTGCAAACAAAAAACTAATATCTAATTAAGGTATTAGGCAAAATGCATACAGAGTTTGAACCTAAATGTGTGCTTACAGATTTAAATCTCACTTTTAAAAAAATCCTATAGAATACTTGTAATGGATAAGAGTGCTGAAAAACAGTTTATAAAACTTCTGTAAAGCCTAGATCAGCTTTTTCCAACCTGATTCCTTCTGGATGTGTTGGACTACAACTCCCAGCATGCCCCAGTCTCCATACTGGGAATTATAGCCCAACACATCTGAAGGTCACCATATGGAGAAATCTGGCCTACATGCTAAACGGTTTGAATGAATAGTATATCAGTTAGTTTTTATCATAGTAGAAACTAAATTCACATAACTTTCAGTACCTGCAGAATTTTCCCAAATGGTCATAAATTCAAACAATGTGTTTATAGTTGCTATGGAGTGTGTAGATTAATTTGAATTTCATTTAAGAACTTGGCTAAAGTAAAAGTTTGCTCTTTATTCCAGTGAATTGTTTTTCAAAGATGGAAAATATGTTTAATAGACTACAATGCTATACAATCCAAGACATGTTCCACTCCAGTGAATCTGTTCATGATTGTGATTATTAAAGGAAAGATTATTTATTCTGGCATTCCAGGTATTATTCAGCATCAGAAATAGCTAATGAGCATAGTCTCACATCCTGTATTAAAATGCTTACTTGGAGGTAAATATTACTGATTTCAGGGAGACTCTCTTAAATGAGTCATTTCAGCATTATAAATGTGCCACATAATCCTGTGCCTGCCTATGCAGAAATGAATCCCACTGAGTTCTGTGGAATTTACCCCAAGTATGTGAATAGAACTGCAGCCATATTGTTTCTTTAATAACTTCTAGAATTAGGTTGTTAGATTCATGTGCTTAAGCAATCTGTATACCACTAATACCTAAACAAGCATCTTGAAGTAGTTTGAAGAATCAGGTATTAAAATAATATAGTGTAATCAATATGCATAATTTAATACATTTAAAACTAAAAAGATCAAAACACAACAAAGTCTATTGCTTTGTTGCTAATTTGTTAAAGAAATTAATATACATTCAGAAATATTTTTACATTTCAGAAAATGTGCTAAATTCTGTATATGCTTACAGTATAGTGCTCATCCAAGTTACTGTCTTGTGTGTTAAGTTTTTTTCTATGTGTTGAAATCGCAAGATTGATATCTCATGTGAATAAAACAAAAATCCATTGGGTTACAAGGCTGATTAGAATCTATGGCTGTATAATTTAATAATATTCGTTGTTTGTTAATTACTTGGAAACAAGACTACTGGTTTTAATGGGACATATTTTCAGATATATTTATCTACAATTGTAGACAAGGTGGATTAAGACTAAATTAATTGGACAGATTCCATTAAATTTTTTAAAAAGTTATTCTTGACTTTCCATTTATTTCTATGGTAGCTAAATATAACTAATTTACAACACTATGTTCTGCATGTCTACTCAGAAGTAAATTTTACTGTGTTCGTTAGGGCTTACTCCCAGGTGAGCATGCATAACTATACACTGTATAGGATTGTAGCCTTAGACTTGATCCAATGCATTGTGTGTTTATTTGGATAAAAAAGTCTAGTTGCTTCAGTCCAGATAGTTCTTTTGTTATATCACAATATTTGTAGTCATACACATTGTATTCACTTGTAAAAACTAAATTAAATGCATTTTAAATGAATTCACACTTCATCAATCAGCTATAATTTATATTTCACAATAATACAAAGTAATTCAATAGCTTCATCCTGGTATTTATTTACCTATTTTTAATTTTCTACTCAATTTGACCACATGAAGCAGCAAACTAGAACTGGAAAACATGCTTGAACCTCAATTTTAATATCAGTTCAAATGCATTGTCCTAAAATTGTTCTCATGTGTGAATTAGTTTTCTTTTCAGTTAAGTTTACTCATTCTACTTGAAGAAGTAAAGGGAGGGCGGATCTAGATAGCAAAAACAAAAAAGCCATATAACTGATCTAAAATAATTGGCAGGAAAATGTTTTATTGACAGTATAGTTTTTAACCTTGAAACTAGCATTTTAAGAGTTAAATAAGTCATATCAATTTACTTTAGTTTTCAAATTTTATAAACCTTTATTTGATTGTAAGTTAAACTGGTTGAAAAATAGATGCATCTAAGTAACTTGAACTCCCTGAAAGTAATAATTGGAGAGACTTTTCTCAGCCAGCTTTCAAACAACAGATTTCCTTCCCCAGAGCTTTACAGTAGGACTTTCCTTTGCAAGTATCTTCCAGCATTTCAGTTGGATGCATTACAGTTAATAGATGAAAGTTCTTATGTATTCTCTTCCAAAAGTCGTTTCAGTTTTTGGCTTTCAGTCTGTTCTGAGGAATCAGTTGTGGAAATGAGGAATTGTTATAATTTCTTTGACACCGAAATTTCTTTTTTAAAGATTCTTAAAATTCATTAATCATAATTTTTAAAATATAATTTAACAGATTTTAAGAAGTAGTATCAACATAGTGCAATAACTTCCCTTTCCCAGCCCCTTATTTGCATCTTAATATCTGTAAGCCTATGGCTGGAAAGAAGGGAAAACAGTACAAAATCACAGGAAAATAATTGCAACAAGTAATTTCGTTAAACTTGAATTTCAAATATCCCAGCTAAACTATTAATTGCATTTGTTTGCTATTAACTGGGGTTGCAGAAGAATCTTCCCCTTTTACTTGGGCATGGTAACTTTTCAGAATGCAAGTTAACAAAGTACCATAATAGGGGTCACAGAGGGCAGGGAGAGATCCAGTTTTCTTACAGCAGACCTGAAGTAAAGCTACAACCTATCAGTAAACAAGAGTATCCTGGTAAATGACAATTGAGGAAAATCCAAAATCCAGACTAACTGCTGTATCTGAATCTTCCAATAAAACTTAGTATATATATTGGGGGGTTGGGGGGGGAGAAAAAAACAAAAACAAAAAAAAAATCGGGGAGGAAGATCTGCTTCCTTTAGATGGGCAGTTTTAGTTACTATAAAAAGCTTCATGTTCACTTAGCTCCTAGTGGGTGGGGTCTAACTTTGAGTGCAGACATTGTTTCTACAGACTTAAACACATCTCAACAGTTCTAAAAACGTCACACACTGACTGCAGAATCATTTCCATCTTCCGATGATATACATTTGAAATGTCAATTTTCGAAGCTGGTAAAAACAAGAGGATCTCATTTGGTTCAGTGAGTTAGTCTAATCAGAACTAAAGTCAATATATTTTAAGACGAAAGCTTCTGAAAACATTATTAACTGTAACACACCCTCTTCTGTATCCAAAGGGCACAAAAACTATTTGCAACCTTAAAAGAGAATACATAACTTATACAAGAAACAAACTAAAGATGGCTGAATCTTTAGAGTTTCTAATTTGTAGGGCTCTGTCTGAGTAGACCTTACATTGTGATGTGTTACTATAGCCTTGTAGAACAAGGAAACAGATTGGGATGGGGGCTAATATAAAAAGAATAGGACAAACATTTTGAGGGTTATTTCTGACCCCCACCTCAGAAGCATCAGAAAATGGCTATGAAATTTCTGCAGTTCTCAGAGCACTCTTAAAAGTGTTCTTGGAAAACTGATAATTTTTTCTTAATCCAATATAAATGTATTGCTTTTGAGAGCAAAGGTTGTATGCATTTTGTAGATATTCAAGAAGCAGAAATTCCTTCCCAGCATGAAGGTGAACCTGTTGAATTTCTACCTTTCATGCAGCTGTTGAAATCCCATGATGTGGCACCTTTTGATTTCATCTCCATTCTCCCCCACTAACTTCAGATTCCTTTATGTGTAGATGAGAACTACTTATCTTTGTGGTTTTAAAATTCATCTGTTCACAGTGATGGAGCAGTGCAGGTGGTAACAAATCATGGGTTTTAGGACAAATGGTTTTCCCTCTATACACATTACACTTTGAACTTGAGCACTGTTGAGCAGATGGACTACTTGTTTGACTCTAAAGGAACTTAAAGTGGAATATTTATAACTCAAACAAGAAAATGTGTTGTGACTCTTGTTATTTAAAATCCAGAACTGCCTATTTGTTTGCTCCTGTCTAAAAATAGTTTGATTACATTAGAAATATAATTTTATATATAAATACAACCTGTCTTCAGATCATGAGGTAGAAAAACATGATTTGGTGTTATTCTTCTGCCCGTGTGCAGCTTTGTCCATACTGGGGTCTTGTTACTAGACATTCGTATAGTGCAGATAGTATGATTAATTTCTGAGCATCTTGCAATGAAAACTGCTTTTATACAAGGATACATATTGTTGTTTATTAGCAACAACCAAAATACAGAATGTGGGGCACATTTTTAAGGTACACAAACCTCTTCCTCAAGCTAACCAGCTTTCTCCAACCTGGTGCCTCCAGATGTGTTATTTTATAGTGTCCAGTTTTCCCCAGTCAGCCATTTTGGGAGTTGCAGTCCAGTTCATCAGATGGGTATCAGGTTGCGGAAGTCAGAACTAAACAATATGTTTAATAAAAGTCAGCAGTAGGTAGGAAAAAGTAAGTCCCAACAGAGAGCATATCAAGCCATGTCTGCAGTTAATGTCTGTCTTTGGATGCTAATGGAGAAAGGCTTTTGGAAGTAAAAAAAAAAAAAAAAAAAACGCGCTGATAAAAAGTAATATCTTATGACAGGGGTGGGAAGAAGATAGATAATTTCTTCTTATACCCCCTAGAACCTGTTGGTTGCTGGGGTTCTTGCAAAGAATACTGGGTTAGGTGGACCTGGATCTCAAAATACTTACATTCTTGTTGAGCATGTACTAAGGATTACTTAACACAGATTAGTTGTGCAGAAACGATTCATAGATTCCGAGTATGCACTTTGTGCACTTAAAATATAGTCAATCATATGAATTCTAGTCTCTTTGTTTAATCCCTTGAAATATTTTGTTATATATTTCTGCTGCAAATTGTCCTAAACTTTAATAAAAGGATCAATAGTGCCTACGTATTTTAAATAATTTATAGTGAAATCCTATGCATGTTCAGACACACAGAATTCCTACAACTCCCAGCAGTCTTCAGCCAGCATGTAAAGGATTATTTTCTTAGTTCTTTTTCAAAGACTACTCATGATTAAAAGTCAACTTACCCTTGTTTGAATTTTCCTCTGGTGTAGACCTCTCTCTGGCTGTGTTGCCTTTTTACAAGTTTATTGAAGTATTATCTACATATATTTCCTGTGTTCTTTTCTTAAATGGACAAATGCAATTTTCTCTGAACACAATGTTTTTTTTAAATATTGAATTAAATTTAAATTATGCAATTTTGCTAATTGAAAATTGACAAACAGCCATAATATTCCTCCTTGTTCCTTTCCAGATTTCTGCAAATAGCAAAACATTTTCATACTGATATCAAATTTGTAGTCACTATAATCATTAGTGGTAACACTACTACCTGCAATCTATTATAAATTAATCCTGTAGTGGTGATACATAAGGTGAGAAGGAAAATTGATGTTGAGGCATCACTTGCTATGAGTATTAACTGTCTCCCAGATTCAGTGTTGGCTTCATTGTGATTCTGAATGGGAATAAAGAACTATTTTAGTAAGGAGTAGAATTCTACTGTAAATAAAAAACTGAATGCAAATGCACCAAATAATGCCATAGCATATGCACATTAAGGATTTTTTTTCAGTTGATATGGAAGAGTGATAAATCAAAAAATACATGCTGGTTTGATTATGTGCAATATTAATTATGTGAAATACGTTCCATTTTTGGAGAGGACAGGGTATTCCTGTCCTTAGCAACAAGAAGCGGGCATTTATCATTTTCTGATTTGACACTTTACAAATTAATAGCACTTTGAATAAAGAGCTTTCCCTAACTTTATTGTGTTTGTCTCACAACAACCCTGTGAGGTGATTTGTTTCCATGTTGCAGCTGAAGAATTAAGGCTGACAGTGATTGGCCCATAGCAATAACTTAGACCGGATGGCGCTTTCATCTTGGGTCTTTTAACGTCAAAGTGAACTGCCTGCCTCCAGGTTTGATTGGTTCTTAGTGTATCTCATGAAATGCAACACCACACTTCATAGGCAGTACATTTTGGAGAGCTATAATAAAAGAGCTATCCATTTTGCTCCAACAGATGCAAGATGCTAATTTTTACACACTGGAGAAGCTGTATACAGTTATTGTCATATCATGCATTAGCTATAAATGCATTCTGGATTTACTTTGGTCACCCCTGAATGGAGGCTGAATTGAAAACTGCAGTAGATGCTAAGATCCAACACACTTAATGACATTTACAAGCCTATAAAACAGGCTAAGCTGTTTTAGGGCCAATTCAACAGATAATCTAAGGAAAGTGGTAAAAGTTGGTTTTAGGGACTTAGCATTCCCTTTGATGTTTCCAAACAAAAAGGCATCTGCAATGTGAAAGTGTTATCTTCATAATCACAATTTTTCTTTTCTTTTTTATTCTACTTGAGACTGATAGGAACTGAATTTGTGCATCGTCCACTTTGTTACAGAATGCATTTAATGCCTTTACACAGGGTTTGAAATCTTCAGGTAAGGAGAAGTGTATCATAATATTCAATGCATGTTATGCAGAAGTCCGCCCTACTATATTCAGTGGGAAAGACTCCTAAACCGCAATGTTAGGCAGTCAGTCTTAGGATATTTAACCTAGAATAAATCTCAGTCAGTGGAACTTCTTGGTTAAACATTTAAAATGAGCTGTGAAAGTGTAAGCTGTGAACTAGGAAGACTCAAGTTCAAATCTCATCCCATTCAAGAATTCACTTGGTAACTTTAGACTAGCATTCACCAAGAAGGTGTTTTAGAATATAGCTCCCATCAGCAGCAAGTGCCATGCCGGCTGAGAGTTGTGGTCAAACTCATTTGGAGGGCATTTGGAGGTTTGGTGAAGGCTGTTTTAAGGAATTCACTGTTTTTTCCAATTCAGTACGGACTTTCTATGAAGATAATGCTAATTTAATCCACAGGGTTGTTATAAGAATCACTGAACAAATCTATATAAAGAGCTGTAAGCACCTGAAGAAAGTCCGAGATGAATATTAAAGAAACGAACAAAAAATGTCACCCTATCAGAACTCGAGAGGATACAAACAGTACAGTGAAATCAAGGTGAAACAGCAGAAATCATGTACAAACAATGCTGTATGTTTGTGGAAAGATATTAGAAATAGATCTGCAGAAATAGATTTGCAGCCTTTTTAAAAGGTTTGCTTCCACAGGATTATTATACAGATCTTTTTAAACTGAATGGTCAAATTCAAGCTTTACTCTGAAGGCATTTTTGAAGTGGCTAAGATAATGAGTTTCTTTCTACGAGGTGTCCCACACACAGCTTATTAGAAGGTGCAATTAACTGTTTTTAAGTGTATGCCCCTGCCCTTAACCCTGTGTTTGTATTTAGTCATTTTAAAACTGATTAAGAACGCAGTGAAAAAGCTGCCAGAGGCTTAATCCTGTGGAATTCCAGTGTGAAGAAATTGTGTTCTTGAATCACAATTTAATAATAATGTTAAACCTAGTAACCTAAGAGCAGTCTCAGTAATGCTCTGCTGAGAGAGGAAACCCCCAGAGATATGCAGTCTTGGTGACTCTCCAAGGCTGTGGATATTCCATCTGCCCTCTCTCCCCACCCCTCTCCCAGCTGTCTTTAACCCACCCATCCCCCACACAGCTGCCAAATATCCTTCTCCACCAAGCCCAGCTCTTCCTGTATCTCTCTCTTTCTTCCAATAACTCATCCTCAGAATATTTAACTGGGTTTAAAGTGCAGAGAGAAAGCCATGTTTCAGGTGGTCTCCCATTCTTCATCTCATGAAGGAGGGCCTTGAGGACAGGGTGAAACAAGCTGTTTTGTCATGGTGTCCATATTCCAGGTAGTATTCTCCCACAACCCTAGCAACCCATTAAAAATTAGGCTAATGAAAAAAGGGGTCTTGCCCCCTAAGCCACAGAAAGAGATCTTGCAAGACCTTGATTTACCTGCCTGTCCTGTTGCCACCACAGGAGCATAAACTTCAGGGAAAAAACCTCTGTGCTGGCATCTATACCCACCTCAGGGCTTTCCTTATGCAACCAGATATAAGGCAGAACTTACCTAGCATGCTCTTTTCCAGGATTACATACGTACCCTTTACATATACAGGGATGGCTGGTGACCACATTTATGGCAATCATATATAAATGTAATCTGCTGTCACTGCTCTTGGAAAGCAACAACAGATTCTGCATCTAAGGCCTGGTTTTACAGTGCTTAGAGGATGCAGCTTGATCCCCAGTGTTATTAAATGTTTGGCTTAGATTTCTGCAACAGAGTGTCTCACATAATGTTCTTTTGCAGGGAAGATGTACAGGAGATAATGCTCTGATCTGGGGCTAGATTAAAAGTTGGTTCTAGAGCCAGTTATCAGAGAGCAGTGTTAATAGTTCCATATGCTTGAGTGTATTTTTTCATGATTCTGTATGGCAAAACAAATCCTTTGAAACCAAGGGGACTTTCCAAAGTGCTTTGAGATATGATCTGAAGAGATAAATCTATTAAAAGATTGGCCTGAGGACTTAAGACCAGATACTAGCTTAAGGTAGCTAGAGAAGGTGTGTAGGTGTGTGTACAGATGGACTCAAATCTGCATTTTCACACTTTCTCTTGCTGCTTAGGGGCCTGCCATTGACAGTCCCAAGCCTGCCAAATGTATAAGAAAGCTGTCTTTCCCTTTCCGAAGAGAAGTGACTTAAAGGGGCACAGTACCCTGGCACACATGCGAGTCTTCCCAAAGCAAGCTCCCATATTGCATCCTGTGCCTTAAGTCTGTATGCTGCCTATGTACAAACCATTATGTGCATCACTGGGGTTCTGATTGTCAAATTCTAAATTCTGGAAAATCTTTTGAATGCATGGAATTCAGGCTGTTTCTTAAAACAACGACTGTATAGAAGGCAAGCAATAGAAACACTGGGATGTAGGAGGCATGTGCGCAGTGGCAAGCAATAGAAACACAGGGATGTAGGAAGCTTTTCTGTTGCATCTTCCAGATGGTGGATTTTTCTGTCAGGGAAGCTTTATTTGGACTCCTTTCTCCTGACCTTCTAGAATTTTTGTGGACTGATCATCTGTATACTGTCTTTTTATTTGTGGCATTTGGCGCTCTCTTGATGCACATCAGCTCTGAGGTCACTTAGATAACTGATATTCTGTCCTACTGCAACTGGAATACTCAAGTCAGCTTAGAAAAATTAAAATAACAAAGGAAAACAAAGCATTAAAACTGGGCTTACACACCTTTAAACTGTTGCTTTGGGCTTTATCTGTGCTTTGTATGCTAGTCATATAAGTGAATCTGACGGGTGACATTGAACACACACACACACACACACTCATTCACTCTTCCCTTCACATGTGTATTTCAGCAAGTGCACCACTTTATTCCTATCTTTAGTGCCCAAGTTAAAAGAACAGTGTTCCACTCCATTCTGTACCTAACCTTTACACAAATATTTAATTTTCTCTATCCCTGAAATGGTCAAAAGTATTTAACTACAAGCACCCTCTTCCTGCTAACCTACCAAACAGAATGGATTTAAGCTGGTTACCCTAATTAGTTGCTTAACTGTTCTGCTTTACTTTAAGCTCCCCATGTGTTTATTGACTGTAGACTGTCTAAGCCAGCTTTTTATTGCTGCATAGGAGAAACCACTAACTGGCCACTGCTTCTGCTCGCATAAGCATACAATTGCTTGCCCAGCCAAAAACTTTTAAGATCATCTTGTTTCAGACTTGCCACACTTTTGAACCATTTACCATAATGTTTTGTCTACTCATCTCTCATCTTTCTGACTCAGCCTTCCACAGTCTATTGCCCTCCAGATGTGTTGTATTATTCGACCTCTCATTCAAGATTGTTTTGCCTGAGGTTAATGGGAGCTGTAGTTCAAAACATTGGGAGTTCTGTGGTAGGGGAAAAGCAAGCTATGTTGACTGCATGCTGCTTACATGACCTGAACCCTGATTTCCTGTAAGGTCAGACTGTCCATCTAGCCTAGTCAGCCTTCTCTGCTTGAAAAAAATTCCCCAGGATCTCAGGCAGAGGCCTTTCCCACCATTTGCTGTATGTTCCCTGAAACTAGAGATACCAACAGTAGACCCTAGGCTGTTTTTGTGTTATGCTGGGCTACAGTCCCACCTAACCATCTTCCATCCTAGGCACCTAAATACTAGCTACATGGCATTTTAGTTGCCACAGAAAATGATGGAATGTACTCCTGTAACTGAATTACAGAATTCAGTTTTCATTATTTTTCCGTAGTTGCCTTTGAACTATGAAATGGTCTGTCTAGGAAAACATACCTGCTGCCCATATTTGTCCACAAGATTTTGTTCTCCCAGCCTTCTCAAACCAATGCCCTCCAGATTTTTGGAACTATAATACATATCGGGTCTAGTAAGCAGAGCCAATGGTCCCTGTAGACCAAAATATCTGGAGGACATAAGGTTGGAGAAAGTTTTTTTAATCTTTGGCATTGCTGGTAATTTAGCTCCAAGATCTGCTGGTTTATTCTAAGTCCTTCAATGTTTTGTTTTTCTGTAGTTGTACTTGGGTTTTAATGTCAGATTTTAAAGATGATGTACTTTTTGATTTTATTTATTTATGTATTATTATTTATTTAAAGTTTTTATATGCCGTCCCTATTGCTACATAGCCTCAGGATGGCTCACATTAACAAATAAATAAATAAAACAGCACAATTACAATTGCAATTAAAAATTGGGGAAAATACTGGCTGCACAATTAAAACTATAAATATTAAAAATTATTAAAATACTGTTTGAATAAAAAGGTCTTGGCCTGGCGCCGAAAAACAAATGATGACGGCGCCAGGCGGACCTCTCTGGGGAGCGCATTCCACAGATGGGGCGCCACCACAGAGAAAGCCCTCCAGGTACTTTGCTTCCTAATATCTCTTACAGAAGGCTCCCGGAGGAGAGCCCCTACTGCTGATCTCAAGCAAATGTTTCATAAGGCATTAAGAAACAAATCATAATTATTTGGTGCCTTTCAAAATGAAGATGTCCGAACACCTTTAAAAAAAGTTTATGATATAATCTCACAAGCACTTTCTAAATTTTGGTCCTAAACTAGGTCAAATGAGAACAGAGCTTGTGTTGTCACTACAAAGCTTGGATAAAAAGCTCAGAAATCAGCCAGACCACTAGGAAAACCACTTCACAGCAAAAATCCAGAGATAGTCACTTGGTAAGGATCATAGTCAAGTTTCTCACATCTGTGTAATAACATATGTGTTGCTGCTTTTCTCTCGATAGATTGCCACCGCCTCTCCTTGAACACTGTACCTCAAATCTGCAAAAGCTGTACCTGGGAGCCTCAGTTGAACATGATGGGATACTCACACAGGTTAACTGCAAGTGGGGGAGGGAGAGCAAGTGTCCTGTAGTGGCCCCCCTCCTCTTGTTTATTCTGCCTTAAGCTTATGTAGTAGTGGTTCTAAAAAGCTGATCTAAAAAGTGGATCTAAAGTAGTGGATCTAAAAAGCATTTTAAGTCCCTGAAGTATTTGAGGATGCTGGGAAGCAGAGTGTTGATGCTGACTGCCTTCAACAGAATATTTCAGTCTTCAGCCTGGTGCCCTACAGATGTTCTGGAGTGCAAGCCCCATCAGCCCCAGCCATGCTGATACAGACATCTTATCTAGGATCCTGTTGGGGCGGCATATAAGTTGTTTAAATAAATAAACACACACACACACACACACACACACACACACACACACACACTGTGGCCAATCAGTTAACTGTGGAAAACCCACTAGTAGGGCATGTTTTCAATAGAACTGCACTTGCATTCACCAGTGATGGGTGTAGAGGCATGCTCACTCCGATACTGAGCATGCTATTTCATCATCGGGAGTAGTTGCCCTTTTCCTCTATGCATTTGTTCAATTACCCTTGAAGTTATTCAAGTCAGTGGCCCTCACTACATCTTACGACAGCAAATTCTTTAACAGCAGCAAAAGCCCGGATCTCAAGGCAATGAATGGCAAACCATGACATCTGATCTTCTCAGCATAACTGAATCTCTTTGAGACGGACCACAATTCCAGGGTGGAGCAGGAATTCCAGTTTTCAATCCCTGACATCTCCAGCTAGGGCTGGAAAAACATCTGCCAGAAATCCCAGAGAGAAGCTACCATTGTTTTATTTATATTTTTAGCCACACAGGTCCCTGGGCAGGTTGCAGATAATAAATTAACCATCAGTGTCAATAGTATTTTGGATGAAACAACGGTCAAGCTCCTGGCTTCTATGATGTAGTGCTAGTTAGCACTGGAAAGCAATACCTTTGGTACTTCAGGCAATGCATCCTAAAATGTTCCAAAGTAGAAATTAAGAAAAAAGCCACATATTAAAAACATAATTCCTTCCTTTTTTATGGTATCACCACCTTTTTTTTTTTTTTTTTTTTTTGCGGAGGGGGTCAGTTTACATATAAATTCTTGGGAACGCTAAAGATAGTGACTTAAAACTAACCACTAAGTTACTTGTGGACTTTGCAAGTGGTGATGGTGGCTGCAGTGAGAACTTTATAGGAACTAAACAGCCTTTATCATAATGGTGTGCACTATAAAGGATTATTAATTTTCTTTCAATACTTTTAGAATAACTTTTTGTTCCACATAGTATATTTAGCAAGGTGAACTATACTGAAGCTGAGAACTATTGGATGAAATTCTAGCATAGTGCTGGACATTGCTGTAAAATTGTTCCTGTTAAAGACAAAATGACCCACAATATTACCTGAAGTGTAGCACTGCAGATTCAGCCTCCCAAGGTCTTTGGTTGTTGCAAAATATGTACAAAAGCAGCATAGATAAAGAAACACAAAGCAACTTCCATCCTTTACAAATATTCAGTAGTGAATGGTTATTTGTAAGCTAATATCTTTGTTCTTGGAAAATGGAGACTTTTGGTGTCACAGTAAAAGGATATTGTGGTGGAGACAGATGGCTTCTGGGGAGTACAGAACCACCTTGGCAATTTCTTAGAAAATCTCTTTCTGCTGAAAGGACAAGCAATTGCTATTCTTTTCTTTTTGAAGAAAATTACTCATGTGGTTGAATAAAACTGAGGTAAAATGAGTATCTTCTCAGAATTATAAAATAGAAAGCACAGGCTGATGTGACATTAAGGACAGTTGTATTGCAATTGTTATAAGGTGGTGGTAAAGTATCTGCTTTTCATGTGGAAGGTCCCAGTTTCAATCTCTGACATGTCCAGGTAAGGCTGGGAAATACTTCCTAAATTCCAGGGAGCTTCTGATGGTCAGGATAAAGGAGGATGCCATTTGCAGCTTAAATTACTTCTGGACTAGCAGATTGGTGGTCCCATATCAGCAACTGTACACAAGTGGACAGTGCTACCCAGTACTGGCATGCAGCCCCAAACATCACTGCTCAAATCCCATTCATTCACATGCAGCCTCCCTCCACAACAGGCTTTTAAAGAACCTCCATGGGTACTAATGAAGGTTTTACAAGTCCCACTGTAGCACGGCAAGGGTGATTTTTTTGGCGAAATTCATTGTATCCAGGAGAAAAGGGTTAGTCCACAGGAGCATAAGGAACTGCCTTTCAGTCTCAAACCACTTGTCCACCTAGCCACGTTGTCAACATGACAGGCAGTTGCTTTCCGTGACTCTCTCCCCCAGCCACTACACACTACAATGATGGTTAAGGGGACTTAAGCCTCCACTGGTGCCAAGAGAGGACCTAAATGTGGCAGGGGAGGGTTGATTTTTCAAGAGGGATCATATGGTTGGCAAGAGTTCCTTCCCCAACAGCATCTTCCCATGAAAATGCTTTCCCAGCCACCCCATACACTATAGCTAGGGCTTTTAAAGCCTCTGCTATCATTAATAGCTCTAGAAATATTAGATGCAGGGGAAGAGCAAGGACTGGAAAATTGGGGCCAGATAGGAATTCCCTGTGGACTCTCTCTGGCCAGAAGTCCTCCATCCCTGGTGCAGATAACACTGACCAATGCTCAATCTTGTAAGGCGCATCAGCCTTTTCATAGTGTTGATTAACTAGTGCTGCTCTATATATTGTTTATCAGCTGGAATGTCGTGTTCTGCCTGGACTGATGTATATGAAGAGAAGACAAGGCAACAATAGCAAATCAAATTTATAATCACATAAAAGAGATGTACCTTGAGGTATTTCAGTGTCCTTAAGCCTTTTTCCAGGAGCTTATGTCAGGATTTGGGGCTGCCCCAACTATACATGTAGTAGAAAGACATTAGATTTGTTATGACTTCGAAGAGGATGTAAAACTCAAAACTGTTTTAAAACCCGAAGTAGTTATAGAAACAGACTCATGCGAGTTCGGAAAGCAACATCAGAGGTGAATTTATCTCATTTGACCTTAAGTGTTGAAAAGGCCAGTGCTGCAGCAGAGGCATTGTTTCTTTCAGGTGCTCTGGGACAAGCTTCTCAATTTTGCTGCAACAGGCACTAGTAGTAGTGGTACATCTGGACAAATAAAGGTTTCTAAATCCAGAAGTTACAGAATACAGGCATGACAATGTATGGTGGAAATCAGCTGAGGATGTCATCTTGAAGGCTGTCACCTATACTGTAGCATCTATCTAAAACAGAAGGTTCTAGCATATACAAGGAGCTAAGAGACTGCCTATGAATCAGGCAGGGATTTGTGGGTTCAACTCTCCTATGAATTCACCAGTGGTGGTCTGAGAGGGACACATTAAATGTTTTAATGTTGCACCGAGTTTCCTGTGTATATTCTCTGTATCACCTTGGCGAAGCAAACCGAAATAGGCTTTTTTTAAAAAAAATGTAAGGTCTGAAACAAGTCTGTTTGAATACACCTGAGCACACAATGTTTCAAAATGAGTTGATGAGGGAACAACACTTTGATGCAAGCATCTCAGCAGAGAAAAGATTGAGAATTAAGAACCCTGGAAAACGAAAATCACTGCTACTGGATATTCTTTGTCAAAAAAGAACTAGCAGTATCTCAGATCACACCAATGGATCAAATATGAACTCCAACAATAAGAGAAATGACAACAGTGGAAATGTCACATGTTCCTGTTGCTGGTACTATCCCATCCTTTGGGGATAATAAATCTAAAGTATTCCCTTTTGTAACATGACTCCATACTGGTTTCAAGTAGTTGGGGTATCAATTCATCAACATATAGTCATATAAGACCCATGAAGCATATAATTGAACTCAAAGTGGGGGTATCTTATGCTCATGTGTAAATGTGGAAAAAAGGGAACTCTTATATGATGACAAGTTAGCAGATTGATCAATGATGCAAAAACATTTCAACTTATGCTTTCAAAGCTTCTATAAAGACCTGGACAAAAAAGACAAACCCACAGGAAGGAATCTTAAAATTAACAGTATTTTGGGTGCAAATGTATGCATGCCAAGACAGATAAAAGTCCTACATCTTCTATCATTCCCCAGCCAGCATGACTAAGGATTACTGGGAACTGTACATCTTATTTCTGTCAAAACTAGTGTAAGATCACACCTTTAGGGGAAACAAAATTATATGGTATTGAATTCATACTAGCAGTAGCATACTTGCTGGAGCAGACACAACTCTTTCCAAATTTATCTCCTCATTTAGCATGTGAATTTTTTGATCATTCCAGGTGCCTGTACATTTCAGATAAGACAGGATATGAAACACTTTATTCACACATTGACTGCTTTGAGAGATTCTATAGCAACCATGCTGCTTGTCACAGCTCCTATTTCATTCTGTTCTTCCTAAATTTTGGGGTGACATCAGTTCAGACCAATATAGCTTTGAATTGGTCAAGACAGCATCAAGGAGTTCAAATGAAAGCAATAAACTGCAGGCCAATCTAATGCCAGAAAAGAGGTTAATCTATGGCTGCAAATAAATGGGGAAAGATACACTGAATCCAGAGCTCTGCTGTTACATCCAGCTATTAGAATGCTTTTAACTTTCCTTGGTTATAGGGATATTGTTCTAGGCTAAGCAGGCAGGTATTGCATTCTATTTTAGATAAAGCCTCTGTTCTAGATATGCTTTGTGCTACAAGAATTTCATTTTCTGAGTAAGTACTATGTATCAGTTTTCCTTTGGACTTTGATATTTAAATTTTCATTATAGCTGCCTTCCAGTTAACTCTTTTTTAAACACAAAGGTTTGCTATATTTAGTGAAGTCAGCAAGTAGTACAATAAATATATATTTACATATCATTATGATCGACCTGTGTAGAATGGCAAACACTGATTTTTAAAAAGGAATACAAAGAATCAAGAGAAATAACATGTTTGTTAGTTTAAAATCTGTTCCAGGTAAATTGGTGGAAAACAGTGTTTAAAGATCAAATTAGCAAGCACAAAAAAAGCCGAACTTTGATGAAAAAGAATCAACACATCATTCATAAAAGCAAATCTTGTCTCAGTATTCTGAATTTTGGAGAGTTAATGAACATGGTATGGTTGAACTGGTAGAAGTTGTTTATTTGCACTTCCAAAAGATTCATGACAAAATCTCTTACCAAAGACACCTGAGCAAAATTAACAGTCATGGAGGAAAAGTTCTCTTATGGATCAGTAACTGGTTGGAGAACAGAAAGCAGAGTGTGAGGATAAATGGTAATTTCTCTTAATGGAGAAATGTAAACAGTGGGGGGTCCCACAGAGAAATGAATTGGGCCAGTGCTTTTCAACTTGTTCATGAATGATCTGGAACTGGGATTGAGTAGTGAAGTAGTCAACCCTATAGAGTATGGCAAAACAAAATGGCATTACAAATAATTCCAAACTGTACCACTGCCCAAATGTCAAATGTAGTTTGATGTAAGTAAGTTTGAAATGGTACACAATGCCCCCCCCCCCATCCCCAGATGGGATCTGAGCTAACAATGACTGACCAAGAAAAAGATTGAGATTCTAGTGGCCAGGACATGAAAATGTTGGCCCAGTTTGTAACTGCTATAAAACAGAAAACTCCGTATTTTGTGTAATTAGGATAGGCATTGAAAATAAAACTGCCAGTGTCATATTGCCCTTCCACAAATTTATTGTGAAATCACATTTGGACTCCTGTGTACAGTTCTGGTCAATGCACCAAAATGAGGGTATTATGGATGAAAAAGGTACAGAAAATGACAACTTAAATGATCGAGGTGCTAGAGCAACTCTGTTATAAAGGAAAATTGCAACACCTGGGGCTATTCTTTTAGAAAAAAGGTGAGGTGAAACATTAGAGGAATACAAAATTATCTATTGTGTTGAACAAAGGAGATAGGGATTTTTTTTCTTTTTCTTATTAGAATCTGGAGTCATTTCATGAAATTGAGTGGTAGGAGATTCAGGACAAATAAAAGCACTTGTTCCATTTAGTCTTAACTGCCTGATCCTGCCTAATCTTAGAAGTTAAGCAGAGTTAGGCCTGGTTAGAATATGGATGTGTACTTGAGTGTATGATTCCATGATGATTGTAAACCACCCAGAGAGCTTTGGCTATGGGTGGTATAGAAATGTCAGTTAAACTATGGAATTTGCTATGATGAGATGTAATGATGGCAATCAATGTGTGTGGCTTTAAAGGGGAATTTGACAAATTCATTACGAAGGCTATTGCTAACCACTAGTCACACTGACATTACCTCCAGTATCAGAGCTGGTATACCTATACACACTGTATCTCTGGGGAACATTAAGAAAAGTGTACTGTTAGGACTCATGTCCTATTTATGCATCTGGCTGGCTGCAGTATAAACATACTGGACTAAAGACCCTTCTTATGTACACAATTTGATAGAACATCCCTAACATTTTTATCAGAGACTGGTGATTGCTCCCAGAATGAGCTATTTAAAAAAAACTAACTTCTATATTATATTGATTGTGGTTTGGGTTGGGAGAAATACCAAGATGCTAATCCCTAGTGATTACAATGTCTCTTCAGTCGAATTTCCAACTTTGCTCCGCTGAGGAATCATACTTGTGATTTGCCCTTATGCTAGTAACAAAATACATGAACAGCCTTGAGCCTCTGCTGATTTTGGTGTTTGTGGGGAGCTTCTCTCACTATCGGGCATTATCAGTGTCTTTTGCATGCCCAGTTGTCCTTTTCCAGCTATTAGGGTTCACTTTTGCACTGTCTCTCTGCCCAGCGGCATGTAGTATACCTACCATTTAATTAATGCAATCAGACTATATATTCTCAAGCTCATTTCCACATGTTGGATTTAATAACAGTCTAGTTCCATAGTATTTACTGTTTCAAAGTGATGTTCACTGACACTTCTAGAATTCAGAGGTCAAGATATGCATTCAACACTTTAATTAGCCCCATTTGTTTTATTGTACATATTTCTGCTCATCCTTGAATGAAACCTAACACACCTATGCATATTAACTACTGAAAGGTTGTATTAGCAGAATTTAAATTTATTTTGGTAAGTAATAATTGCTTAATTCTAATTACCAAATAGAACCTGCTTAACCATAATTTGTATACCAATTGCTGTTAGGAGATCTAGTATTTATATCAAGCAAAGTAGGCCTGTCCTGATTATGGGGCAGTAAACATAACAATTCCCTGAAACATCCATTTAATATTTTAAGCTAATTTTAAATGTAACCTTCTTAGCACTGAGATTACTTTATATGACACAAAGATGGAATTTGCAGCGTGCAACAATTTGTGTTCTCACAAAATTCCCTCCAATATTATTCTAATTACTACATTTAAAACATAAATGAAAACCCAAGCTTATGGTTATTACTGAGTTGTGTTATAACCAAACATACAGGACAACACTTTTTAAAAAAAGATCAGGCAGAAAGATAAACAGGTTATTAAAATAGTAGCTTTCTAGTGAAATACAACAGTCAAGCTTTTACACACCAGTTCTTTCTCCACTCCTCATTAAGTTCAACAAAAATCCACTTGCTTTAAAAAAAAAAAAGAAAAAATAATGATTTACAAAATATTTTACCACTTTGAGATTCCTATTTAGCTGTTGTTTAAAGATATTTAAGTACACAAAACTACAACAATCACACCTGGACTATTACAATAAGAAAAGATGAAAAATTGGTATTTCAACTGAAAATACATATATTCTAAATGAACCAAGGATCTTTAATAGGATTTAGGATAACTGCAGGGTATCTATAGGAAAAGCTAAGGTCAGAATTTGCTGTTTAAAAATTGTATTTGCAACTGTAACCAGCTTCTCTTCTTCAATAGCGCCCTGAAAGAAGGAAGAGAGAACACTGTAACCATCAGTTCATACACCCACGTTCTATTTCTCCCTCCTCCCAACAACAATGTACTTTCACATCTGCATTCCCTTCCTGCCAAAATCTTAAA
Source organism: Varanus komodoensis (assembly GCF_004798865.1). Classification (NCBI taxonomy): domain Eukaryota; kingdom Metazoa; phylum Chordata; class Lepidosauria; order Squamata; family Varanidae; genus Varanus; species Varanus komodoensis. Next base: position 435,535 of record NW_025336321.1, read on the forward strand.
AGATTTGGGGGGTAGGGCAGGGGAGAGATCTTCACATAGAATAGTTATACTTACGTGGGCTGTAGGAGCGAGATCTTGATCGTGATCTATAACGACTATAGTAAGGTGAAGGTGATCGCCTCCTTTGAATGAAAAAAAAAAAGTTATGTTTCATGCACATGAGGTAAAAGGAAGAGATCTTTCCCTTCTAATTCTGTATTTAAGTGCTCTCAAAGACATTCATTCATTCATTCATTCATTCATTCATTCATTCATTCATTTAGAGAACTTCTATGCTGCCCCATTCACCGAAGCCTCGGGGCGGCTCACAATCATAAATAACATAATATAGAACAATATAATTTAACAGTATAACAGTATAACCCTGGCCAAAGAATAAAATAAATAATATTAACAATTAAAATAACATTTGAATAAAAAGGTCTTCTCTTGGCACCGAAAAACAAGTAACGACAGCGCCAGGTGGACCTCTCTGGGGAGTGCATTCCATAGACTGGGCGCCACCGCAGAGAAAGCCCTCCTCCAAGTACCTACCCTCCTAATTTCCTTCATGGAGGGTTCCTGGAGAAGGGCCTCTCCCGCAGATCTCAAGGGGCAGGGGGGCATATATGGACGTAAGTGCTCCTTCAGGTAACCAGGACCCAAACCGTTAAGGACTTTATAGGTCATAACCAACTGGGCCCAGACTTCAATGGGAAGCCAGTGAAGCTGATGCAGAATTGGAGTCATGTGAACATAACGCCCAGTCCACCTCAGCAGCCTGGCAGCTCTATTTTGAACCAATTGAAGTATCCGGACCGTCTTCAATTTACCTCTTCCCTTTACTACAGAAGTGCTACCTTACTTTTTTGAAGAACTCCTGCTGTACCTGTGATTAAAGCAAACCTTGGGGTTCTGTGCTGGGCCCTTTCATTTTAACTGTGCATTCCTTGTATACCTCTGTCCTGAGATGCACGTTTAACATACTACATGAACCATTTTTTCTACATACAAATGTTTCTATTCTCTATTTTCCAGTCTTTTAAATGAAGGGTGCTATTGCAACAAGCTGTGACCCATGCTGCATAGAATCATTGGACTGGCAAGTAATGATAAACTCAACCACCACGCTGTCCTGTATATCAAGTTGTGATACCACTACATGCAGTTTGCCAGCTAAACAGCTTGTAGGAAAGTTGTCTCCAAGATTAGTTTTCTTCTAGCCTTGCTGAATCCATACTTACTTACCCTTTATTTATACTTATGTGAAAAACACACTTATGATTATATGCTGTTTTTATTGGACAAGCAGAACATTAGTTCTTGTAATGAGCTGTTCTGATTCTTTATTTTATTAGGTTCTAATGCTGCCTCATCTGTATTAGAAATTTATTTGATTAATTTTCTTTTTAATCATATTTTATTTAAATTATTGTTACTTGCTTTGGAAGTGTTACATACATTGAAAAGTGGGCTATAAATGCTCAACAGAAGTATTTACATGAATGTAAGAATTACATTTGGAACAACCAGATACCACTAAATGGACAGAAATTTAGAAGGCTATAAAATGTTTAACACAAAATAATATAGTGCTTATTGTAAACATCCCCAAGAACCAGAATGAGTACCTGTAACGGTAATCATATTCTTCATATCTGTCATATCCCCTGTCATATCCCCTGTCATAATAGGAATCACGGCGACGTCCAGCTCCTCCTCCACCGCCACCACCTCCGCTACTTTTGATGGGGGGAAAAGACCAGATGTATTATGCAATATATCAGAAACAGACTGAAAACTTTATACCAAGATTTAAGAGAACTCATATACTGTGCCTAAATAACCTGGTCAGATCCCCAATAACTTAATTTCAACACAGAGTCAAATCAATGCCTCATATTCTTTAGGCCTTAAGCTCACATTTAAAGACCATTAAATAGACATTCAGAATGAATTTCTTAAACAATTAATGGATTAAAAATGAGATGTTCAAAGAAACTAGGAACACTACTGATAACTGAATGACAAAATTATTTATGAGTTAACTTCTTACTGGGTTGGCCTGCCCATGTAGATGCCAGGAGTGGGCGTGTGCGCTCTCTTTGTGATAGAATAATCCACTCGGATCCGCCTGCCATCCAGCTCCATGCCATTTGCGTGTTCCATTGCCTGCAAAGAAGGTAGAGGGACCCTAGTTGTAGTAACAAGAAATCAGTTCTTACTGTCATTAAGCAAAATCAACTTGTCTGTTATTAGTAACCTGCTAATCACAGTGGGCTCTCTCTTTTCCAGCAGGAAAATTAAAATAGCTAAACTGACTGGGGGCACTAAAATTAGTGAAATGTGATCCCCTTTCAAGATGATATTCTGCAAACAAGAAAGGAGCTGATGCATCTCTGACACTTTGCCATTAAGCCTGCCAAAAAGGCAAAACAAGCAACTATTTCCCCTGCAGCAAAACACATCCTCCAATGACTTGCTCTGAGGGGAGGCACAAGGGAATGGGCTGATCAGGAGAGTACAGCATTGTGGCTTCCTGCAGGGTGCACAAGGCTGGGTTACTGCTAGTCGGCTGCCATTTCATGCTTTCCTCATCTTCTACCATCTCCTTTGCAAGCACCTATTCCAGCATAGCTTAGTAAAATGGTGGGTTCCGCCTATATGACTTTCTAATTACTATTCTTTTCTCCGCTCAGTCACTGCACAGAGCTTGCTCAACCAATACATTAAGGATGCCTCTATTTCCCATACACTAAGAGATGTGAAAGCTTCCTGCTTCTGTGCCTTATCAATTCACTGAATGACTTTTAGACTAATTCTCAGTCATCCAAACCACATACATGGAGACTTAGTTTAAGAAGCTAGCAGCAAATATACCTAAGTTAAAACAGTTCTGTTTAGTTTTGCTTATGAAGGGAATGCTTGTTTGCTACCAACTTTGTATTAATAGAAAACATATTGTAATTATTTTGCTTAATAAATTCTTTACAAATAGATAAAATAAACTTGAGTTAAACTACCATATTACCCTCTATATTTACAATGATGTTGTTCTTGTTGTTGTTATTATTAAGTTCATTTCTATGCCATCAAACAGATGAAACTACCTGATTGATCTACAACTATTCAATAAATATTACTTATATCACACTGGTATCTGGAATATTTATCACAAAATACGGAATCCAAGGAATATTAGTCGAAAGAAAACTATTTACCAGTGCTGTGCAGAAACCTTTCTGCACATAGGCAGAACATGATTTCTGTAACAGATGAATTCTCTAGTTGCTCTCATGCTTCCATTTCTCCAAACAGCAGCTTAGTACAAAGTGGGATAAAACAGCTCTTTTCTAAGCAGAAAACTATTGGATATACAAATGCAACTTTGGATCCAAGCCATAATGTTCAGTTACTGAAATTTTCTTTTCTTGAATTTTTGAAGTACTTTCCTAGAAAAAAATCCCAGCATCTAAGTCCTAAGCTAATTTAAAGGAGAAAAATAATGCTAGTTCCATATGGCCACTGTTTATATTTTATTAAACTGAAACTAAGGCTAGAACATTCCACACCTCTATTTAGTAGTTATTTAAATCAGATTAACTGTAGGTTGTAACGCCACCTAGTGATTTTTTAATATATTTTCTTAGCATAAAACTATTTTTGAAGATTCTTGGTCCACACTACAGGAAGCACAATCCTGAAAATAAAGCACCATAGCCTCTCAACCATATTTTAATCTATACACAGTTACTCTAAATTAACTTGAAAAAATGTTTTCCTAACAAACACAGTCACAAAAAAGGCTACCAATCTCAGATCTGAAATGTCAGCTAAAAGATTCACATGAACTTGGAGTATTTACAAACAGAAATATAGAGCATAATGGTTCAATTTCAGGGATCAAAGTCACTCAACATTTTGATTTAAAAAAAAAAACATTGCTCCATGTGTATCATACTGAGAACAAATAGCTTTTTTTATGAAGAGCAACCAAAAATATTTAAGAAATACAGTAAACAGCAGACCAAGTGTGTATTATATATTATGCATTTAAAACTTTTAAATATCCTAAATATGTATTTCACATATCAGAACAGATGAGACCTCTGCCTTCCCAAGCTCCTCTGCAACTGATATATGCAGACATGCTGCCTCTGGTAAAGAAGGGAGCACATAGCCAACAAGGGAAGTAGCCACAGATAGCCTTCTCCCTCTATCAGTCTGCTCAATCCCTTTTTAAGTCCATCCAAATTGGTGGCTATCACCAGTGAATTCCATAGTTTAACTACATTGTGTGAAGAAGTACTTTCCCTTGTCTAAACCTCCCAATAATCAGCTTCAAGGGATGACCCCAGGCTCAAATGTTATCGGAGAGGAAGAAAAATGCCTCCCTCTTTCTCTCCAAGGCATGTATTACTTTAAACAACTCTATAATGTCTTTCCATTCTTGCCCCAGTCGTTGTAGACCTTATTAGGGAAGTTGCTCCAGTTCCTTGATTGTTTTCATTGCCTTAGCTGTACCTTTTCCAACTAAATAATGTCCTTTTTTCAGGTAAGACAACCAGAACTGTACATGGTATTTTAAGATTGGTCATACCAAGGATTTATATTAGGGAAGTACAATCTTGGCTGTTCAATTTTCTATTCCATTCCTAATGATTCCTAATGTGGGATTTGCCTATTTCACAGCAGCTGCACACTAAACCAACCTTTTCATCAAGTTGTCCACCCCACTTCAAAAATCCTTTTTCTGTTCAGTCACTGGTAGCTCAGATGCCATCAGTCTGTACTTGGGTTACATTACATTTGCTTATACTGCTATACATTTGCCATTTCAATGCCTGTTATCCCAGCCTGGAAAGATCCCTTTGGAGCTCCTGACAATCCCTTTTGGTTTTAACAGGCATTGTTAAATAGTTCAGTGTCATCAGTGATCTTGGCCACACTGCTCACTCCTAGTTTCTGATCATTTACGGATATAACTCGTTACATCCCTCCACTGAGAAACTGTCTTCTGTTCTTTAACCAGTTAGTGCTCCATAAGGGGACCATGACTGTGAAGTTTGCTCAGGAGCTTTTGGTGAGGGACTTTGTGAAAATCCAAGTAAAGGAACTCCAACAGATTAGTGAGAGAGGACTTCCCCCTTTGCGGATTTCATCCTAGATAATCTGATATTGTTCTATCTAATTTAGCCCAATTCTAGAAATTAATCACCACTTAACACACTTCTTGGGGAAAACCTGTCCCTCTGACTTTTGTTCATTATGAAAACTCAGTTCATGCCTATGTTGCTTCTATAACACCCAGAACTTTTTACTGGCACAGAAGTAAAGTTGACAATTGATGATTTTCTACATTCTTTTTTCAGATCTAAGCTGATTTTCAACAATAAATTACATAGTGTCGATAATTTCACGAAAGTTCACTATCTGGCTTGGTTATCTGGTATTTTTTACTTGTTAGTTAGGTCTAAATCTTCACCCTTTGCTCTTCACAAGTTATTAGACTCATTTGGACTGTAATAACAAACCCTGGTTTACAAAGCTAGCTTTTTCAATAAAGTACAGTTAAGATTAACTACAGTTTAGGCTTCATATGGCATGCTAAAATGAAATTAACTGAATAGGCTGAAAGGAGTCATTCAGAGACACCCCCTCCCGCAAACCAGATCAGCAAATGCTCACAGGATTCCAGAGGTAGACACTTAAGAGTACAACCCAATCAAGATGCTTGTAAGCCACTGAACTTAGAGACTTTCAGGCATCCTTCAAAGAGTAGAAATTGTGCAGGCAATCCTTGGCTTCCTGCTCCTCTTAATCTGCATTTTTGTCAGATAGTTGTTTTCAGCTATCTAACTGATGTGCTTTGGAGGGAAGAGGAGGCCACAGTAGCCTCAGGAAACCTATCTTGGCTGGTCTGGTCTCCTCTCCTTGCTTCCTTCCTGAGGTCACTTTTCTGACCTCGGAAAACAGCTGGTATGATGGAAAGGAATCAGAGGTCCAATACCTAGTTTCCATGTTGGAGCACTCTCCCCCCTGGATCTGGGAGTCAAAATGGTTTTAAAGCCCCTCCCCCAACATGAACACTGTCTAGGAGTCATAGGGTTGTTTGCTAAGGGTACCAACTAACTCCTCAGAGATACCAGTTATGTAAAAAAGACTGAACTTGTCCAGAAAGAATGTAGATCTGTTTTACCTCTTTTGAATCATCTATTCTTTCAAAATAAACAAAAGCAAATCCTCTTGATCGCCCAGTTCGTTGATCATATACCACATTGACACCACTTAAGGGTCCATAGCGGGAGAAAACTTCACGAAGATCCCTCTCAGTAGTATACAAACTGAGACCAAACACTCCAAGGCATGTATTAGGATCTGGATTAGCCTGAAAAATGAACCAAATTCAGTATTAAGCAATACCTATAAACACCGCCAGTTGTAACAGGGGTGCACAACTTGGAGCTGCAAGATGCTGGAACTGCAACTCCCATCATTCTTCACCATTAGTTATATTAACGGTTCTGAGCTTTCCAGTGAAAATATGTATTTATTATCTAATGATGGACAACAAAAACTGCATAACATTGCATTTTCAAAACCATCTGGAGGCTGCATATTTTAGGAAGCTGTTTTTGAACAGAAAGGGAAAATGGAGGCAACTTCCTTCTATCAAACAAACAGGTTTTTTTTAATTCCCTTAGTGCCTTATTTACAAAAAGAGGAAGCACCCAAGAGATACTACTTGCTTTACTGCACTACTCATTTTATGCCACTGCCCCCACATGTATACTCTAATACTCTGAAGAGAGTAGAAAGGATCAGATAAATCCATCTTAAGCTTCTTCCCATTGATAAAAGGAGATTAAAGGTGGGCAGATGGAATTCTTAGTCTTGAAACACCTTAAGATCTAATTGCAGCTAAATCATAATTTTAAAAGGTATAATCATTTTAATGCATAGGTTGTTTAAAGACATCTAAGATATGCATCGAAAGTATCTGTTTCATGTTTCCGAATGGATTTCAAATTCTATAGAAATTATATTTAAACTATAAAGACCACACTTTAAACAGATTAAATTGAACAAGCTAATTAGAAAAATCCCCCCTGGTGTTACACACCAGCTGAGGTCTCTGACCTACAGTCTCTTATGGTCCTTATATGTCTTAAATCTGATCTAATTTCTTAAATAAAATTCAGATTTACACTGGTATGTAACAAACCAACAGTTTTTAGCTGATGTTCTGTTCACCAAAGAATTACTACATGGAGCAATAATGAAAGTATTTTCTGTATTTCCTTTTCCCACCCTATCCTCAATATCCACAGAGTGCTGCTATCACAACCATGCTCTGGCTGAAACTAGCAAGGGGGTTGTACTTGGAGCTCTCTGGATATTTTAGACTACAATTCCTATAATCTTGAACAATGGCTATGCTGACTGGGGCTGATGTATTCAGTGATACTGCTCCTTAGACTAGTATAACGCTAACAACGCACTGCAGAATCTTCTGAGAAGGTATTATCCATTATGGTTGCACAAGCATAATGCACAACTGCTAACACAAATGTTAACTTTAACTGGATTCTTCTCTTGTCCATAGTTCAGAATTTAGCTTCCACTAATAACAGCATAATTTGAGATATTGAAATGACACAGGGACAGTACTGCCCAAGGACCAAAAAAATCTGGAGGGCACTCTACCCAAGACTACCTAGTCACATGAGCAAGGATTTAAGTTCCTCATGCCCAACTGAAACCATCTTAACTGTCAATCTTATTGAAAACTATTAAGTATCAAAGTTTTCTAGCACAGGCCTTGCAAATAAGTACTTCTGGTGCCTTGCCAATTATGGTTGGTTATAAAGCCACTAGCATTTTCACCCTGTCCCAAAAAGGAAAAACAGGGAGGATGTTTTGCTAATATTGTCTCTTTTCTCCATATCTGGAAATACAACTGTTACCTAGGATGAATGCTACTAGGCTTAGCAAAGAAAAAATGTCAAGATTCCTTTTATTCTTGATCAAAGAAAAAATACAATAATGTAGATGTGTAACTTACCACTTAACACATTAATTAGATGAACTGCATTTATAACATTTGTTTGAACTGGAATATAAATAATGTTCCTACAGGCTTACACTACATACTCTGCTGCCAGTGTGCCTTCTTCGGTTAGACATTGGAGAGTGACTGCGACTTCTTCGGCGCCGATATTCTGGTGTGTATGACCTGCTTCGTGATCTTCTTCTATGTGAATGGGATCTAGAGCGAGTGTAACGTCTGTGAGAATGCCTTCTTGATCTGGACCTGAAAATGATAAAATGGTTTCATGTGCAAACACCTCCTACACGTTGTCACAATTAATTGTCAAGTTTTCACAAACCCATGTTAATTTTAAAAAAATTATACTTCATTAAACATTCTTATTTTCTGAAACAGTGTATTTCACAAGAGTTCATTACAATTAGCCACTGTATGGTCCTTTAAATTTTCATCAATTACTTCTAAATAGACAAGTAACCAGAATAGTGAATAGAGCAATTCTCTGGCCCCAAGATGGTATCTGGAATGCTATAAAATGCTATGAATCTTTATGTTCAGGCCCCTAGCATTGAGGATACCCGACAAGAGATCATCCCTTGACCCTCTCAGTTACTATGGAAAGCTTCAAGGTAGGAAAGAGGTCGTGCTGATGCGTAGAAAGGGGTAAACCTGGGTTCCACTGTGGCCTTGGCAAATCAGCCAGCAGTTTTAAGTTTTTAAATGGAAGATTTAAAATACCATTTCAATGCACAATTTTTACTGGGAGTGTACAGGATAGGCAAAAGTTCCAAACTCAAAGGCCTCTATCAGGCATGCAACCCACAAGACTGCAGCCTAAGTGTAATTTCCAAAACTCATTTATACTGAAATCATGTGACATGCACATGTCATTCATACAGAGCATAACAGTTTAGAGTAATTGTCAACCGTACACGTTTCATTCAAGACAGTAATTACTTACATATTTGAAAAGGGAAGATTTATACATCTACTAGTCATCAATTAGGGCATGAAGTTTTTTATTCTACAAGGCAACAGTTCAAGAAGAACATTTACAACTACATAGTGTGGAATGGCAGGCTGAGGAATTTTCACTTCCTCTGTACATGGAATAACACCTGAAAGGAAACTTATCTCCTCATGCTTCAGGATGAGATTTATATACTAGAAATCTATGAGGCTCTGTCCAGAAAAGGTAGGAATCATTGTTACTTATATCTACATATTTATTTTTATTATTTATGTTTTACAGACCATCACAATAGCCACACGGCTCTTTCTACAGTTTATACATTTATGTTTCCATACACCTCAGTACCATGATGGACTTGCTGCAAACCTAATATGCACTACAGTGTGACATCGATTGACCAACATTGTGAAACACTGCCACGAGGCAGCTGCAGCTGCACTAGGCCACAATATAGTATAGTCTCAGCTGTTAAGGGTAATCTGAATAACTGTATAATTTGCTGGTGAACAAGGTCTGGCACTTAGAAACCATTCATACAAAGTTCTCCTAAAATGACCAATTTAAAATGTTTCCCCAAAACAACTTAAAATGTGAAAGACCAACCAAGAAGCTAATCATACACAATGAAAAGATTCACTCAACAGAATTAGTAACAGCTCATATACATACCTGGATTTTGACCTTGATCGAGACCGTGATTCAGAATGTTTAGAAGCTCTTGATGGGCTACGAGATCCTGACCTGCTCTCAGATTTTACACGAGCAGGACTCCCAGCTGGAGATTTTGACTGGGAGCGTGACTCCTAACAAAAAAAGCAGTATTACAAATGGTACTGGTTGCATAAATGCCTAACTTCTTACATTAAAAGTAACTATATTATATTGATTGTGCCTGAAAAACAAATGGTTAGGCAATACCCTCCAGGATAGAATTCTGTTTAACCCACTGTTAACACTGTGATTTCCTCAAATAGTTCCCTACTTGAACCAGATGACCAATGCTCTATTAACTAAGTAATCATGCAAATTCATCTACAACTTGATCATACAGACACTGGAACATAAACCATACATTTACTTAACCTAGGACCCATTCATTCTTCCAGATTCTTTTAATTCTACTTCACTCTTGCTTTCTACTTTTCTTCATTCTTCATTTTTTCATTTTTCATACTTCGTGTATTCTTCCCCAATTCAAACAATTCATTATAGCCTTAAAAATATTCAAGTGCTTCTATCTGACCAATCTTCTGTTCAATTTTTTCCCCCATTCAATTTTAATTTTCTGATCTTTAACACTTTTCATTAGCCTTCTTTTATCTTGATTTATCTTCCACATTCTTGGAAAAAACTCTTCCATTTCTTCACGAACATTAACCTTAATGGAAAAAGAACATTTAGTATATTTAAGCATGTGGGGATTATAAAACTCTGCTGGAATTTCAGAATTTTATCTACCAAAATGGAATAGCCAGCAGATGAAGTGCAAATAACTAGTTTATAAAAGCATTTTTTAAAAAAAAATCTTGTAACTGGTGTAATCATATAGTCTCTAATCATGAATCCACTGATTTCCTTCCAGCATTTCCCAAATGTTCTTATCTAGTCTATTCCCTTTTTAAATTGAATCTCTTTTCAATTCCATAATATGTGTGTGTGTGTGTATATATCCTTAAGTGTTATCTTAAGACTTGTCTGATGTTTCAAAAAACAAAACATAAAGGCCAAGATCCAACACCAATATCACATGCACCCAGACACTTAAGCAAACCTAGGGAAATGCCTGACATTAATAATTTTTAAGAGGTTTACCAGGCAGCATAGGATATATGTATTCAAGAAAACAAAACAAAAAAGAAAAGAAAAGAAAAACAAAGCTAGCTTTGAGTACCCAGAACTAGGTACAGGTATTTGGAACCTGGTCACAGATATTTAAATTGGTCTTACTGTTTAGGCATCAGGTTTATCTCCTGTTTGAAGCTATGAATTATCTGTATAGTAAGCTACAAATGAAGTTAAACTGATGGTTTTGGTAGCATAATTTAAGTTCAATAATGTTGCATATGTAAAGTTATCTAGAGGACTGCGACTGTTATTCTATACTTGATCAAAGCAACACAGGCATCAAACAAAGAATCATGGAAGAAGCTGCGCATATGCAGTAGTACACCTAAAGGAGGAAACTAGGAATACAAACAAACTAATGAATAGAGCCAGAAGTACTCTCATGTCAATTTTAATCAAAGAGCTAGGCTCTAAGAGTTAGGCATTATGAATCTTATTTGTACACTGGGGATATAAACTGATATCAAAATACTATCCACACTTTTTAGTTCTCACAGCAACCTATGTTGTATAGTGCTCTTACTGTGTTACCAAAGTAATTCAACAGCAAAAAAACATTTCCAGAAGATGCCTGCAAAAATATGGTGCCTTAATAACCTCACACATCACCAACTTTAATGCATGAAATTACCTTATATAGCTCAAATCAAGAAATGGGCTTCAGTAAACAATTACTTAAATTCACCACATCGCCCTAAGCAAATTTAACATGCCAAAAGAAGTGGATGGGTTTAATAGAAAAACTATTAATAATGTTCAAAACCTCTCCTGTTAAATAAGCTTTAAGTTGTCTAAAGATATGTATAATAGTAGTCAGAAAGCCAGATACATTTTTCTATGCATTAATCCTTTCAATCAACATTTACCTACAGGGTTTACTTTCCTAGCAGTGGAATTTAGGAGGGTAAAAACTAAAGTGTAGTATGAAATTACTGGGAAAGTTCTGGTCACAAGCAAGTAACTTTACAGTGTAATATTGTAGGTGTCAATGGAGACGTCAATATCGAAGAGTTTACTCCCATCGGACTGCAGCTTTAATACTCTTTTGCGTACTTAACCTGAACAAGTTAGCAAACTCTGCAAAGCCATTTAGTTGATTACATTTCTATCTTGCCTTAAACAAAAGGAATGGCAGGTACTACCTGAACTGTACTCAGATCTGTATTACATTATGCTTGTAATTATTGTGAAGCATGTGTGTTAAATTTTCAAATGCAATACTCTGTTACATAACCTCAAAATCCATACACAAGTAAAACGCTACAAATAACTGTAACACTCTAAATAGATTTGGCTTGAGAGTACATTTATCCTCAAGCAACCAAAGTTCTTTTGTCCAAACTATTTTGCTATATTAGGGATGCAATAAGAAGTCAATTAGTGCAATTAACTAAAACTTCCATCTCTTATTAAATCTCTCTTCATCTCACAATGAGGCCTTTGTAACAAGCCTGACTCCTGCCACTGGAACAGACTTCTTGGTTGAGTCTGGCAAGTCTAAAATCCAAATCGATATTACTGATAGATACATGAAAGATGTAGGGGAAAAATTAATGGGAAACATCACATCCTCCCATGAAGACATTTTAATTTTTCCAACAGGCACATTAAGATTTTGGGAAACATTAAAAAATTCTCATATCAGTTAGATGCTTTATGGCAAGACCTTTCTGACTCAAAATGTATGGTATAAATATTTTTAGGTAAAATCATCTACAGCTTTAGAGAATAATTCCTATGTATAAAGTAGACATAAAATATCCAGATCTGTTCATTATTTAATTCAATATCTAAATATACTGTTTTTCTTTAGAACAAAATTTATGATTTCCATATTCAACTTTTATTTTTGCCTTATTTTCAGATAGGAAAAACTAAGTTACACATGCTTAGGTTAGTAAAAGGTTTAAGGCAGCTGTGCTTAGTAATGGGCATACTTGTAATTTTGCTTGTAAATAACCAAGGCATTTATAATGAGCCTAAGTAAACATGCTTAAGATTGCTCTGTACATTTCACAAATATACAAAATGCAATTTTAGTCACTAAATTATAAATAATGGGTTGGACACAGAATTAGTCATACTTACCCATTGTAATCTGTAAGTCTTATTATCTAATCAACTAATTTACATCCTACTGATTTCATTTGGTTTAGTATAAGCAAAACTGGATCTAGTCCAGTGCATCTTACAGTAATAAAAGCAGTCAATGAAAAGTTTAGGTTAGATATGCAAGTTTAATTTCCCACCAAAATTTTTTTCTTTTAAGAAATAGGGAAAAAATTCCCTCCCATGGTATCAAAATTTGTAGAAACACCATAACTCTACTTACTGAGCCATGAAAGTGGCCATGCTGGTTAATTCACCATCAGTCAACCAAAATAAGGTTGTTGAGAAGTTCAACAGGACAGGAATTGTAAAGCAGCTTTTACACAAAGAGTTCTATTGAAACAGCAGTTTCATAGCCCAGCAATAAAAGGCCAATAAAGCTAATTAACACGCTAGCATCTCCAAATAAATACTGTTTATTAGGGGATAATCAGTTAAGGGAAGTAACTTGGCAAACAGGCAATCCTCCAGAAAACTTTTTCAACATCACTGAAGAGTTCTCATACTGGAAATCAGAGTTGCAAGTTTATGAAGCTCTCCTAGGTTTCTGTAAAATATGGTCAGGCAAAAGGAGGGGAAATGTGTCATCTTGCCAAGTTGATAACTTTTCTGATCATTATTGAGTATACTTCTATTGTTGACAAGAGTTGTGGCTTTAAATAATTGTTATAACAGCCTTTTTGTTTTTACATATTAAAAGAGCCAGTGTAGTGGTTAGAGTGTTAGACTGGGATTTGAGAGATATGGGTTCTAGTCCCCACTTGGCCACAAAGGTCACTGGATGACTCTGGACCAGCCACTGATTCTCAGCCCAACCAACTTACAGGGTTGGTGTATGGATACAACTGAGAGAAGATTATGTAAACCCCGCTTCAATTCCTTGAAAGGAGAAAGGGAAGGATAAAATAAATAAATGTGCCCTGTAATGCTGCTAGTTTGCAAAATTGTTTTGACTTATTTCCTTTTTATTCACAAGATGGACTCCTCTAATGAGCAAAATGTTAGATAGTTAAAAGTTTTAAAGACTAGAAGAGCAACGTGCTAGCAAAGGACTAATATTGTAATTTTTCTCCTTTGCCAGTTTGCTGCAAGAAGCAAGGCCTTTACAGCTAATGCTAAAGTCAAACAGGCTTTTCAAAAGGCCACATAGTGAACTATCCCTGCTTCACTAGCTCATGTGCTATCACCACAAAGGAAGATGGCTTCCTCCATGGGCAGTTAACAGGAGGGAAAGATCACTTTGTCACTCCTTCAGAAGCCTTATTCAGTTCCTTAGAGACATGCACTCACCTGCATAGAATTCCTGGTTGCCATGGGGACTATGTGAGTTGTAAAATATAAGATTGGCAAACAGGAAGAGGAAAGAAAATGTAAAATTCAGGTGCATTTGTTTCAACCATAACACAATGATATGAACATCTACCTTTTAAAGATAATGGCCAGAATCCAAATAATCATTAATTGATTCTGTGTGCTCAGAAATTTTTTTGAAGACTTACCCCCTGCTACAAAAAGCTTATAGCACATGCCCATGGAAAAAAATGAGGCAGTGCTGTTCAAGTTGTGCAACTATGCCTCTTTAGCACAGGGTGGGTGAGCCTTATAGCTAATGTTCTGAAAATGGGAATGGTGAAATGGACAATAGAACAGCTGCTGGTATTATCTTTAGTTTGGGATTATGTATGCATTAAAGATCACACTGCCCTGCCATTTTACACAAACATTCCCACATTAAAAACATATTGAGTCTACTTCTGAATGCATGTTTAGAGTGCAATTATGGAAGAGCATACCTGGAAGCAGCCCCAAAGTATTAGCACAGGAAATACTTGCCTGCTTTTCTAAATAAATTAAAAGTGACTACATCTACAACAAGCATTTCAAATACAGGTTAAAAAAATAATGCCCCCAAATAACTCTATCCAAAGCTCAACAGTGTTTAGCTTGTAATTGCTTTTTATGCTCTGCTTAGCGTTTAACATGTGAAGGAATTAAACAAGATGCTATTCCCATTATAACTAAAGATAATTCCTACACTTATAGACTTAGGGTAACAACCCTCCAAGGCTCATGAGTGTGATTTCCTAACAAGTTGTCTCATTTTAGAAATTAGATGTTTGCAGCTTAATACAAGAGGCTATATTAAATATCCAAGATGAAACTTGATAGAAGTGTTAAAATTTCAAGTTTGCACCAATTTAGTATAGTCCCTAAATAATACTAAATTTCCATGCCAGTGATTTGGAAATTTTGGTATTTTTTTCTGAGTATATTAGGCTAATCTACATAGGGTTATTTGCATTAGGGAAATGTTCAGTTTGCACTGGAAAAACCTAGAAAGGGCTTTAATTTGTCATATTTATAAAATAGAAGTAAGATAAACAACAAAATGCCCTGTGGGTTTTTTATGTCCCAATATACTAGTGGTACCTCACCTGAATTATTTTGGGAGTAAAATTAAGGCAAACTTAGTGTGATTTATGTATTATATTATTGGAATATAAAACCCTAAACCCTGTTAAAATATAAAGGTAACAGTATCTACTTCATCTAAATATGAGAAACAAATATAAGAAATTAATAAAAACTTTTGGCATATTAATTCAGCCTTCACCAATTTGGAGCATGCTAAATATTTTGAATTACAACTCTTAGAAGTCTTAAATCAGCTGGTTGGGGATGCAGAGAGTAGTAGGCAAACACATATTCAAAGATAGGCTGGAGAAGACCACGCTAATTAATTTTAGCAACTCAAATGAACTGCACATTATATACTTGCAACCACCTGTCTACTTCAATAGAGTTCAACTCTCTTCTACTTAGGTTGTTGAAGCACCTGAAGTTTTGAGTGACATATAAGCATTCTCTTAAATATTTGCTAAGAATAAATTATAACATAATTTACAATCCTGCAACTGCCAAGTTTGCCTAGTACTTATCTGCTATTGGTATCCTTTCATTTTTATTAATGAGCTTATGCATTTATTTCTTTTTCCTACAGAAAAATAAGAGCACTGGAAAGTTTTCCATCCCATAGTGCTACTCCAAGAAATGAACATCTGAACACCTACTATTTTTGAATGCTTTATTTGCAACTATTTGGAATCAGGAAGTTATACAATTAATTTTGACTGTACCCTTTCTGAATTTCAATGATTTACTGAAAATAGCTTGTAGGAGTTGTGGTGTAAAATGTATTTCAAGAATTGATACCTTTACATACATACTTTCCATGTTAACATGGTGTCTGCTGTCTGAAAAAAAACCCCCAGTCTAAGTCAGAGGCATTAACTTTTTCTAATGCCTTCTATCATTAAAAATGCTTTATTACACAAAGGACTGCAGCATGTTTGAGAGTAACACAATTGGAAAAGAAACAAAAGTAGAGGATTGATGAACATATTTATAAATAAGCTACATTTTATACACCTGCCTCAGAATTTCTGTTTGTCACAGTTGCTGTGGCGAGTTTGCTGCCAGCCTTTATCAAGCACAATGCATGACCAGCATTCCTCCCAATTTTGAGGCTGCAGAAGTGTTTATATCCAAATAGAGTGATCCCTGTTCTCCTCCTCAGCTACAAGATTAGGGGAAAGGCTAGCTGTTTACATGCTCAGAGGCAGAATGCAGAGGCAGAAATCAGATGGCCTCCCTTGCCTACCTTTTCTG
Organism: Varanus komodoensis; assembly: GCF_004798865.1. Classification (NCBI taxonomy): domain Eukaryota; kingdom Metazoa; phylum Chordata; class Lepidosauria; order Squamata; family Varanidae; genus Varanus; species Varanus komodoensis. Next base: position 452,160 of record NW_025336321.1, read on the forward strand.
CTGGAAAGATGGGCAAGAACAACCTGGTGATAATAGCTTTTAGGTTAGTTAGCAAGGCCAGCCACAGTCTATAGGGAATACTAAAGGGCCAGTATGTTTCAGTAGAGAGATGGGCTATGAATACAGGCAACCATTCAACTCCACATACCAACCTTTTAACAAGAATTGTCTTCAGGCGAATGGGCAAGTGGTAAGTAAGAGTGATATTAGCACAACTGTATATGAGGGGATGAGTTACACCTTGGGGACTTTTCTGCAAGTTATTTACAAATTTAAATTAAAATTTATTTTAAAGCTACCGAATTGTTTAATTTTATCAACAATCTAACACCAGAATAGAGCTTAAGTCTCAAGTGTTGAGATCTAAGGAAAAGAATAAATAAATGGCTTGCAACTGAACAGTTGCACAACACTCTTGTAACAGAATACTGCTTTTAATGTAATACACGGTTTTGACGAATTCAATGCTCATGTAATATTTAGTTTTCTACAGTACATATCTTAAATTTAGTAATCTAGTGGGATACCAATACATTGCAACTGCAATGCTATTTCATTAAGAATCTATGTTGTTCCATGTTTAATTCCCCTCCCCACTTAAGTTATTTATTTTATCTCTGTTCAAAACTCGTTTTGCCCTCAAAACTGCAAACTACTTTTTGGATGTTTTACTAACATTAAAGATATTCTAAGTGTGATGTATTTAGAATTAGTTTATTAAATTTATATACTTATACCAAGCTCAAAAGCTTATATAAAAAGTGAATTCAATTTAAAATAGTTGTGCAAAAAGGTTCTGCAGCCTACCTAAGAAAATGACAACCAATAACAATATTTGTCTGAATTATCAAATGCCACGTGAAATAGATGATTTTTACAACAGCTTTGCAACACTATATGAAACCTAATAGTTTCTAATTTCATTCAACTCATCATTTTGAAGCCCCAGGGCACTTATGATAAAAACTTTGGTCCTAGCTGCTACCTATTCACTTCAGGTAATGAATATAGCAGGGCTGAAATTATGGTTCACATACAGGTAAAAGCACTGTTTAAAATATACTGGTCTTGGACCATGAAGGAAGACACCAGCACATTTGTGTCCAGGTATTCACAATCAGTCACTGCACCACAGATTTCTCTGCTCTAAAATAGGGTAGATAAGTACAAGGAGTGGGTAAAATTGCTCCCAGATACCATCACCATCCAGGAATATCCAGGAATATCCAGGAATAGAGATGTTTATCCAGGAATAGAGATGTTTCCAACAATATTTAAACCTGCTGGGATGGGTTAAATACCATCACACCCAAAGATGCATAACTCCCCCACCCCTGAGCTTTAGAATTACCGCAACCCATCACCTCTGTCTTCAACTTCAGTTTGTTTCACCTCATTCACTTGCCCATAGCTTCCAGATTTTGTTTCTGCATTGAGGCAGCTGCTCCTGGACTCTTAGATAAGGAACAGAGCAGGGTGTCAGCAGCATATTGACAACACCTAGATTCAAAGCTCTGTATGATTTATCCCATTGACTTTTTATAGATGTTAAACAGGAACAAATATTAAAAGCCTCATGAAACACTACAGATCAATAATGTATATGCTGTGCTGAGGCAAACTGAACCTTAACTGTAAAGACACAAAGATGTTCCAGCCAAAAATTATTTGAGCTGCTCACACAAACTTGGTAGTAATTTCCAGGCTTACAGGGAAAGCTGCAGGCTAAAACAAACATACATCATGATACTGGGGAGTTTCTCTTAAGCTATATAGTAACAGATCCAAAACTCTTTTTTAAAAACCCACCCACAAACAAGTGGTTGTACACAACGTTTGACTATCATTAAATACAACCCACTCCTTGACAAATAAAACCATTTAACAAGAGGCAACCATTCAAACTCAATTTAAAAACATATTGCCACTGCTCTTTTAAGAAAGACTGGACAACCACTTGCTGGGTATTGCATGCCGGGGGTCAGACTAGATGACCCGGGAGACCCCTCTGACTCACTTTGTTTCTATGTTTAAAAGCAAGAGAAGCTTTAAGTCTCCTTTAGAAAATACCTGGAGGGGGAAAAAAACCTAGGAATTCCCTGAAACATTTAAGGAAAAACCACCACAACAGATCAGAACTATGCATGTAAGGCAGAAATATGGGGCCATGGATTAGAATCTGGGCAGTGTCTATTTTATCGTTACTAACTACAAAAATGTACAAATAAAAATACATGGCATTACCCTGTCTCAGTGCCTTAGATATACGAGGATTATTCTGGCTTCCAGCTCATACCTTCATGCAGGAAGTTCAGGAAAACCCCTTTCCCTAGAGATCTTCGCGCCTTCGCTTTCCCGAGCCTTTGGACACCAACCTCCGACTCTTCGCTTGCCCACCCGCCGCGTTTACACGGAGCGTGCCTCCCACCCCACTACCTACTATGACTGAGGTTTATATTCAAGGGATTGGGTAAGACTTTTAAAATGTTTTTGGAAGAAGCTTATGGCAATCTGCAGCGAAAGATCACAGCAGAGTCCACAGGCACAAACGGGGAAGAAGACAGGATTGGGCAACGGGAGAAAATACCCATTAAGCCGGTGCGGGTGAAACGGTTAAAAACAGGCGTCCAAGCACATGGCTTTTAAACCCGAAGATCCTGTAATGGAGACTAAGGGAGAGAGGAAGCAATAGCAGGCCAGGCCTGGAACAGAAACCGAGAGATAGGCCCCGAAGGGCGGGAGGCGGCGCGGCCCCACCTCGGACTGAGGAACCATTTTGGCGAGAAACAACGAAGCCTCTCTTGGTGACTCCGCCCTGCCTCGGGCTCGGTGAGGCGCGTTTTTCCTCTTCGCCCACTTCATGCCCTCAGGGCCAGGCCAGGCCTCCGACACCTCGGCCCGGTAAGAACCGCTGACTACTCACCCTCCCCTCGAAGTTATTCTCCTCCACGTCGCTCATGTTGGCGCGTTCCTAACGCGGCAGACGAGCCGAACGAGCAGCAACCCGGCTGAAAAGCAGTGAATTTTCTAGGCACTGCCTTTACTGAACCAACTCTCCTAGTGGCGGCGACGGCGGCAGAAAATGGCGCCTCGGTCAGGAAAGTCTGCGCCCGACCCTCCGCGGGAAGGGGCGGGGCTCTTTAGCGCCACGCCCCCGTGTGCCACAATGGAGCTGTCGCCGCCGTCGCCCGGAACGATGAAGCCGGCATGATGACTGGCGCAAGCGTAGTAGAGTCGATACAGCTCTCCTGTGAGTTCTGTTTGTTTAGGGTATTGCTAGGAGTGCACTGGTTGTTTATTTCGGTTTTAGATTGTGGTTCTGCTTGCTGGACTTTTTCTTGGAATCTGCGAGGAGAGAGAAGCACACTCAATGTCACTTTGGTTTGGTGCTTTCAATCCCTAGGGCTTATTGTTCAACTGACTGTATTCTAGAACCCACTAATCTTCAGTGGGATTTCCTCTAATTTAAATTAGTATAGGATTACAACCAAAATCGCCTCTATATTTCCTTTTAAATTTCTCTATTCAAATTGTCTGCTTAACATACAAAAACAATTGAAACAATTCGAAACAGTTAAAAAGAGTTAATATAATACTAGGACTTCATAACAACATCGGACATTAAAAGCCCTACTTGGCCTTACGATGTGACAGCAAATTCCTCTGAGTAGAGAAAAGTTTTAACCTGGTCCAAAATAACTATTGGCAGAGGGCAGGCTTCAGTTGTCCTTAATCCATTTCATGTTGGAAATTTGGTGGAAAACGTGCCTCTGAAACATCCTCACAAGCTACAGCACTTTGAAGCGAACTTTCATTTCAAGTCAGTAGCTGAAGTGTATGAGAGAAATGGGCTTGGTGAACACGTCAGATACTGTTTTCACTAACGTGATTATTTTTTAAAATCCATTTTTGTACATCTAGGAGTGAGCAGAAGAAAGTGATAGAAGGGTAGAGTGGCAAAATTAAGGTCTGCCAAATTGGATCAGGTAATTCCATCCCCCCCACACAAACACCTTTGTCAGCCATGTTAGAACAGAATTGCTGCAAACCTGCTCTTTTCCATAACAGACAGCTAGGTACATCTGTCCATGTGAGTTTCACTTGTATCTCCCAGTATCCAAATGCCCAAGCCATCACAATATAAGATGAACAGATGAGCATAATTTCTCAGTTCAAGCTGAAAAAACTCTTGTTCAGCAGTGATACAACAACAATGTATGTATGTATGTATGTATGTATGTATAGCCTGCCTTTTTCCTTTTAAGGCTGACATAATTCTCCTCTAAATTAAAAAAGCTGTTTGTAGTTTCCATGCATGTCGTAACAATAAAACACAACAGTTATCTGAAATCATATGGCTCTATACAATAGATGCCCCTTTTTACTATGGAATGCATGGATTGATAATTCAGCATTTATTTATTGTATTTCATGGGGTGTGGGAAAGGGATTCTTTAAAACTTTCCTGTAGATGGAAAGAAGACAAAAAGTGTTTGTTTTAAAATCCTTCTTTTTTTAAAGAGAGAGATAGATGGATTCTGTGTGTGTGTGTGTGTGTGTGTGTGTTTATTATTTGCTAACAGTCAAGACAAAATGAGTGAAAGCTCTGCCATAATATGGTTGCTAAAAGCCTGACACTGTAAGATTAGTTTTAGATTTAATATATACATTACATATGCTAATATCCTGAACCATCTTCCTTTGGGGGAGCACCTTAGACATGTTAATGTTTGCCTGCTCTTTTTGTGTTGTCCCAGTTCATTCAACCCTATTGTTGTACTCTCTTGTGCCTATAGCAACCTGCCTACGCTATTTCCCCCTCCTGTGCATGTAACTGATAGGTTATAAAGAGTCTTGCACAGGCTCCATTTTTGTACTTCCTTCAGCAGCTACCTACATGCGATATGTATTTCCTGTGTGTCTGAATACACTGTAAATGTTCTTTTGATAGTACATAGTGGACTCTTTCTGGTTTTCTTTGTCACTGTACATGGGAATTGTAATGATAACTAAGCATCATGCACTCAACTCACATGCATATCTACATTCCAGTACCCCCAAAATTGAACTTTTGTACTAATTATGCAATGCAATCATGTTGTAAGAAAGCTGATTGGAGCATTTTGCTGTACTGAAATGCCCCCTACATTGGTAGATTCCAGACTTAGGTTGGTACTGGGGGCTTCATACAAATGTATCAGTTAATATATTCATCGTGGTGTAAGCTCACTGTCAGTGCAAGAGACCAAAATTGGGCAGTTTTGAAGAGAGGGTTTCGAGGAAGGAGCAGAATTTAAGTTAGCATATTAAGAGTACAACCCTATAGATGCTTACACAGAAGTCCTACAAGTCCGAGCATTCCTCAGTTAACATGGCTGGCTGAGGAACACTGGGAGTTATAGGCCATTTTTTCCCTGAACAGGCACAGGATAGCACCTTTAAAGTCCTTCCTACCCTGGTCACAGCTTCTGTGATAGCACTGTATGCTCGCAAAAGGAGGTGAAATATTTCAAAAGATTGGTATTGAACTTCTTAGGAATCAAAATACACCTCCTTCTCTGCCCACATAGTCCATACTGAACCTAAGTTTCTGATTTATTGTGCACCCAATCCTAACACAACACAACACAACAGTGTTTACATTCTTTACAGACAGCTCTCAGATCATAGAATTCACAGCAAGGGACACAGCAGTAGCAGGTAGATCCTAGAAAGGTACCTTTGATAGCCGTTGTTATGTCGAAATAACATCGTTAGTTCTTAACTCAAGCAGCCAACGCTGAAAACCAGGCAGGAGTAGCAAATTGCTAACTTTTCCTGTATAAATTAAAGAATAATCTAGAACTCAGTTTCAAATCAAACTCGCGTCCTCTGGTGTACAGAAAAAATAATGCTACGGATATTGCAAACCTGTCCTTGTCTACTCGGAAGCCCCACGGTATTCAATGGGACGTACTTCCCGTAAATATAAGACTACAGCTTTAATAAAATTATTAAACCAAGGTTTTTACCTTTAAAAGGAAGCCTAAAAGAATTTTACATGGGATACATTTTTTTAGAAATAGAATTTACTAATATGCGTGCGTCAAAAACATAATCATGCACTCTACAACTAGGAATAGGTTGAACCTTGAAGAGCGGAAATGAGTAGATTTTGTTACTGCAGAAACCCGAGCGATGGTCAAAGTCACGTGTTGCAGCCCTTCTCCTTCTGCCCGCATATGGTGCTTTCGCCCTCTTTCTAACAACAGCCGGAAGTGAAATCTACTCGCGGTACGAGCGTTCCGGTCTTCCTCTATGGGCAGCGCAGTCAGGAGGTTCAGGCTTGGAATAGGTGGACCTGGGCCAGGGAGCTGAGCGTGGTGACAGCCCAGCAGAGTTCGTGTAGCTGAATGGGAGCTCCATTTGGGATTGGAGAGCGTGATCTGGATGAGACGGAGAGGGTAAGGGGGAGGTTTAGTGCCGGAAGAGTTGGCCCGTTGGGGATTGGCGATGTCTTAGAGGGTTGCAGTGGAAGCGATTCTGCTGCACGGCCAATGGCCCTGATGCGATGGCAAGCAGCTGCGTTTCTAAGGTACAGTCCGGGAGGGATGTAACACTGTTAATTTTATTTTGTTGGATACATTCAGGACGTTAAATGTTTGGGGAACTTGCCAACATAAGTCAAGGTTGTTATTACTTTACTTTCTGCGTCCCTAAATCAGCCTTCCCCACCTTGGAGCCTTTTTCTCCATGGATTAAACTACAATTTCCCTCATGTCATAGCTAGCACTGCTGGTTGGGGATGCTGGGAGGTGTAGTCCAATGCATCTGGAGCACACGAAGGTGGGGAAAGCTGCCTTAGATCGGCGTGTGCATTCCCAGATCGCTCTTCTCTGCTTTCCCTCTCTTGCAGCCGGCAGATTGCTATTTGAGTGTTTGTAGGCTGTAATCAGAACAGTTTTCTTTTCCTCTAAGGCCTCTTTTGCTTGCCAGATTTAGCTTTGCTTCACTCTCATAAACATTTGAACTTTACCTTCAGAGACTAACATTTGTATTCTATTTGCTTCTGCTCAGAAGTAAGTCCCATTGACTTCTGTTGTGTACACATTTACCTGGGAGTAATTATCACCCAACTCAACAGGGCTTTCTTTTGAGTAGATAGGTCTATATAGTTATAGATAGGGTTTTTCTTGTTAGAAGGACAACAACAGAAAATACACATCTTCCTATTTTGTGACAGTAAGTTTTGGATCCCAGAGAACACTATAATCAGACTTCAGTGCAACTCCAGAGCTTGCAGTGTTGCAGCACATTTGCCTTATGCCAATTAAACACAGTTTTTGAGAAATCTTACAATATGGCAAGGAAACTGTTTAGTATACCTTATCTGCCTTATTTTTTATTGTGTATTCCACTAGTGTAAAATGTTGAAAGTACAAAATTCTTTAGTATGAAGTACTTGCTAGCTTGAAACACGGGGTGCCTAGGAATGGGTGATGAGTGAAGAGGAAAAATAAGAGACAAACTCACCTTTGTGGCATCCTGAAGGGACAAACCAAAGCTGGATCTGTGCTGGCCTACCACCCAGCGGTGGACCTGCTTATATGCCCCAGGAGGCTGCTGGATTGCCAAAGGGCATATTAGTTCTCTTTGCAGTGTTGTTCTCAGCCCAATCCCAGTCTCTGTACCTTGCATACTTACATAAGCTGGCTAAATAAAGAAATAATTTGGTTTACATGATGTGAATTGCTGCTAAGCAATGCACAAAAAAGATATGTATTGTGAAGTGATTAGATATACGGTAGAAACTTAAGCAGAATTTAAATGCGGTTAGAGTTCCTAGATGTGACCCAAAAGTAAAAGCCCAATTAGTGGCTAAGAAATTCTGATATCAATAGGATATTTTTCTATCCAAACATGCATAGGATTGTGCCCCAAATCTATATTTGACTTTTTCTTCAATATGCTTAAACAAAGGGGGCACCCTAAATGAGATTTGACTATCTTACCCTTGGATTTTTCCCCTTCAAACAATTATCACTTCCTAAATAGTTGTTGGTTAAGCAAAAGATTGTGTTATATGCACTGATAACTAAATATATCAGACTGAATACATGCATGTCAGTTCACTGTACTGTTGAGCCTGAATACATATTTTGACCTGCAGTCCATTGATCAGATTAGGATTGCTCCAGCTAATGTGGCAGTTCTGTTAAACAAAAAATTACCTTATTTCCTTCATTATTTCAGAAATGAAGCTGTTTGTATTGTTATCATATGTATTTTTATTTAAATTAACAGATTAATCTGATATGGAAAAGTATCATTTAAGAACCATTTCACAGGCTGACAGTCATAATAACCTTTACAGCACAATCTTAAACATGCTTACCTAGACATAAATCCCATTTTTGGCCAATGGGGCATACTCCCTAGAGAAGGGGTGGGCAATCTGATGTTGTTCAACTCCAAGTCCCACCATCCCTGATTACTGGATTTGCTGGCTAGCACTAATAGTATCCAACAATATTTGGAGGATTGCAGATTGCTCAACTTTGCTCTAGAGAGTTGCTTCCATATTGAATTCATGGCACTTCTGAATATACCTGCATATTATTTATTTTATTTACAACCCCCCTTTTTCCTTTCAAGGAGCTCAGTGCAGCTTATATAATTCTCCTCCTTTCAACCTTATCCTCACAACTGCAACCCTGTGAGGTAGGTTGGTCTGAGAGTCTGTGACTGGCCCAAAGTCACCCAGTAATTTCCATGGCTGAATGGGGACTATGATGCAGATCTGAGTCCCAGTCCCATACTCTTGACCAATACACCACACTAGCTCTTATTAGTGTTTATGGTAATTCATATATATTTCTTAACTTTCACAAATCTTTAAGGTAGGATGGCATTATTACTTCTGTTACATTTATGAAGCTACAATAGTGCAACTAAGACACAAACCTAGTTCATTACTGTAGCATGAATCATGGGCTTCCAACTCATACTCTTACTGTTGTCTTGCATGGTTATGGTTTGGAAAACTAGTAGGCTTAGGTTTTCTTTAATATATATGTTTCAATAAATTGTAACTTCAGTATTCATCCTATGCTCTCAAGAGTTTGCACTAATAATGGTTGGTCTTCTCTCTTATAGCTTACTCTGCATGAATACAAAATAAAGATTGTTATTTTATATTTTGCAAAGACTTAAAGAATTTTCACCAATAACACTTTAAAAAAATTATTTCAGGAATCAAGCATGTCCACTGGGAAAAGTGTACAGAATGCTCTCCCTGGAAGAGTGACTGCATTATGAAGATGCTTAAAATAAATATATCATGAAAATATTGTGACTGCAACCTTATGTTGACACCTTTGGCCTGCTCAGAGATGTTTTTTGCATTTTCAAGAAAAAATGTGTCCCAGAAATTGAGTTTATTGTTACTAGTGTTTGGTTTTATCTGGGGCATAATGTTACTGCGCTACACTTTTCAGCATCCAAGGCAACAGAGCAGTGCTGAGTTACGTGAGCAAATACTTGACTTGAGTAAAAAATATGTTAGAGCACTGGCAGAAGAAAACAAGAATATAATGAATGGTGGTAATGGAATTTCTATGGCAGGATATGGTAAGACTTAATGAATATCACATCTATTTAATTTTACATCTATAATACAGTATGATCATGAAACAAGAATAAGGATTTTTTTTTATTTTTTCAGTAAACCTACTGTGTGGTACAAAAGGGAAGCAACATTTATTAAAGGAGATGTTAAGGCAATTATCTCTGTATTCTTGCTTTTTAATCACATGTTCTTTTGAGGTTTATAGGTGCCTAATATTTTGTACCCTTGAGAAAGGTCATTAGAGTATTAAATGCTTTTAAAGATACAGATAATAATCATCTGGAGAAATCTGCAGTTGATTCAAATATGTCCTGCCCTCTAAGGAATCTAATCTGCAGATTCTGGCTGGGTTTTTTTCCTGAGTTGCATGTATTCTATGGAATTGAGGACTTAAAAAAAACTGTAGTGGAGCTTTGCACAGTTGCACTAAAATGAAACCTCTGAAATTTGAATTGAGATGAAATTCCAACCCTCCCTTCCCAATGTCTTCAATGAGTGCATGATGGAATAAGACAATTCTCAAAATGCAGATAGAACAGATTTTAAAGAACCAACCCAATCCTACTGTTACCATATAAACTATGTATTCAACATTTTGAGTATGGCAAAGTTCTAGCTATGCAGCCTCTAAAAGATTCAGCCTAACTGAAAAAGTATCATACAAGAAAAATGTTGCAATCTTATTCACACTTACCTAGAAGTAAATCACATTGTCACATTGAATGCAATGGGTCTTACTCCTGAGTAGACATATAGAATTGCACCACAGAAGTTTAATTGTGGAGAAATGTATCTAGGTATACTTTGCATAATGTGAGCAACTGATAAAATGAAATGCATGAGTTAAAATGCAGTGCTTCTGTGCACTAAATAATTTTTAGAACTTGTTAAGCCACTGTGTGGTAAATAAAAAACAAAGACAGATGCTTTGGATAGCTCTGTGCCATTCAAATTACATGAAATGGAACCTATCATATGTTGCTAAAGGCAAAACCTAGAATGTAGCAGCACCTGCCCCCCAGCAACAAAAATGCAATGTAAGAGTGTGTGTCTATTGCCTTGACTGGAAAGGGGTGAATCTTCCCTCAACCAACCGATCAAACAACAATTTATCTGGGACTGACTTACTCTCTCCATTGCCAACTGTTGACATTATTTTGCTGTCTTAAGGCACAGTGCAATTCAATGTTTTCTGAACAGTGTAAAATCCTGACACAAGTGTGTGCACATATGTCAGTATTAACTGTCAGTATTACAACTCTGGAGTACAAAATAGACAGGATACCTTTCTCTCTCATTTACTCTAGCTGATCTCAAAAGAACAATTGCAGTTCTTCTAGATGACATCTTGCAACGCTTGGTCAAACTGGAAAACAAGGTTGATTACATGGTTGTAAATGGCTCGACAACAAACACTACAAATGGGAACTTGATGCCAGCAACAACAAGCAAACGGGTAAATGCAGCAGGCAACTTAAGATAGCATTCAAGAACATTTTCTGTAGCTGTATCTGCTACAGATTTCAGTGAAGAATGGCTGACCTACAGAAGTCTACAACTTGTTGCAACACAGTCCCAACTTCTTTATATAAAGCTTTGAAAAGCTTTTGTGTTACGATAGCTCTTTCATAAAACAGTGCTGTATTATATCTTATTTAAAGATATGCTGGTTACATAGCTATTCTAGAATGGTAAGTAGGTAAATTTGTAAATCATGTGTGAGATTCTGTGACAATTATGGAAAAGATACAGATTTAATATCTACCTAAATATAAATCTAATGTATCTTAGGAAAAATTGGCTTAATTTTCTAGCATTTTGGCTTAATTTTGTGATTAATGCAAAACAATGAAGAACAATGCCTTTAACATAAGTGCTGGGAAGTATATGTATAAAGTATTTTAACATCACCTTTAGCTTATTTGGTTTTTTACAATTTAAGTAACATTGTGGATAACATCCTAAAGTGGTGATCCAAAGAATGTCTTTTATTTGCACTATCTGAAATAGCTTGAGAGAGAATATATTAAAAATACACTTCACATGTGTGAAACTTAAAATAGTACTATGCTGAAGTGTGCACTTGCTGAACAAGGGCAGTCAGAGGCAAACTGCAATCTGCAATGGTATACATAGCTGTTTCAGAAATATTTAAATGTATTTTGCAACTGAAGATAAACCTAAGTGATAAAATCACACTGATGTTGAACACTGCTAGCTTTTTTTCATTGCTTTTGACTTGACTATATGATTATCTTACAACCTATGAGAAATGTGATACTTATCTCATTTCCTCTTTTTAAGCAAAACAAGAGGAATGGGCTAAACTTAGATGAAGAGAAGCAAGGCATCGTGATGTTAACTGAAGAGATATGCTAGGGAATGCAGTCTGTAAGGCAGGTACTGCTGCTCTGTGACTGCCTTTTGAAATGAGTGATAGTTGTAAGACAGTAATGCCTGATAGATTTGAACCCAAGATTTCTTACGAGGACTTGAAAGCAAGTGGGAGCAAAGGTGTGCATTGCCTTATATCCATGTTAGCCTTACAGCGGAGAATTGCAGTGAGGGAGCACTATATTACACAGTGTGCTTTCTGTATCATAAATTATAAAATGAAGTGCCAGTCTAAGTTTTGCATTGGTATGGAATGATTTCTAAAGTGTTCTAGCATTTTTGCTTAAAATAGGCTGTGTAGTTTTGAAAGAACATTTTATTTAAAGAAAGGATCAGATTTGCGGTGCTAGATAAACCATCCTCATGATTATTTCTGCAGATGACACTACAGTCTGGGTAGATTAAAAATAAAGTGAAATCTATATAGTCAAACTGTTGAGTGCCAAGTTGATTTTTATTCTCTTGTATGACTGTATGGGTGATTTTGCATAAAATGAAAATGCACAGATGTTTTCAAAAGCAGCTTTTTATTCAGTCCCTTCCATTATTTTAATTTATAGACTTAAAAGTTGCAGACTAGACTTAGTGAGGAGAATGGCTAATGGCACAGTCCTGCACCAACCTGTTTCTGAGCTGACTTCTCTGCAAACTTATGCTCACTGGAGTAAACGTCACTGAATTCAGTGGGAATTATGTCTGAGTAGACATAGTCTAGAACTCTAAAATCCATAATAGTACATAGTAGCTTTATTAGATCACTGCAAGTTTATAAAAATGTTCATGCTTTTTGAAATCTCCACATCTCTTCATCAGACAAGGTGTTACAAAAAGCAAGGATGTCTGGACTGGGAAAAAGCTACCTGGAAATCAAAGTCATAAAGTCTGCATGGACATAATTTTGAGATTAAATTGGGGAGAAAGGACTGAAACTCTTCAGATTAGGTACCCCTGCTTATTACGGGGAACAAAATAACCATACAGTGGTTGATCCTGCACTTTTGAAATTATACAATCTAGCTGTTACTTCTAACTATATCATTAGGCAAAGCACATTCCCCTTGCATACTTTCTGTATCATCCTGGCTGATGAGATTTGGAGATCTTGAAACCTTGTACATTTTTGTGACTCTTGAGTTGGCATAATAAAGTATTACACTAATAGGGTTTTTGGATTTTTTAAAAAAAAGATTGCCATCATAATTACCCCTGCTTTTTATGCATGCAAAGGACTGAGATTCTAAGTCAACTGAAACTATTTTTATTTACTTTGGGATTTGATTCCAAGTACACTTTCCCAAACTAGTGTATCCTTGAATGCAAGGATACAGGAACAAAACCAAGGCTGCAATTGTGAATATACTTTGTACTATTCCTTGCCTTTGTATTATTCCTTTGTACATCAGTAGAGGTATTTAGCTTCCAAACTGTGGCCCAAATATTCTTAATTTTGAGTCTAATTATACTTAGACTCGCTTAAGCATTTTCATATTGCAGAATACACTGAAGTTTTTCAGATGGACAGATAATCATGCAGAGGAACGTGCAGCTTGCAGACAAGTAACTATGTGTATGAGCAGGGGAGCAGTTGGGCCCTCCACTACCTTTTCTGCACTGCCCTAGATTTGCTGCCAGTCCATTTTTGTCATCTTCCATTAATGCATTATTAGTTTACCAGATCAGTTTTTAGAACTGCTTAGAAACACTTGAAGTTTGGCATATGCGGAAAAGGTTTGTATGGAACTTATTTTTAATATTACCTGTGATCATCTGGAATGTGATACCACAAGAGAACTGAATTAGACCTAGTAGTTTTTCTGTAGCTTCTATTCACTACTTCTGAGCAGATGGTACTATTAGTATCTTCTGTTTTGGATATAACTCAAACTGATGAAACAGGCCTGCTTTTATAGTGCTGTATTTAGAGCTATCCATGGATAATTTCCATCCCCATCTTAGGTGTTGAACAGCTAGATGAAATAAAGAAGCACAACTTTCTCTGGCCTGGGCATACAGTGATGGAAAGGAATCATCTCATGCCCAATTTATACAGAATATCCAGCAGTAAGCAGTAAAGCTCTTGTCAGGAAAAAAACCGTTAACCTCTGTTCAGAGTGTTTTGTGGAGGTGCTGGATCAGGGAAAGAGATCAATGTAGGTGGCACAAGCAACGCTTATTCATACTCATCACGTCTATTTCTCGTAATTTCAGCAAGGGCAGATCACCGCTTCAGTCAGAGCGCTCTTCATCCGCATACAGTTTTACAAAATGGCTACTGAATTCCTTATGCTACAGTTCAATTTTGAATGAGCAGGATTAAGGCTAACTGGCGCACCTGGAATGCGAGAGGCTAGATCACCAGGGTCCAAAAATCTGACGTCGTCTTGCCCTACGAGAAGGCGCTTGAAACTACAGGGCGGGATGGTGACCGACAGCAGGCTTGAGACTGTTGAGTACGAGGGGAGCGGGAAGAGAACCTCCTCTTTAAATTTGCGTGATAATTACCTACGTCGCAAGTAGATAATTGTATTTCTAAACGGAGAGGGTAGTTTAAAACACCGGGGAGAAGCAATTGTAGACAAACGGACTTCTCCCTTCCTGTCCTGCCCCCCCCCCCCAAAAAAAACTCCTGGAGTAGTCACTGAAAGGAGCGTTAGAGACGCCGCCTCCAAGCAACGGCCGAGTCCCAACAAACGCCGCACAATGGCGCCGTAGCGGCCTCTGCGCTCCTTCGGGCGGGTGCAGAAAGAAGGGCGGGCCGCCCACTTCTCTCCCGCGAGGCGTCGCTGCGTGTCTCGCCTTCCTGAGGAAACTCGTCTCCGCTGCACGCCGGGGAGTGTTGGGGTGGGAGGGAGCCGCCGCCAGCGTCAGCCTTGGCCCATGGAGCGGTTGACGTTACAGCCGGGAGCCGCTGCATCCATTGATGAGTACCTGGAGTATAAGAGGTGAGGACGGAGGGCCGCCGCTAACGAAGGGAGGAGGGGAGCGGAAGGCCTCTACTTGCCGTGTTTCCGATTGCGTAAAGGCTGGCCGAACGACTTTCGTCCGAGGGAGAAGGAGCTCTGTAAATTGCTTATTTATATATTTGATTTATAGCCCGCTTTTTTCTTACCACAAACTCAAAGTGGCTTACATCATTCTCCTGACAACCCTGTGAGGTAGGTTGGACTCGTTGTCTGTAACTGGCCCAAGTCACCCAATCGGCTCTATGGCTGAACAGGGACTAAAAGCCAGATCACCTGAGTCCCAGACCCACACCCTTAACCACTACACCACACTGGCTATCTTGCCTGGCTTCACCTGCCTTTGTGCCCACTGTGCGTTTGAAATATCAGAACTCTCTCCTGGGACATGTATGAAGAAATGCAGAGGTCACTGAGCATGTGTGCAGGTAATTTGCTTCACCACGACTGAAGAATATAGTTTGCCTATGCCGCTGTTGTTGGGCTATAACTGCCGTAAGCCCTTGCCAGCAAATCCAGTTGTGAGATGATGGGAGCTGCAGACCAACACAGTCTGGAGGGCAAAACCAGCAATTTTCCCCATGCACTTGCATCTTTAGCATGACTGGATGTGCGACAAATTGAAGAAGCATAGGGCATATTAGCATAGAGATGTGGTGATGAGGAAAGTTCCCCCTGCCATGGAGAAATGCTATCCAGGCAGCTTTAATATAAAAAGGCCAAATATCAGTATTTTTTGCCTTGTGCAAGCTTAATAGCATTGCTTTATTTGGGGGAAAATGATATGGGATAGACATTTATTTCCAAGTTTTTTATTTTTTAATCTTTTTAGTATTTGGTGATGCTTTTAGTCTTTGGTGGTGAAAATTGTGTTTGGATTGCTGTTTTGATTTGTATTTAATTGTATTTTAGTATTTCTTTTGTAATATGCCTGTAGGATGACTCATAAGTAGAATAAATTAATAAATAAATTTCCCTGAGTGTGACTACTGTGATTTGTTTTTTATTTATACCCCATCCTCAGACCAAGGAGACCAAAATGTAGTAAGTCATTATTGTCCCCCTGTCTTCACAACATTCCTATGAGATCCTTCAGGCCAAGAGAATGTGGTCAGGTTTGGATGACTAGCAGGAAAAGCCACATGGCTTCGTTTTCCTGCCATGGCATGTGCTGGACAATTTTCCCAATTACCTACACAGCTTTCTGCATTGTCCAAACCTGATTAGGTGCATAGTGAGTGGCTTCAAATCTACCCACAATCGTACAAGCCACCTCCTGAATTCAGATGACACTAAATTGCATGCTATATGGGTAATTAGGCAAATCATGTAGCATGCGAAGGCTGAGAAAAAAAACCCACCACAGCTTCTCTTTCCATTTATCATCTGAATCCAGCCAGTGAATGGTGCAAGGTTATCCAGGAAGGAGCATAGGTGAGGGTGGATTTGAAACCTTTTTCCCTAGATCATTAGTCTTATCTTCTGGTTGCACCATATAGATAAAAGCAGGAATTATGTAGTTTTAAAGTTGTATACAGCCTTCAGGACATTGGAGGAAAAGCAAGATACAAATGTAGTAAAAAACCCAAAATGATTGAAAATTGAACGATCGGTTTCCTTTATGATATCTGCATTGGTTTTGTAGTCAGAACTTAAGATTTGATACGCATAGCAATTAGCCAAAACAGTTATTAAAAAGAAAAAGAAAATTTTGCATTGTATGAGCAGGAAATAAAACACAGTGTCTATTCAAGGTAAGCACCACAACCTAACAATGCATCTCTCTGTACGGTCACCAGGAACTTATCACATTAAACCAGTGCTTTTTTTGTAAAAAAAAAAAAAAAAAAGTGCTGGAACTCACTTCACACACATAAACATAATGGTCGCCGCCAGCAGTAAGCAGTGGGCAACCACACACACCAATCCCAGAGCAGCAGAGCAACAAGCCGTGCCCTCACTATGAGCACGGACACAGGCACTATGTTAATGATGTTTGCTGCTGACCTGCTAGCGGCCAGGCGATTCAAAATCACTTAGTAAAATCCACTGAAAAAAAGTGCTGGAACGTTGTTCCGGTGCGTTCTATGACAAAAAAAGCCCTGCATTAAACTAATGGATACTAGGCTTGCTTTAAGAAATACAAAAGAGGTTAGGAGATGTCTTTAAAGGAGTGGTTTCTACTGATCCAAGATGACAAGTTAGGATATTTAATCACATAAGACGGAAAGGTAATTAATACTTCTGTGCAGAATCAGTGTTGTTGCAGTATTGAATTAGATCTAGGACTGTAGTCCTATACTGGATTATTTTGGGGACTTGTATCTGAATAGAAATGTAAAAGATTCTGTAAATGTGTGGATGCCTAGGTCCTATAATGGAAACTGCTATGATTTAACATTTCACCCTGCATCATGAAAAAACTAGTTCCATTTGGGGTTGTTTTTGACCCCAGACTAGAGTGCCTCAGGTGAGGAAAATGCTACCTATGAAAACTTTTGTTCAAGCTGAATTTTCCCTCCAGGAGGTTTCAGTCAACCTGACAATGACTTTCAGTTCTCAATAAGTAGAGGTAATACAAGGTTTAATCCTTCCTGAGGCTATGCAAAACAACATCTGCATAACAGTGCTTGGCTTGTTGGTCTTTTTTTTCCCTGTGTAACAATAGGTTGGCCTACTAACTTTAGAAAAGGAAAAGAAAGAAAAGCTTTTCCTCAACAGATTTAAGTTCTGCTTGCTGGAGGTTTTAGATAAGATTTTTAAAAAGAGAGCAATATGACCTGTATTGAACATTTTGTTCCTTTGTTTGGGCCTATATTTTGGATTATAAAAGCACCCCATAGAACTATATGGAGTTTTAGGGGGCCTTTTGGGCTCTGGGCATGTTTTGGTTTATTCAAAAAGTAAAAGGTAAGAGGCTGAAATTTGGGGACTTTATGTCCTAGAAGGATGAGTCTGTAGGACTACTTATTTGTACATTACAGAATGTGAGCTAGTGGGATACCACTTATACCACAATGCTGTACAGTGGTACCTTGGTTCACAAATGCCTCAGTTCATGACCAAATTGGTTCACGAACAAAAATTTCAGAAAAAAATTGCCTCTGTTCGTGAACTCCACATTGGGTGATGACCGCGATCACGGCCATGTTCCTGCATGAACACAATTGCGATTGTGGCCATATTCCCAGCTCACAGTCGCAGACAGACCTGTGGTGACTTGCTGTGAAGTATTATTCAATAATAATAATATTGAATAATGGCTCCAAAGAAAGTGCAGAGTAAGCAGGGTGATAAAAAGAATGTGCAAAGCGGTAATGAAGGTGACCAGAACATGCAGAGCAAGAATGGTAAGAAGAAGGTTTTGAAGACAATAACTACTGAGTTGAAGGAGGAAATGGTAGAAAAGCATGAGCGTGGTATTCGTGTGACTGATCGGTCTCTTGAGTACAAGATAGTGAAGTCATTACTTTGTTCTTTGTTACTTTGTTTCAAATTTTTGTGATTTTAAAAAAATATTTACAGAACGGATTAACCTTATTTACATTGAACCTTATGAGGAAATTTGACTTAGTTCACAACCAGTTCGGGTTGTGACCAGAGTTGTGGAATGGATTAAGTTCATGAACCAAGGTACCACTGTATATGTTTGATGTAGAGACTTTAGACTGAAACACTCAAACTACTTCCTCAAAGCAGAAAGAATTTCATAAAGTATGTTGAGGATCACAGTACTATTTAGATGTTGAACCACAAGTATGAGCAGAATTAGAAGACATCTTCCAGTGATAATGATCAACAGGGAAGATCTAGTGGACAAAGTGGCAGCTACAGGAACTCTGGGAAAAAATGACCATGCCATACTTGAATTCTTGATTCTAACGGAAGCAAAAGCCAAATGTAGCCATACACCCTGGATTTCAAGAAAGACTATTTTAATAAACTCAGAATGATGATAAGTAAAGGGTTGAATGAATTCAAATCTGATGAATTCCATCTGGTGAACTCCATTCTCGAGTCATAAAGGAACTGGTGGAAAAACTCTCAGAACCATTGCCTGTTATCTTTGAGAAAACATGGAGGACAGGGAAGTGTCAGGTGACTGGAGAAGGGCAAATGCTGTCCCTTTTGTCAAGAGAGGGGAAAAAAACTGGGCACTACAGACCAGTCAATTGGACTTCAATCCCTGGGAAAATTCTGGAGCAGATGATAAGGCAGTCAGTCTGCAAACACTTTGAAAACAATGCAGTGATTACTAGAAACTAACATGGATTTCTCAAGAACAAATCCTGCCTGACTAATTTCATTTTTTGATTGGGTAGCCTCCCTGATGCACTGTGGGAATGCTGTGGATATAATCTGTCTTGACTTTAGTAAAGCTTTTAACAAAAGTGTCCCAAAGTGTTGTGAGCCGCCCCAAGGCTTATTGTGATGGGGTGGCATACAAATGTTTTAAATAATTAATATCCTGATTAGCAAACTAGCTGAAAGAGTACTGGATGGAACAACAATCAGGTGGATCCACAGTTGACTACAGAATCAGACTCATAGAGTGCTCATCAATGGCAATTTCTCAAACTGGGGAGAGGTAACAAGTGGGGTACAGCAGGGTTTACTCCTGGGACCAGTGCTCTTCAACATTTTCATTAATTACCTGGATGAGGAAGTGCAGGGAATAGCCTGACAGTAAGAAATAAGATTCAAGGTTATCTTGATAGGTTGGTGTGCTGGGCTGAAAACAACCGAATGAAATTTAATAGGGAAAAAAGCCAAGTTCTGCACCTAGGAAAAAGAAACCAAATGTATTGTTACAAGATGGGGACTACTTGGCTCAACAATACTGTGAGAAGGATCTTGGAATTGTTGATCACAAGCTGAATGCAAGTCAACAATGTGATGTGGCTGCAAAAAGGGCAAATGAATGCTATCTTAGGTTGCATTAATAGAAGTGTCATTTCCAAATCCCATGAAGTACTAGTTCCCCTTTACTCAGTACTGGCTAATCCTCATCTGGTGTACAGTTCTGGGCACCAGACTTAAAGAGAGATACAGACAAGCTGAAAAAGGTTCAGAGGAGGGCAACAAGGATGAACTAGGGCCTGGAAACAAAACCCTAAGAGGAGAGATTGAGAAAACTAGTCCTGTTTAGCCTTGAGAAGACTAAAGGGGAGATATAATAGCACTCTACAAGTATTTGAAAGGCTGTTACAAAGAGGAAGGACAGGATCTCTTCTTGCTCATGCCAGAGTGCAAGTCATGGAATAATGGGCTCAAGTCAGATTCTGGCTTGATATCAGGAAAAATTTCCTGACTGTTAGAGCTGTACAACAATGGACCCAGTCACATAGGTTGTGGGCTCTGCCACACTAGAGGCATTCAAGATACAACTGGATAGCTATTTGAGAGGGATTTAACTGGGTGTCCTGCACTGAGCAAAGACTTAGACCCCCTGGCCTTCTGGCCCCTTCCAACTACTATGATTTTATGTTTCTTTTTTCAGATTTCACTCCAGGATTCTGTATCCACTTCATCCTTTCTCTTAAGCTTTGGAAATTATAGGCTTATTTATTGTTATTAAAATTTTGGTGTTTGTCTTCAATTGTAATTAAAAATATAATGGAAAATATTGTGGAAATTAATTTACAGAATTGTAGGTGAAGATGATGGAGGGAAACTCTTTACCCCTGAAGAATATGAACAATACAAGAAAAAAATCTTACCAATACGCTTACAAAACAGATTATATGTGAGCTGGAGATCACCAACTGGCATGGATTGTAAACTTGTGGGTCCAGAAACTCCCTGTTTTTGTACGCACAGGTGAGGCATTATGTTCTGTACAATGACATATACCCTTCAATAAAAGCTCTTCTCTATAATGACATGTCCCCTTCAACAGAAGTATTTCTATGCTAGCAGATAGTGTAGTTAGAGAATCTTTGTCAAGGAAAATTTTAGAAAGTAATGCTGAGGCCAAGGAAATTATTTCTGAATATCCCATCAGGGCCTTGTCTAAGGCATTCTGCTGACTTAGGCAAAGATGGATTCAACCCTGGTTATATATGTAGAAGTGAACTGGAGCTAAATTTCACTTCAATATCAGTGATGGGACAGCTTTGGAGTTTAGGTCAAAATAAGTTGCCCAGAAACCAGGAGAGGAGCCAGCTTGTTAGTAACCTTGAATAATGGCTGGCTACCAGGACCATTTCTTTGCTACAGTTTCTTTCATACAAGTTTTGAACATAATTTATTTGGATAATTAAATGATTTTTAAAGTAAATAACTGAAAAGCATATTTTGCATTTTTGAACTTTTCCCAGGTATAAGCAACACAAAACAGACTTTGAAGTGATTCCAAAAGAACGCCCTATTCCTGTCCCTTGTAAAGTGAGCCAATGTCCATGCAAATGTTATAACTTTGTCCCACTGAATGGCACTCAGCCCATCCGTTGTAGATGTAAGCATTTTGCTGATCAGCACAGTGCAGGACCTGGGTTTCCATGTAACACATGTAAGTATGTTGTTGTAAATAAGCATGCTATATTTATAGTAGCAAATTTCCTTTTCACAAATGTCTCTCTTTAGCCATTGTATTATGTAATTATAGGCACTGTGTAATTATAAATATGTTGATTTGTAGATGTAAGAATTTCTCAAATGCTTCTGATTTTGCAACTACAAAACTCATTCAGCATTTCCTTAAGCACTTTAAAGTTGATTAATTTGTGTAATGGTACATGATTTCTTAATCTGTGTTGCTCCCAAATCTGAGTTTCTGAAGTGTAAGAGACACTTTACCATCTGACAGCTCTTTGCAGAGGCAGAAGCTATCTGCACATTGTCAGCTAAACACTTTTTGTTTTACTGATACAGTGAGTAATGTTTATTACCCACAACATTTATCAGATGCAGAAGTGCACTCAGGGATATATAATTATAATCTTTTAGTTCGTATACCTTTCTGTCATGTCTACTTAGTTGCAAATACTGTACATTCTTGTCCCAGTCAGCCATGGGGCTAAGTGGGTGATTTTGGGCCAGTCGCTGTCTTTCAGACTAACCTGCCTCACAGAGTTGTCGTAATAAAATGGAGGATGACTATGTGAACAGCCTTAGGTTCTTTGCAAGAAGAAGAAAGGTGGGATATAAATGAAATTTAATGTGTAGTAGCAGTAGTAGTAATGCACTGTATTAGTTGTTTCCAGTTGTAGGAATTGTTTCTAGAGTTGAGGCAAGGAATTCTCACAATAAAGTGCCACTGAGTAAAAGAAGGTATTAAAGTGTGTTAGCCTATCTGACTCTTTTCAAATGTTTTTCAATAGGTTCCAAATGTTCAGGGTTTCACAGCTGTTTTACCTGTGGATGTGGTCAGCCCGCATACGCTCATGAAACAGTAGTGGAAACAAAAGAGGAGCGCTTGGCCCAAGGAAAACCAGTGGGGCAAGATGTTCCTTTTGCTGCAATGGGAGGTCTAACTGGCTTTAGTTCACTTGCAGAAGGCTACATGAGACTCGACGATAGTGGAATAGGTAAGAATGGGGCGTTTGAAATGAAAGATCATTTTGCGATTAAAAGTGATTGGTTCTATAGTAGGGGTACAAATCAGATTACAACTGATTATTTTAGAAACACTACTGTGATACCTTGATCCACTGTCCTGTGAAATAAATGTTTTGTCTCACCTGGTAATGCATGATTGGGCAGGCTAATTTAGCACCACAGGTTTTAACTTGCTCAGAGTTTGGTCTGACTGTCAAAGTTGTTCAATATTTTAGGAAGTCATTAGGAGATAAATCTGCAGCTTTGAACTTGGGTGATGTTAGTATCCTGATATTGCTGGCTCTATATTTATTTAGGTAAGCATTCAGATGCAATTTTCATAGCCCTAAATCAGTCTGGAAATTGAGAATTGGTGCAGTTGATAAATGTAGGTTGATTGCAGAGTACAACATATGGGGGATGTTGGTTGTGAGACTTGTTACTGCTACTTTTGGGTGAAGTACTGACACCACCAGAGGAAGCTTATAGCTTGGAGAATTGTCCTGTGTGCACTTTACATCATACTGGCCTTAGGTATAATTTGGAAGCTACAGAGGGTGCAACATTCTGCATTCTTCCTTCTGATGCATATGTGGAACTGTAGATTTCCTGCACTGACCATGGGATTGGATTAGAGGGCCTATGAGGGCTCCTCCAACTTTGTGATTCCCCATTTTGTGGCAAATGCACTCTCTTCTATTATTTATTTATTTAGAACATTTCTATCCTATCCAATACTGAGGGTCTCAGTACAATAAAATCAGCAGCACACATAAATAGAATAGAAATATACAATAAAACTAATAATTAAAACATATCTTAAAATATAGGGAAAATAAAAAGGGTTTGGCCTTATGCCAAAATGAATAAGGTGTTGGCGCCAAGTGCACCTTCAGAACTGGTTCCAAAGCCAGGGCACTACTGCAGAAAAGACCCTTCTCCAGATAGTAACTCTTCTGATCTCTAATGCTTCTAATGCTCTCCCAGACCTAATTACATTGATGCTTGCCCTTAAAACCCTGCAGAGTCTTAGGATTAATATCTCTGAGAGCAGTTGTAGGCAACATGGCACTGGGGAGCACCAGTGTGTCCTCAGATACAGTTCTTGTTGCCTGCAGTGGCAACTTTTTGTTTGTTTATATGTTTGTTTACCACTACCACCTTCTTTTTCCATTAATGCCTTTGGACCATATGTGGTCCTTGGAAACAATTTTAAGCAATGAAGATAGCTACAAGCTGATGCCTATATCTGCCATTGCACCTTTTTTCTGGTGGTCTCCAGGTCAGTTTCTCCTATTTCCAAATGTGTGCATGAATACAAAAAGGTTGCCTACTCTTAGAGACTGCCTATTACCATATGACCCTTATGTGGCTTAAGATCCTTTGATTCAGTTCTGCTGTTTTGTGTATTTGTTTCCCCTGCCCTTATTTCTTGGTTTAAGGAGCACCTTCAGCTCAGTTCCTAGAATTTCCTACAACCAATACGGATCATCCCTTTTTAAGAGCATTTCAAGGCCCATCGAGTTCTGCACAAACATACTCCCTGCTGACAGATGGTAACTAAAATAGTATTTTTAAATAACTCATTCTGTTGCTTGACTGAATACATTGGATATATATTTTAATTGTCTTAATTTCATTTTAGAATAAATGAATAAATAAATTTTATGCAGAGGTTAGGGAAACTGTGGCCTTACACCAACACATGAACATTCCCTATCCAGCTTGCAGGGCTTTTTTGGTTTCCTCTAGGGAACTTGGCCTCCAAGGCCCACTCCTGGGTGGAATCCCTGCTGTTACTGCTGAACTGTGAGAAGGTGAGCAGCCTGCAGGAGAATTCCCCATTATTTCCCATTTCGGATCAAATACATTGCTGGAGATGCAGTGGGTGTGAAGCTTGAAACTCGACCAGGTGTTGCTCTCACAGATCCAGTGAATTCTTTTCCCAATGCTGAGAGAAGCACCAAACTTTATGCCTCTCTCAGCATGGAGAAAGCAAAATTAGCAATAGGATTATGGCAGTGATGCACCCCTGCCCATCAACATCATCTGACCTGCAGAGCTCAGTGGGGGATCAATTTGGCACTCTTTCGTAAAATAGTTTTGCACTTCTACTCTACAACAAAAAATAATATTGAGCACAGCTACAGCTCATAAAGAATTTTCATTCACCACATATTGAAAGCCTGTTCCTTCTTGTAAAAATCCTGTGATTTACTGGAGAACCCAGTAAAAGAAGATGCACTGGGTATTACCCATTCCATGATGATTGAACAGGAAAAATGTAACCAAAAAAGGATGCTAGAATAAAAAGAAAAACTAGGGTTGGGCATATCCTTAGGATTAAGAACATATCATGCAGCCTTTGAGGTTTTGAGATCAGTTCTTTCAGAGGTAATGTCCTTCCAGAATTCCTTGCACAATTGGAGGTTAGAAAATTGCTGGGGAGGAGAGAGCAGAGTGCTGAAAAGAAAATTCCCTGTGCCCCCTGCTAGACATGAGATACTTTTTAAAAACTGTCCCTCTATCGATTTTTAAGTTAGTCTGCTTTAGATGGAACAACAAAGGCAGAAATTACTTTCACAGATATTCCCACTACTGTCAAGCAGGTTCATTCAAGATAGCAGATAGCAACATTTTCCATTTTTTTCATCTGACTTATGTGCTTAGTGAGATTACTGAAGGAACCAAAGACCCTAAATATTTATTGGAAATAAGTTCCATTAATTTCAGTGAGACTTATTTTCCTAGTAATGCCAGGATTTTCTTTGAAATAAATTTTAATTCTAATTGCAAGTCTAAACTTTATAACCAATAAAATTGTTAAAAATAATTAATCAATAAACATTATTTGTAAGGAGGTGCAAGTACAGCAATGGCTATGTCTAGTTTAAGAAGACCTGAGGAAGATGACATGGCTTACTTTGAAAGACAGTATCAAACACGGGTAAGTCACTGGATAGATAATTTAAAACAACAGCATTTATGTTGAAAATATTTGGATGATACTTCTCAAATATTAATTTTAATGTGTTGATAGTTTGTCTAAAATATGTTAGAAAATTATACTGGTATCAGAATGAAATGTAGTAGTGCAAAGAAGGAAACATTAAGTCTCATCCAATTTATATGGGGAACCAGTGGGGCCTTTACCTTCCAGCTGTCATATCAACAATGGAAGTTTTCTTCTATCATATCTGAAATTATATAACATTCTTCCATTTTATCTTGTTTAATTTTATAGTTTTGTCATAAAATTCCCAAACAAAAAACAGTAGCTGCTTGTGTGACAGTAAAAAGGTACAGAAAAAAAAACCTGATGCAAGAGTGTTTGGAGGCCATCATGAACTGTTTCATTTTTATTCCACATTGCATAAACACATGGGCGGGGGAAGCTTTTAGGAAGATGTGTATGCTTCATTCACAGCCCAACATATCAACATTTGTCCTGCAGGTTAATTAAACTTTGATTAAAAATGCAACCCCATGCACGTTTAGACAGAGAAAGGCCTACAAATCCCAACATACTTCAGCCTTCTAAGTGTTTTGCCATGGGGCATGAGGAGAGGCACCCAATTTCACCCCATGTACACCACTCTGTCTCCATGGTCACTCTTGCAGCCTTGGAGCTGCAGCCAATTCAGTTCTTTCTGCAGAGAGGGAGGAAAGATAATATGAATTTGGAGTTGCAATTCTGTCCCCATATTCTAAACAGATGCTGTCTAGACTCTGGCTATGATGGAATTTTTCCATTATCTTATCTGATGTTGTTTAATATTCTTTTATTTCTACTTGGTGGACTGTAGTTATAAAAGCTGATTTAATACATAATAAAGTTGTTTAAGTTGCTATAAGGCTCTTTGTTGTTTTTCCAAGTGTATTTCTTGACATGTGGGTGCATAGCTTTGCACAAAACTGCACTGATACCTACTTTAATAGCTGTTTCAAACACAAATTGAAAGCATTCTAAGCCATGATAAAGCTTCTAGGTTTCAGGTGACACTCCAGCAACTGGCAACAGCTCTACCAGTTCAGTTTATTTTCTTATTTGCTGCAAATGTTCTCTTTCTTATAACATGCACTCTTTACACTTCTCAGAGCTGTAATGTGGAAAGATGTAGAGTATGTTCTATCTACTTCAGCTGTCAAGAGTAGTTGTCAATTTTAACTGAGACAGGAAGGAACTAAAAAATAAATAGCAGATCAGAGTGTCTCACATTGAGAACTGACATTTACCAAAATGCTGATGGGGGATAAAACTGCCCTGATTTGGCTTGCTGAACCTAGGACCAGATAAAGTGAAATTGGCAGGCATTGACATATGAAATTACTTATATAGCTAGCTTGTTCCATAAATGAAAATGCACTGGTTTTATATGGGCTTATATTTTCTTTTCATTACAGTTAAAGCAAGAGAAGGCTGCAAAACAGAAATCAAAAGGTCCTGTGACATCAAAGAATTAGTGGCAATAAATAAAACAAAGGAATGCCTTTTATTAAGTATCACTTCGTGGCACATTGCTATGTCTTCCTTAGGGTTGTATAACCAATGCTGGAAGACACCCATTGAAGTAACTATGAAGTTAGTCTAATATTGGATATAACCCATTGGATGTAACCCTCATTTCATGCTTGTTTATATTTTTCTGTTTCTGTTAATTTTGTTGCATTTAATGTAAATATAATAAAATGTGCTAGTGTGTCTATTCCTTTTCAGGCAAGGCAGCAAAATGATTTAATCCAACTCCCTTCATGCCCTATAAGGTAACTCTCCTAGATAATGGAGCAACTCTAGGATTGAAGATGGAAGACAAAACTGTAAATTAGCAGAAATTACACTATTATATCAGATTTGTAAAATTTATAAGTTTTTTATCAGCCTATTTTATACCAATTGTGTATTTTCTGTCTTTTAAACTGTTATTTCTCTCTAATAAAAATAATGAAACATTTCAAGAAATTATCAATGACAAACACTGATTTCAGACTTGAAAAGATGACATAGGGACAGAATACTCCCTAAATCAGTCTGATTTTAAACTTTTTAAGGATTAAATTCATGACCTTTATAGGTTATACAAACAGCACTTTATCCTATATATTATTAAATAAACCAAAACAGGATAAAATGGTGACAGAGAGTTTGATAATAATATACTAATACTTATATGGACATGACTGCTCTAGCTCTTACAATTTAACTGGGTTTGGTGAAGTCCATACAACAAAAATGCTGGGATACTATATATAGAGAACCTAATCCTATGTATATAAATTACTCTGAAATAATGTATACTAAATGAAAGCTGTAAGAGCCATGCTGGATCAGAGCAAAGACAACTCTACCCCAAAATCGTATTTACACAGTGACCAATCAGATGCCCATGGGAAGCCCACAAGCAGAGTAGGAGTGTAACAGTCTCCTTTCATTCATGTTCTCTAGCATATCACCTCTGATACTAGAGAATAACATACTGCTAACAGGAATAAGAACTTCTGGTAGCTTTATGTGCCATAATTTGTCTAATCTCCTTTAAAGGTCTTTCCAATTGCTGGCTATCATATCTTGAGGTATTACTTCCATAGTTTTGTGTGCTGTGTGAAAAAGTGTGCCCTCTTTTCTATCCTTAATCTTTGATCATTCAACTTCATGGGATGACCCTGGCAAACACTAGCATTATGAGTGGAAGAAAACT
Organism: Varanus komodoensis; assembly: GCF_004798865.1. Lineage (NCBI taxonomy): Eukaryota > Metazoa > Chordata > Lepidosauria > Squamata > Varanidae > Varanus > Varanus komodoensis. The sequence goes on from NW_025336321.1 coordinate 480,356, forward strand.
TATTTTTTCCATACACACTCCATATATAGGGAGTATTCACAACCATATTCACAACCACTTGTGAAGAGTGTTCTGTTACTTGTCCCTTGAATGACAATACATGACAAGGTGAAGAATATGCTTATTCTTATGGAGGATATCTGAATGTTTTTAATGGGTCCTCCCAGTAAGCATAGACTGGACCAGACGTTCCTTTGAATTCAGCCAGCACAAAATACAATTTATTTGCATAAGCATTAGTGCAGATCCAACTTTGTCTAAAAAGGTACCTAAGGGAATCCTAAAGAAAACGAAGTCTAAACTCATTTCTGAAGAATTGATTAGGAATGCACTGTTAGAAATATAACCATAATGTGCAAGAGTAATCGTATACACATTTTCTCACAATTTAAATCAGATTGGGTTTAAGTGAATAGTCTCTTGAGTATTGTATTTGTGCAGCCTGATTATCTGGATAGTCTCCTCAAACGTAATTCCGTGTTCAACCGTATTAACTGTCGTATGCCATCAGTCGGCTATTAGGTTCAGGGCTATCCTGAACAGAAACCCCATTGATTTCAGTAACCCTAACATAGGTAGGACGAACCTTGGTTACGAAGTTTAGACGTGAAGAGCTCCAAGGCTGCAGACCTACTTGGAAGGGAGCACTTTTCGGTGGGATTCAGACATGATATTCAAAGTCGTAGTTAATAGTGACTTAAGGTGCAACATTTTCAGTGGCAGCGCTCTAACTGCCGACGTCTCGATCCAATGCTTCGAAGATAATGGCGCTTACCTCCATGTAAACAGTCTGGCCTAGAAGCAGAATTACGACAAGGATTGAGTTGGCGCAAAGCTCAATTTCCCTCCCCCACACTTATGTGACATGCTGCCGCGCAGGCTGGGGTTGCACGGGGCTACTCGAAGCGCACATTTGCGCAGCATCGAGGGCGTGCCTGGATGTTGGCGCGTTCCGCCGAAGCCGGCTTTGCGGTTCCTGGGGGCCTTCCCACGTTCTCGTCAAGTTCCTCGGGCAGGCATATGTGGGTGGTGCCTGCCTGGCGCGTAGGGGAGTTGGTTCTAGGGTTCAAGAGGATCGTCGAGGCGGAGGAGAGGACGGAAGCCGTCGCTTGGCGAACAGAGGGGGCTACTTGTAAGGGCCACAACCTGCGTTGGCCTCTGAGTCGAAGTCTTGTGGCGACCGGAGCGAAAACACGGGCCTGTGATTTTCTCCTTTCATCTATAACTTCTTTGATATTTAGTAGAATAACTGTCTTTTAAATCAAGTAAATTAGGCACCATGTTTGGGCCAGGGGTGGGACAATGCAGGGTCTGGATTTACTGGTAGATTTGCGGTAGATTGTTAAGGGTGTTTTTAACTCCTTTTTTAAAAAAAGCAACACGAAAATGACTTTCTTTTACCCTGCCGCCCCCATTATACCAATTAATTTTTAAAAACAAAACAAAACATGGGGGATCCAAAACAAATTCGTATAATTTGTGGACCTAGAATTATTATTATTATCATCATTTTTATATCTTTTGCATCAGGGTCTGATTAACGGATTTTGGGGTTCCAGTAAAAAATAAAGCAGACAACCACGGGCTGGAAGTTTGCTCACCTCTGTTGAGGCAGCCATTTTCCCCTATTACAAACAGAACTTTGCATGTTGGATGATATGGGAGAATTTACTGCCTTGAGTTTCTGTCGCTATAAGTCTGTGGACCCGTGCTGATAGCTATAAAAATGCCTTAAATTGAATGAGACCATTTAGCACAGTTCTTTGACTAACGGCAGCTTTATGGGGTTTCAGGAGAAAGGACTTTTTCAGGCTTGCGGACTGAGGTAAATTGAACTGGAGATGCCATGAATTAAAATGCCATTTGCAACAGGTATGATGAAACTGTGGCCCACCAAATACAGTTGAATTGCAACTCCCATAATTCCCCACTATTGGCTATGGTAGCTAGGACTGATGGGCACTTAAGTCCAACAGCAGCTGGTAGACCACACATTCCCCACTTATTTTAGTAATCCTTGCAGAAACTGAGGTTAGAATTATCCCTGCTTTGCTGCAGGATTGGTAGAAATTTGAGTGAGAGACTGTTAACTTCTTTGAAAACAGAGTATGTGGCTGAAGTGAAAATTGAAAGCCACAGTACTTAGGATGGCTGCGGGTTTTGCTTTGTCCCAACCTCAAACCAAATCTCTGTTTTGTAGAGCAAAATTGGGGTAGGTGAGAGCAGTTGAACCTGTTGTGTGCCCACCATTCACTTTTCTAGCTTCTTCCCACCACATTGGTTTCCTCCTATCTTGGTATTAGAAGTTGGCTAAGGGGGAAGCAACAAAATGTGGGCAGATAGACCACAGGTGGCCTGAAGGTCTGTTGCCATGCACTTGTATACTTCTAATCACAGATATGTGGATGGTCTCTAAACTGTGAGCAGCTTATCAGGAAGAATTTTTGTTGGTAGATAGCACAATAAAAGTGCCCATTCAGAGTGTAGCATCTGTGAAAACTCAAATCCGATGCTAGGGTTGATTAAGAAAGGGATTGAAAATAAATGGACAGGATTGTAATATCCTTAACATAAATAGGTGCCACAGACACATTTTGGAATAAGTTGCACAGTTTTGGGTTTGACATCCAGAGAGATTACCATAGAGCTGGAAAAGGCAAGCCAAATGAGCAGGAGCTTGGTGGGAATGCTTTCCCTTTGAGGAAAGATTAAAGTGTTTATGGCTTTTTAGCTTATAATGGGTTGGCAGGAAATAGTTCTCCAAATATTTTGAATGCAGCTCCCTGCATTCTTGACAATTGACCATTCTGGTAGGGGCTTCTGGGAAGTGAAGTCCAAGCCATCCAGGGAATGTTGTTCTGCCCATCTGTGCTTTAGAAAGTAAGTGAATGGGGTGATGGTGGTGGTAGGATCATGATATAAAGTCTCTGATGGTTGGATTGAGAGATCTTTTTTCTCCCTGCTAAAGGTTGGGTTCTTATCTAGTGAATTTGGCCATTTTGGTGTAGAAAGGTGGTATAGAAATTAATTTCATAATAATTTATTATGCATAGTAAATGCATTGACAGTTGATTCGGGATCAACAATTATCAACAAAAGATAATTTGTCAGGCAGGCAAGTCCTATGCTGAATGATTGAAAGAGCTGGATATGTTTGGACTGCAGAAAAGAAGAGTAAGACAAGACATGATACTGATATTCAACTATTTGAACCTCTGCAGAAGAGGGAGTAGAGGTTCTCTTTTGTTCTAGAGGGCAGGACTCAAACCAGTGCTTCGCAGTTACAGAGGAGCAGATGTGGGCTAAACATTAGAACAAACTTAATAAGAGTAAGGCTGTTAGTGGAAGATTCTCCTTTGCTAAGGGTATTTAAACAGAGGTTAGATGTCAATCTGTCACAGTTATTCAGTTGCATGTTGCCTTGCAGAACTCTCATTGAGCAGGGCAATTAAACTAGATCAGTATTCCCAACCTGGTACCCTCAGGGTGTTTTGGGCGCCAGTTCCCATCAGTCCTAGCTAGTTCAGCCAATGGTCAGGAATACTGGGAGTTGAAGTTCAGAACATCTGAAGGACAAAGGTTGGGGAAGGCTGAACTAGATGAAATTCAGGGCCCCCTCCAACTCTGATTCTATAAATGCACAAATGTTTTATGATGGGTAAACAGACTTTAGACTTGTAGGATTTGCTGCTTGTTTTGCTAGGCCATCAGCTTTTTGCAGCATAAAATTGGAATGATACAGAGAAGATCAGTGTGTTTGCTGTGGAAGGGTGACATGGAATTCATGAAGTGTTCCATGTTGGAGAGCCAGTATGGTGTAGTGGTTAAGAGTGTGGGACTGGGACTCAGATCTGCATCGTAGTCCCCATTCACCCATGGAAATTACTGGGTGACTTTGGGCAAGTTGCCGACTCTCAGACCAGTCTACCTCACAGGATAAGATTAAAAGGAGGAAGAGGAATATGTAACCTTGAGTTCCTTGAAGGAAAATGGCAAGTTATAATATAACAAAGAAATATAATCAGTTGCCTCCAACTTAAACCAAGGGACAAAATGTTAGCTTAGGAAATAGAGACGTATGTTGTATTTAATAAGTCTGGATGACTATATGGCTCTCTTGATATTGCCGGACTGCAGCTTCCATAATCCCTGACCATTGGACATGCTGAAGCTGGTGGCAGTTGGAGTCCGACAATGTTTCACAATAGCAGGCTCCAGTTCAGCAGCCTGACCTACTGCAATGCACCAAAAGACCTTACATATGTGAACTTAAGCCAATTTTACCAAGCTGCGTAGTTAAATTGGTCTCTTTTAGGGTTCTGCAAGTTATTATCTAGGTAAAATTACAGATGCATACATAGAATTTGCATAGAATATATTCAGGACTGAATATATTGCATAGAATATATTCAGGACTGAACAAAATTGTTTTTTACAAGATCATAAAAATTTTGCCATCTGGTATTTTTAAGTAGCAGTGTCCTTTTGTGGCCTGAAAATAAAGAATCCATTCAATAGGAGCAACATGTCAAAAAGACATTCAGAAGGCTTTTTGACCTCAGAAGACTTGTGAACATTTTCAGACATTGGGTGGGGGCTAAACTGAGACAGTTGTCACCTCACCCTGCTGCAGAAATTGTAGGCTTACACCAACACATAATAGCAACTAGGTAGCCAGGTGGGGCCTTAAGCCAATTTCACTATTTGTGCTGCTTAAAAATGCACCTTGGAACAGAAAATTAATGTGGGAATTTTGTAATACAACCTACTGCAGCAGATGAGGGTTATGGTTGTATACATGCTTAACTGAGGATGTCAAATAATGTGATTGGAGTTGTAGGCAAGGAAGAATTTATATAACTAGAGATGGAGTGATCACTATCATTAGAGATGTAGAAGTTTTAATAAGATTCTAGTATATTAAACTTATTCAGCTTCAAAATAACAACCAGTGTTAATGATTTTTGAGATGATTGATCAGAGTTTTTGAACCTTCAGAAGAATAGTGGGGTAGATGTTTAAGGCTTAGCTTTTTTACTTGTTCTGAACAAAAGTGAAGTTTTGTTTCTTATTAAGCCGAGCACTGTAGATTTATTTAAAATATTTATATTCTGTCTGAAAAAAAATCTTCAGAGTGGCCGCTAATAAAAGACAACATAGAATTTTTCTTAAATGACAATTGGGCCTGATGAAAGCAGTGGGGGATGATGTAAAATGTCCACTCCCTGGTCCTTGAATTGGGGTGGACACTTTAATGGCCCTTAGCCTAATTTTGAGCAACCCTTGGCCTAATTTCAAAAGCCCTCTTAGTTTGAAACTCTGGAAAACACAGAAAACAATCTTTCTCCTGGTAGATTACTTCACAGACAAGGGGGAGAATGAGAGAAAAGGAATATCTGCTGCCTTTGGCCTTGGCCTCCACCAGTATGCTTCCCTTGTCAGAATGTCCCTAAAGAATTGTGGCCTTCCAAGACAGAAAAGTTTTCCTTGCTTTAGATGTTACTCCCTGCTGGCCCAGCTCCTTAAAGGATCTGCAATGAGAGAAATAATGTTCCTGCACCCCAGAAGTGCACTACTCAGTAACAAAGGTCAGGGTTTGTTTTTTTGTCTCCTGGGGGCGAGTCATATGTTTACCCTGCAGTTTCTGACTGTTTCCAGTGGTAGTGGTGGTGGGAAAAGCCCTGGGATCAGGGGAAATGGGATGGTTATGTAACACGTACATACTGCAGTTCTAAAGTTACTGAGAAGTACATCTCCTATATAAGCAGCAGTTTGGTATTCTCCATAGACACTGCTTTTGTAAGTCATTGTTCTGACTCTGGATTGTTTGCTTGTCTTAGGTTCTACCAATATGGAGGAGGATTCAGCTTATAGTCAAGGTACGCATACTAACAGAATATCATGTTCCTTTCTTAATAGCGAAATCATAAGCTGATTTTTAACTTTTTTTATCCGCAGTTGAAAAGGTGATTGGCTGTCATGTTGAAGATGCTGTTACCTTCTGGGGACAGGTAAGGTAAAGACTGTGGGATGTGGTGGAAAGGCCTGCTGAATCAGGGTCATTAGTGTCCAGGCAGAGTGATAGTACTATCCAAATTAAACATTTTCATGATTAAATTTGACAAAAGCAGGTTATTCCCTGTAGTTTGATGAGCCCATCTTCAATGTATAGCATCATGTTATCAGTAGCATGTCCTTAAAGTACTAAGAGTATGAGCACTGACTTTGATCTCAACCTGTGTTGTGTAGAACATTAATCGACATAATGACATCTTGAAGACTGGCTCTGCTCTTGCTGAGATATGTCCTCAAGCCAGCCCAGTTTTTGGCAATCCTGATCTTACCAAGGTAGGTTACATGTGTAGCTTCTTTTGTGGAAATTTAAGTGCAGCCTAATAAAGGGATATGGTGCTCACAGGTGCACTGGCACCATTCAAAGTATCCCAAGTGTGTCTGCCTTACTCTGCTGGACCCAACACCACTCCTTCCTCTTGCCAAAACCATGGCCTTTCTTCCTTTTGGCCCCTCCCCTACCACCATGTAGAAGCTGTGACATGGAACCCAGGGTAATCCCATAAAGATGATTGGTGGAGATTCAGGATAGATAAAAGAAAGTACTTCTTCACACAGCACCTTGTTTAAATATGCAACTCTCTTTCATGAGATGCTGTCATGGCCCCCAATTTGAATGGACTTAAAAAGGATTGGAGGAGAAGGGTATCAGTTGCTACTAGGCTTCATGATTTTATGCTGTATATGCCTGTGTACCCCAATTGCTTGGGAACGTGGATGGGAGAGTGCTGTTGGACTCATATTCTGCTTGTAGATTTCCTGTGAGTAGCTGGTTGGCCACTGTGAGAACAGAATGCTAAACTAGATGGATGTTTGGTCTGATTGAGCATGGCTGTTAGGCTTTTATGAAGGCCCTGCCTGCTCCCCATATGCAAATCACAGCTCTTTAGGAGCAGAAATCATCTTCAGTTGTCTGCCATAAAATTCTTCATATAACCCATTTTGAAGAGGAAAACCTTGTTTTATAGATTTGACCCATTTGAAAGAAAATATTGTAGTGATAATGTAGGAAATACATGCATAAAAGATTGGTTCCATATTTCCTGAAATACCGTACATCTTGGTGGAATAACTGAGGAGGGAAAGTCCTTGTAACAGCTCAGAATGTTGCCTGCCCCAAAATTTTGAGTCTTCATTTTTCTGCTCCCACTTCCATGATTTGTTTGCTGTGTTGTATGGAGGGTGGATTGCTGCTCAAAATATACCAGTCCAGTATGATAGTATCCTCCTTGTCAGATTTTCTAACGTCAGATTTTTTAATTACCATGTAGAAACTGTTGGCTACATACATAAGCACATTCCTTAAGAACTAGTTACATAATTCTCTATCAGTAGACATGTTTGAAGACTAAAGTCTGTTTCAAAAGGCAGCTAGCTGTGTGTCTCTCGGTCAGCTACCACCTGCACACTGCTATATACATCTCTGAACTAAAAACTTCCAGGGAACATGTCTTAATGGATTGTGATTTTTAAAGCAAAACAAAAGGTGCAGATTTCTGAAATGATTTGCTTTTGTTTGCATCCACAGGTATATGGAGGGTGCTTTTCTGAAGATAAATGCTGGTACAGATGTAAAGTGCTGAAGGTTATCAGTGATGAAAAGGCAAGGAATACCTTCTAAGAGAATAGCTACTCAGCTTGATTTTTCTTTAATAACATTGGAAATGTATTTGATATTCATGTATAAAAGCAGCGAAATGTAATTCTGCAAGTTGCAGAGCTTTTAAGTTCATATGTTAGTTGATATTGATGTTGATGGTTCTAAATTTCTCTGGCTTTGGTTCAACACTGCATTTTAAAAAATGCTAACTTGGGTTTGAGTAAATATGACACAAATGAGTTAAATAACAACACAGAGCTACCATTTTTTATTCAGGCTGTTTTATTTTTTGATGGGTAATTACAATACCTTCTTTTTACTAGATAATGATGTGTAAGAGCTTGGCCCTCTTTTGCACTGTTCCCCTTGAATCAGATTCTTTACTGCTCTTATAGTTTATAATTAGATTTCAGTCTTGTGTAATCTTAGAGTAAGTCCCACTGAGCTTAGTGGACCTTACTTTTCAGGAGACATATCTAGGATTGCATGATTACAGTTGTAAGTTAATAACATAAGTAGTTGGCTTTTGCATTTTCTTGTTGCAGTGCCAGGTGTTATATATTGACTATGGAAACTCTGAGATTCTCTGTCGATCAGAGATAGTTGAGATTCCAGCAGACTTGCAGTTCCCCAGTGTGGCAAAAAGGTATAAACTGTGGGGATTACAGATACCAGCTGATCAAGAATTAAATCAGTTTGACCAGGTGAGCCAGATGTTTCACATTTTTGTGAATGTTTAGTGATTAAGCAATTTTCATTGTTGGAGTAGAGATCTGAGGAAGATGGTTATTTTTTAAACTGGCCAAACAAACATAAAATGGCTTTCTTTTGCTTGAAAGTTGCAAAACCTGTCAGTTTTGACAGGTGGGTGGATTGTTTCCTTCTAGAAATCCTGTGATTAGTTACCATTATTTTTCAGTGTAAAATGGGTATGATGTAGCTGAGGGCATAACATTTCCTTTCTTTTGGTGGTAAAAGTAATCATTTAGAACATGTGTGTTTCCAGTACTGGTAGGGGTTGGACTAGATGACCTTTCTAGTAGTTTGAAACTATACCTGTGTATTTCTCTGATTTATAAGACCTATGTTTTGGCTTGCTCCATGATAATTTCTAAATTTATTTTTCAGGGTAGGAAGTTTCTGAATAGCTTGATTTTTGAAAAAGAAATGAGGACAAGATACAAAGCTACATCCCAGGATGGGACCATTGCAGTCCAGGCAGAGTGTGGCCTATTGGATGTTGGGGAAGAAATGTGTAGAAAAGGTTTTGCAGAGAGATGCAAACCCTCCACAAACAGTAATGCCCATGACACAAAAATTGATTCTTCTGCATACCAGTCCTGGAACGCAAAAGCTTTAACTCCCCTGTGGGCTATGAGAGGCAACACTCCAGCAAGTGGTAGAGTCAAGGGGAGCCTTGGTGATCATGTGCCTCTGAATAGCAGAAGTGAGAATAATACTTCCTGCAATGTGCCATTTAATAAGTAAGTCATTACAGAGAAACTGTAAGGAAATGTTTTCTGAGGAGTGGTTTGTGAAGAGTGAGCGACATCTTTATATAGTGGATCTGATTTGTACATAATGGGTGCAAATCATGGGTTATTTAAGCAACTGCCGGTTTGTCGGATTATATCCTGCTACTGCTTTGCACAATCAATCTCTGATAGGAGGTTGTTCTGTAATATACCAACCTGGGCAGTATGGATTGCTTAACCTACAAATAGCCCATAATGTCTGTGTTTGCTTGCCATGAAACAATCTCCAGTTGGGTTTATTGGAGGGTGCCCTAGTAGTAGAATGCCCTAGTAGTAGAAATATTTAAGGCCATAACATGGGCTAGTACTCATTCTTTCATTTGGATAGTCACTTATGCTTATATACAGTTTCTTCAGCAGGTAGGTAATTCTCAATTGACTCAGTGCATAAAAGTTGTTCCACCCTACCTGGCAGCTTTAGCATGACCCATTGTAGCGATGCCTTCCTCACACCTACCTGGAGAATGGAATGTGGGTGCTTACTGGAAAGGTGTTGTGTGCAGAGGGAAGAGGTGGCAGAATGCATGTGACCAGTTTGTAGCTTTGATGAAAATTTGAGTTCAGGCAGTGAAGATGAGAGGGTTGTGGAGTGTCAGCCAGCTCCAGTATCAAATTAAAGTCAGGGAACATCTGGGGAGCAAGAAGAGCAGTTGTTATTCCAAGTGGGTGAAGGTAATGTCCAACTGATCCATGGAAATGGAGAGAGAGCACAGCAGGAAGAGATGAGCACTGGGTAAACTTCAGAGCGAGAACTGAGCAGCCTGTCTGATACTGAGGTCCCTCCAGCTGAGGAGGTGATGCTAGTTGTGAGGAGACAACACAGGTGGGAGATTCAGTTGATGGAGAAATGGGAAAAGTACCATAATTCAAGATTTCATAGTGCCCTGCCTGCAGGGTGGCACAGGAGAAAAAGGGTATAAGGGGGCTGGAGTCTGAGAGGTGTTAGAGAGGGTTCAGCACTTAACTCTGGTTGAACTCAGAAATGTACGACAACAGGGATGTGTACCAAGCTTTGTGAAAAGAAACTCTGGAGCAGCATGTTGGAGGAGGACTTTGCCTTGCCACAGAAGCTTTCTTCTGGGTTGGTGTGCAGAAGGCATTAAAGATACACCCTAACTCAGGCTCCTGGTTTTGTTGTATTATTAACCACCCTGATTGCTACAAGCATTGTGTCTTCTGGGTCAGGCTTCAACTTGGTCTCTAATTTTCTTTTACTTTATTCATCTGTCCTCACTGTAAAGTTCTTTTCTCTGTGGTAATTATGGTTTTCCATTTATACAGAGAAGTTTGTTTCCTGATCTCTGTCACTGAATTGTAATATGGCTAGAAGTCCCAGGGAGGATTCTAGGACCAGCAGACTAAACAAAACTGGGTCACATGGTTCCTGCCATTCCAGATGAATGGAAGGCACTATCCTATTGTGGCTGTGTCTTTTGCACACCAACCCAGAAGGAAACTTCTTGGAAAGTATCATTGTTCTTTACTTTTTTCCACCCTGCCTTGATACACATGTTCCAGGCTCTTTTGCATTTAATGTAATGTGTTTAACATTAATTGCAAACTCCTTTAGAAACTTAGGGCTAAACTACACTCTACATTACATGCATAGCTTGTTAGTAATCTTGGCATTTAAAAAACTTTATTATACTCTTGAGATTGGGACCAAGCAAATGTGTTCAGGATGCTTGCTACAGGCAGGTGTTTAAATGTTTCCATCCAGCTTTTCCCTCCCTAAATTTGCCCCTACGTGGGGGATAAAAAGGAGGGGGGGGGGAATTGGGTGCAGGGGAGTGGAGTTAATTGTCAAAATAAAATCTTTTTCTGAAGGGTCTTGGAGAGTAAGAGTACTTCCATTTACAGGACTTCTAGCTCTAACAGTTGTAAGATGTCATGCAGCTATTCCATCTTCCTTCACAGGCTTTTGAGGAATGTCGTGAGAAAGATGAAAGGCCTACAAATGGTAGTCTAATGTCTGGACCTCTTGAAAACTTGTATTAATGAGGCAATGCAGTTGTGTCATAAAAGCCTCATGTGGAAATATTGACAATCGCTTAAAGTTTCTGTTGTTTATTCTTGTCCTTATTTTCAGTAGGGAGAAAATAGGGGCATATGACTTTAGACGGATATCAAATATTAGCCTGGGAAAAATTAAACAAGATCAGAAGCTTATAGAAGAGAATGAAAAACTAAAAGAGGAAAAAGAGGCTGTCAGAAAGGAAAACCAGAATCTTCTTCATCAATGTGAAGAACTGGAAACAAAGATTGAGGAGCTTACTCACAGTCTTGAGGTATGGTGCTTCATCCCAGAATGATTGATCAAATAACTTTAGGTTAGACCGCTGGTATCTCTTTTTGCTGATATATAATTGACATGCAGGAAATTTTTATTCTTCTTTGCCTACTGGGAGAGGAAGCACTCAGATAAAGAATGGTCTTCAAGCCTCCTCTTGCCTGGTTGGCTGCCTTCCACAGAGGGCAGGGCTGCTCAAATCTAATAAGCAGCTGAGGCAGCAATCCAGTAGCTCCAAGCTAATTGGAAAAATCCTCTAAGGCAGTCTTCACCAACCTGGTGCTTTTACCCTACAACTCCCATCTTGATGGCAGGGCTGATGGGAATTCTAGTCCAACATATCTGGAGGGAAAGTCTCCTCTAGGACCGACAGCCTTCAGATTTCTGCTATCTACTTAATTTTTTATTAGAACCCAGTATCCAGCAAATGAAACCCAATGCAAAGAACATATGGCCAGTTTGCACACAATAACATTAATAGGTTAAACAACTTGTGGGCTATACAAGTGGAAGAGAGCAGATGTTTTGCCTGCAGTCATTTGGAGCCTCACAGCTCTGTGATTAAGCCAAAAACTAACCATGAGTTAGCCAATGGGTAATTTGACTCCTATATGAGCCAGAGCTCCAGGTTTGATTGCCAGGCTCAGCAACCTGTGACCTAGCTGATTGCAGGTTTATTGATTAGAAGCAGATGTGGCTGACATACTGCAGTAGCATACCCACTCTCTTACCCTCATGCATTATAGCTCATGGGCTGTCTAAATCATGGGCCATCAATATGTGTGAACCAGTTTATGATTAGAATTAAAACATTCTGAACCCAAAAATAATGGTGCTCATAATCCTTCCATATAAAAAATCATTTCTAGTTATCTCAAACTCTCTTTATTTTATCAACATTTTCATAGGTTGGGAGGGGAATTATTTTCTTCCTGTGATTGTTAAAGAATTGTGGGTAAGAAATCCTTACAATCTGCTGCAAATTATTTCAAGATCTACCAGTCTATCCAGAAATATTTTCTGCCCTGCCCTGTTCTTGGCTCAGTAAAACTGGCTTTCGGTTCCTTGGGACAGCAAGATGGAACTTGTAGTGACAATTGTGCCAGTTTCCCCATTTTCCAGGTTCCTTTCATAGAATCATAGAGTTGGAAGGGGCCAATAAGCCCATTGGGTCCAACCCCCTGTTCAAAGCAGAATTCCAAGTTAAAGCATCCCTACCATAAGGTAATCTAGCTGCATCTTAAATACCCCTAGTGTAGAAGAGCATACAGTCTTTCTAGGCAATTTATTCCATTGTCATATGACTTTAACTGTCATAAAGTTTCCCCTAATGCTCTGCTGGAATTTGACTTCTTGTAACTTTAGCCCATTATTCTGTGCCTTGTGCTCTGGGATGATCAAGAAGAGATCCTAGTCCTTCTCTGTGTGACAGCCTTTGAAATACTTGAAGAGTGTTAAATCTCCCCTCAAGTCTAAACATGCTCAACTCTTTCAGTCTCTTCTTATAAGGGTTTGTTTCCCAACAGACTATCTTTGTTGCCCTCCACTGAAACTTTCCCAGTTTGTCTGCATCTTGTCTGTGGTGCCCAGAACTGGATGCAGTACTCCAGATGTGGCCTAGCCAGTGCTTAGTAGAGGAGAACTAGGACTTTATGTGATTTGGACATGCTGCTTCTGATAATGCAGTCAAAAATAGCATTTGGCCTTTTTGCAGCCACATCACAATGTTGACTCATAATCAGCATGTGATATACAACAATTCCAAGTTTCTTCTCACTTCTAATATTATTCAGTCACGTATCCTCCATCTTGTAACTATGGGTTTGGTTTCTTTTACCTGGGTACAAAATGTTGCATTTTTCCCTACCAAATTTCATTCTGTTTTCAACCCAGCACTCCAACCTATCTAGCTTGTTAGAATTTTGTTTCTGTCTTCTGGGGTATTAGCAATTTCACTCAATCTTGTGTCATCTCCCAATCTGTTAAGCATTCCCTGTACCACCTTACTGAAATGATTAATAAAAATTTGGACATAGGACTGAATGTATTGCATTTGTTACCTCTCTCTAGTTCGAGAAGATGCCATTGATAAGCACAGTTTGAATTTGTGGTCAATTGTGGATCTACCTGATACTTGTCCCATGTAGCTCAGTTTTAGATAGATTGCTAATCAGGATATTATGGGGCACTTTGTCAAAAGCTTTGCTAAAGTCAAGATAGATTATGTCCGCAGCATTCTTACAGTCCACAGGGAGATTACCTAATTTGTCTAGCAGGATTCATTCTTGACATGTTGGCTTCTAGTAATCATGGCATTTTTTTCAAAGTATTTGCAAATTGACTGCTTTATGATCTATTCCAGAATTTTCCTAAGAATTGATGTCAGGCTGACTGGTTGTTCCCAGGTCCCTCCTTTTTTGCTTTTTTGAGGATTGGAACAACATTAACTCTCTTCCATTCCACTGGTACTTCACTGGTCCTCCGTGATTTCTCAAAGAGCACAAGAAGAGCCATGCCAAATCAGTTCAGCATTTTATTAACAGGATTGCCAAGCAGCTGCCTATTGGAAACCTACATGCTGCCTCCAATACTAGAGACACCATATTGCCATCATATTTAATAGCTGTCATTGGCCTTATACACTATCCATTGTTTTAATCCCCATGCATGAATTGAAAAGCAATTTAAGCTGCCTTGAGTTCCTTGAAATGAAAAAAGGTGGGGTATAATTATAATAAATACATACAATAATTTACAAAAAGGTAATTTTTTTGTGGGGGGGGAAGAATTTAATGCTTCTGTACATTTTTAAATGAAAGGCTGTTTGCAAGGCAATCCGACATCTGTAATTTTGAACTTCTTAGAGTAAAAGGTATTTATACAAATGTAACATACACTAGCATAATCCTTGAGGCCAAATCTGCCGCCATATTTTCTTCATTCCATGTTTGCACATGGGCATTTTTGGCAATGGCTTTTTAGTTCTTTGGCATTTAACAGAAACTATGTAGCACTTGTGGGCTAATACTTTCATTCCTGTCCAATGCAGAAAGAGAAGAAAGCTTCCAAGAAATATCTTGAGCATTTAGACAGCACTCTTCATACATATATAGGAACTACAGTGAGAAGCTTGGCCACCAAGTTCAAGAAGCTGAAAGAGGCAAGGTAACTGTGCATGTTTCTAAACTGAACGCCTTCAGCAGTTATGAGTTCCTAGTGTCTGTGCAGTGGAAGTTAAAAAGAACAACACTTTGATCTAGGATTGCTTGGAGAAGATTCTTCCCTTTTAAAACAGTCATTAGTGTTGATCCTGATAATGCAGTAATATGACAACAGTTGTCAGAAATGGTTGCAAAGCTCCATAGCTGAAACATAAACGTCCTTTTTCTCTGGGGCTTGGGGCTTGGAGAGAACCCTGCTAGAGGCCTTAAAATATTTTATTTTTCATGACTGTCCAAATGCTGTGACAATGGCTGGCCTATGAAAGTTAGTCTGTTGCTAGAACTTTGTTCAGAATTCATTTCAGTGAAGTTTGAAGTTAACTTCAAAAACGTAGAGAAGCTGAGGTAGGGCTGAGAGGAAGTGGTGGTGCAGGATGCCAGCTGGAGAAAAGGCAAGACACGTTTTTAGTTGTGCATTTTACAAGTAAAAAAGCTGAGATTTTGCTTATGCCAACCTGCATGTTTTGATAATGTAATATTTGCTGGGTAGATATTAGAAGGATGCTGATCATTTGAACCAGCCTTTTCCAACCTGGTCTTCCCTTGGAATGTTGGACAGCTGGGATCGTGGGATTAGTAGCCCAGCAGACCTGTAGGGGACTAGATTGGGAAAGGATGGCTTGACCTGTTCTTGCAGCTGGTGCCTAAACACTTGGGGTCATGGCAGTGGGGTCAGACCCTACACTGTCCTGGCCTGTGTCCTCTAACCTTGAAGCCTCTTAAGGAGGCTCCTCATTTAAGTGAGGAGGTGGGGAGTTACTTAGCTCTTTTGGCTAAGGATACTGCCCAACACCTCAGTGCTAGGTGCAAAACACAATAGCATTAGCAATGTAGGGAAGAGAGCTGCAAGTTGAACAGGGAATAGTAGCTACTTACACAGGTATGAAGGGGAAGGCAAAGGTTTTGGCACCACTGAAACCTGCTGTGATCTGAAATAAATTACCTCCAGAGTCCTGAGATTTAGTGCCTAGTGCTAGGTCTAGATCTGTTGCAGTGTGCATCATGGCTTAAACAGTAAAATAGCATAGCAATTCCCAGTGAGGTAAAAGCAGTTATGAAGGAGAAAGGGAGCTGACTGGTGAAGTTGCAGTGGTCGGATGTATGGAACATCTATTTTTTTTATTGGTGGTGAGCAGACTAGATGGAAGAGTTTCCTTCTCTGGTGTGCTGTGGCTGATTGTTGCTCCTTCCTCAAGTACCTTTTGATTAAGAAAAGGAGGTGTGCTTTGGTTTTATCTTTGGCTCAAGTCTGCAGAGCAATACAGAAAGTCACATCTCCCTCCCTCCCTGTTCAGCTTAGAGGTCTGAGTAGAGAAGGCTCCCAAAAAAGTTGCCATCTCCATATTTGCACAATATTTTCTCTATAAATAAGAATCCTGGTTTACTAGGGGCAAGTTTATTTTAAGGTGACACCTGTTCACTGGTGTGATTAAGACTTGGTCCATTGAATCTCAGCACTTTCTGGTACAGCTGAGATTTGTAGAATGAGGCTGGTGAGACCAACAGAGAACAGTAGTCTTGCCTGTAGAGACTCCTGTGACTAAGTAACAGTGGTATCTTGTTAATGCCAGTGTGCATCATGGGATCATAGCATCTCCTTTCATCAGTGGGAACCATGGAGTGTGGGAAGTGGAACTGATTAATTGGGTATTCATACTTTACCTTCACTTACTCTAGTCTTCCCCAGCCTGGTGACCTGGACATTCTGGCTGGGAATGATGGGAGGTGCAGTCCAAAATGCATCTGCAGGGCACCAAGGTGGGTGAGGCTGACTGACTTGTGTCACTGATATGCCCATAAAATACACACTTCTAGACAGATTTAGGTTTTATAGTTAAATGACAGCATTCTAACATGGCATCATATATTACAAAAAGGGAGTATAAAACTATATGGCATTCAGAATACTTTCTCTTGCTGTTCATGTCTACATATCTTTCATCTAGACAAGACAGTATGGGTGTTCGTTTTGGAGAAGATCTTTCAGAAGCTGTAAACATAGTCACTGAAGGGTGCCTTGGTGCTCCTCCAGCTTTGGAAAAGCTGGAGAAGATTTGGACAGACTATAACACTTCCCAAGAAGAAATACGCTTATGCAAATATGTGGTATGTATCAAACATAATATCCTATCTTGCAGACTTTATTTTCTCTTTATAATTTTGAAACAAATCTTTGTCACATCAAATTTATTATGAAATTCTGCTAGTCTTGTGGAAGAGAAATGTTCTTGCAGTCCATTTTTGCAAGAGAATGTTGCATCTTCCTCTGCTCTGCAGCCCATTGGGCAAGACAGCTGAGCAGGGGTTGTTATGCATGCTGGGATTCAAGGAGAGAGTTTCCATCCGAATACAAGTAGCAGCTCAGGATGTGTGTGTGAGTTATCACCTTCCTTGCTTGACTTGAGATCCAAAACTCACCATCTAGATTGGATTCTTGCAAGGATTCAGGAGCAGTACAACCAGCTGGTCTTGGTTCTAGATGGTTCCAGTATATCTTTTTGGAAAGGGCCTGATGGCTGAATTTAAAATGGTAGACTGCTTAAATAAGATTACAAATTACATTTCCCCCTCTGTTTGAATGTCACTGGCTAAAATAAAAAGGGCATCCATAGCTTGGAGCCTCTAAGAACTTGGATAAAGCTGTAAGAAGTCTGTATTTGCTAGCTTCCTCCTGCAATCTGACCTATACTGGCTTGCAGTGTAAGCAGGTACATGATAACAATAATTGTAGCTGCCATAGTATTGGTAGGCTTATCTTGGATCCATGCCAGGATCCAGTTGTGTATAGCTTAGTCTGGGAGAGATCTGATGTCTAAACCACATGCCCTTAGAGTGCTTCACTACTCAGATCAGGTGTGACTATGCTAAGGATAGGGAACCTGTAACTCTCCAGAGCTACAACTCCCACAATTCCTGGCAATTGGCAGTGTTGGCTGGGGCTGCTGTGCATTGAAGTCCAGCAACATCTCAGGACATCTCTTTTACCCAGTGTGCATGTATCAAAGCATGCATAACTTCCTAAAGTTTAAGTTGCTGTGGGAGTTAAGGTTTGGACTACAGTTCTCTTACTTTCCTCTGCAAGAACTATGCTTTAAAAAATCCACCATCAGTCTCACGTATTGAGCTTAAGTGAGAGTTTCAGATGTACATTTCCTGATCTTGGTTTTCCTTCTGTGCAGGACAAAATGCAAATCTTGATTCATTGCAGGAATGAGGTGCAGCAGAAATTGTATTCTGCGGTGGAAGAATTCATTATGGAAGTGGACAACTTACCCCTTTCTGAGCGATTAGAAAGATTGCAGGTTGGGAACAGCTGTGCTCCTCTGTGTCATCTATGAATCATTTTGTTTTTACTGGTAGTTTTTAAAGTCATTTTAAAATGTCAGTTTTGTAATAGAATGGATTTATGCAAGCAGTCTGATGAAAGGGCCTGCCTACCATGAGGTACTCTTGATGTTTCCTCTTTCTTCAGGGAAATCGATGCTGCATTCAGCCATTTCTGGTCATTTCCAGAAAGTAACAGGAAGGTGTTCCGCTGGTCCTCACAATTCTAGACCAGAAACTAATGTACATGCACTTCCCCCTCCCTGTTCTTTATATAAGGTATATGCATGTACATACATATGCACCCACACATACAAAACATAATAGAATTTCATGTACAGGCTGTCCCTGAGTTATGAATACCCAAATAATGAACAACCCAATGAACTGCCATAAAGCCTATGAATATTATAAAATTACTCAGGAAAATTATCATTACCATACAGAGAAAGAAAGTGAAAGGAGAGGGATGCCTACAAAGCATGCCTTCCTGCCCTGACCATCTGGAGAGGGAAATCTCTTTGCATTTCCTTGCTGCAAGGAGGGTACACTAGTGAGTTTGGACAGGGGAGGAGATGTTTTTTCTGTTTTCACAGGTGTCCTGCCTCCCAGCACCTGCAAATGCAGAGGGCCAACTGTACATGATCTGACTTGCATGCAAATTTGGTTTAAAGAAGAATTTCTGGTTTTTTTGGAATGGAACTCATTTGTCACCCAGGGGACTGCCTGCTTGTGAAAATTTGCTATAGTGTTAATTAATTAGAGCCCTCTTAATAAATCAGGTCCCCTAAAATAATGTTTAGGATGTGACATGAACAATGGCAAGATTTGCATTTATCTGTAGAATAGAAAACCTGTTTAACTTACTAAACCATAATCCTTTAAAACCTCCATCATCTCCTGCTGCCCGAAGATCTGTAGTTCACCTGGCATGAGGGTTGAGGACTTTGAAAATAGATGTTTCTCTAATGAAGTACTGCAAAAGTTATATTAACCTGTGCCCACAAGATGGCAGCCTCCAAACATTTTGCAGTGCTAGGTGAAAGCTGCAGCAAACAACATAGTGAATGCTCTTGCCCTGGATTTTACTGAGAGTCTTAAAATTCCATGGAAGAAAGGACTCTTAATCTGTAGTTGCCCATATTCTCAATGCTTTGAACCCTCAGACATTGGGTGCTTCTACATGCAAACATTGAAGTGTTAGCCATCAAATGTCATTGTGCAACTATTCCATCTTTTTATCCTCAAGGGATTTTCCCCCAGTAAGAAAAAAGATCAAAGAAGGTGCTGGGAAGTCTGGTGGGGAGGGCTACAAATGGAAGAAGAAGTTTTCTGGATGCAGTACAAAGTATTGTAAATTACCTTTAAAGCCCTTCATGGCTTTAGTGAAAAATAGCTTTGGGAGCACCTTTGTCCACTGTTGCCTTGCCTACTGCAGTCATCTGAGGATAAACTTCTTAAGTCTGCATCTACAAGATTAATTTCAGCTACCTGAAAGACTTTCACAATGGTTGTTCCTAAACTTTGGAATAACTTGCTGGGAGAGATGCATCAGATATTTCAGATTGCTGCCTTCAAGTGGGAGTTAAAGATGTATCTTCCAACAAGATGTATCTTCCCACATCAGTTTTATTTATTATGTTCTTAATCTAAATTTGAATTTTTGTTGGTTTTAAATGGTTGCAAACTGCCTAGAGCAGTTATTCAGCTGGAAGCACCCTTAGATGCAAGCTTGTTACATTTAAAAAAAAACTCTTGCCTACCATTAAGTTTGAAAATAGGTTATCTGAAATCTTATTAAAACTTTTCAGGAGTTTACACTTGGGATGTGTGCAAACATAACTCAAGATGGTAGGTGTCAGGGTTTTTCCCTTTGTGGGATGAACTGAAATGCCTTTGGGCTTTGATTTTAAAATAACATTTACAACAATTCTGACATTTATTTAGTCATTTGTCTTGTTCCTCTACTTAGGCTTTAGGAAGTACAACTGATTTTCTTTAAGTATTTTTGAAAACTCTGCATATATCTTTTTAACGTTGACTTTTCTTAGGACAAAAAAGTCAACATTAAAAAGATACATGTGTCATTTGTTCCAAGGGAAAGAAAATTGCTTACTGTCACTCTAGAGGAATGCTTTATGAACAGGGTCCCCTGGTGAAGTATCTTTGTTAAGTTATTAGCTGGCTTTTTGCCTTGTAATCATTCCAGCGTTTTTTACATAGTCCTTCCTTTCTTTTCCATTTTATCTTTGCAACAACCCTGTGAGGTTGATTAGGCTGAGAGTTAGTAACTGGCCCAAAATCACATAGAGTTTCATGGCCAAGTAGAGACTCGAATCTGGATCTCGAGTCCCAGTCCAACACCCTAATGACTCGTCACATTAGCTTGCCTCCTCCTTTTTATATTGTATGATTGTTTAGCTTTGTGTATTTCTCCTTAGCACTTTTGTTTATTGACTATCAAATAGACTTGTCTTTATGTGGGTTAGAAGAATCCATGGTTGATACAGCAAAGGCTTCAAGCAAACTTACACCATTGGCAGTTGAAGAAGTTGTTGTACCCACTTGTTTGAGTGAAGCCATGTCTACTGGCACTGCTAAACGTGGTCCTGCCTTGGTGTACGCCTGCGTATATCCCCTGAGGGAGGGCTCTGTCTGCTCAATTCCCATGGTATGACAGGGAGGTTCCCCACAGCAGGGGGAGGAGATGGCAGCCATATGAGACTGTCCCTCAGCCTATTAATCTCTCCTAATTTCTAACTGTATGAACTGGAAAGCCATGTGCCACTTAGGGAAGTCTATCTCTGGTTGCTGAAAATGCTACTTTAGCCATGTGGACATATTTAAATAAACTAAAATTTATGCCTTTTTAGAGCAAACCCATGCTGCATACTCCTAGCATTTTCTTAGCATGCATGCCAAATTGTAGGTGCCCAGGTTTCATGGTGTTTGTGCAGATGGACAGACAGGACACATTTTTTATTGTAGACTTCCTCCCTCTTGATCTTGGTGTTCTTTTATATTCTACAGAAATTGGAGGGATCTTTAAAGGCTGCATATGGTCTGGATTTTGACACAGAGGGCACTGAGGGAGCATTTGAGAGGTTCTTTGAGTGGAAGAATGCTAAGCTGCAGGAACTCAGTCGGGTCAGGAAAGCTACGGATACTTCCTTGCAAGCTCTTGTGACTTCTTTCAGCAAGATGACTCGGGTAAAGATGACATTGTGTTACCTTAAGCAAGATACGAAGGTTGGCCAACATCCAAATCATAATGTGGTTCAAGCTGCAGATTACATTGGAGGATGCAATCTAATTTTCTTTTCCGTAAAAGCCGTGCTGAGAGAAGTGATGTGATTAGCCATAGAAGGGGCAGCTTGTGATTCTGCAAATTTACCCTTCTGCAGCTAAAAGAAGCTCTGGGAAGGGGAATTTGGAGTGGACTTTGGTGTGAGAGGGAACGACCTAAACTGCCTGTCAGATTTCAGTCAGATTTCAGACTTGTGGGGCCTAATTTGTTTTTACTGGAAACACAAGGTTTAACAACATGAAGCTTGATGCAAAACATTCTGAGCCCAGGAATTTGGTCTAAATGCCAGAAATGAATGGAACTCACAGTTCTTCCATACACAAATCCACTTCTGGTTACTCCAGGCTTTTATTTTTGATTTTAGCAGTACAGTTTAATGCAGGGAAAGTCATTTCATTGCCATTCTTGTTATACTGCTTCTGCTATGAGTAAGCAATGTCTCAACAGCCACAGTCTGGCCATCCTAGTTGTTTCTCTGTGGTTGACAGAACCTTCTTGTTGATTGGTGGCCATGGAGGAACCTTTGACACTTAAATACGGGATACAGGAAATGGTGAGAGGCGGATGAACCAGATAAGTTTCTTCCCAGCCATTGATATGGGCCCAAATTGGACACATCCATATGTTACGTATGGTGGTACAAGGTTTGATCCAGGGAATTCGTTGGGGTCAGTTCCAAAGGCAGGTGGTAATCCAAATACAGGGAGAGCTGGGTTAGCAGAGGAATGGAAGGTTACTGTGCTATTTCAACACTCTGCACCTAGTACTCTACTTTTACATCAATCTTCAGACACCTAGCCAGAGCACAGCTGCAGGCCATCAGTGCCACTTGAGGGACAGGTTACCTACAAACAGAGCCTTGTGTATGAGTATAGCTTTAATCAAGAGCTTGCCTTATCCTCAGGTGTTTTGCTTCTGCCATTTGGCTGAGCCTGAACCATCAAGTGCCTCTTATTTTCCTGGGGACTGGGTGGCTGCTCAACATCAACCTCTGCAGTCAGGAGAGGGCTAACTGCAATGTGGGTAGTAGGCTGTCTCCCCCAAGGATCCCTGATCCTGCTGATATGCCTCAGGGGCCTTCAGTACAGGCAACTTATCTGATAATTTGGCTCGGAACTTCCAGGTCATCCTCTGAAGAGGGGTCTTCCAGAAGGGGCATGGCCCTCAAGCAGCGCAGGCAAGTGGTGTTTGATGGGTTGGCTCCCTTCTTCCCACTCTCCTTGGTTGGTGATGGAGGCTTGCCTGTGGTCTACATGACAGCTGATACTTCTGAATCAGAGGTTGCCTGTCTGGTTTAATCCCATCATTTTCCTGTTGTGTACTCTGAAATTGGCTGGCTGGATTGGGTGCTTACAGTGAATGTATGCGCTATGCCCTGTACGGACTAGGCCCACTTCTCTTAAAATAATGCTTTCCAAGATTGTTACCTCAGAATCTGAATCAGAATTGGAAGAAGTAGAGTCAGAAATATTAGCAGAAATGCTAAGGCCAGCAAGCCAGCAATAAGCCAAGAGGCTGGTGGGAACCAAATAATGTCTGGTTCAGTGAGAAACCCTTGTTGAACAGGTGCAGTTATACAGAAGCAGCTGTAACATGATCAGTCCCATAGTCTGGCATCTGATGAAAAGTATAGATGAGTTGAGTCCAACATTTCTGCCATCTAGAACTACCCTGAGGGTGAGGCTAACTCCTTTTGGTTGGGATGGAAGGATAAAGGTTCACTGTGGAACCAGCCTCCTAACGTTAAGCTGTATTTCCCTAAGAGGTAGTATTCTGACTGCTGGTATCTTTTGTTAATGCCTTTTGCAGTATTTTTCTTTTGTATCACTAGCTGGCAAGTTTTTTCATTTTTTATTCATTATGCAATACTAAAAGCAAAACAAAACACCAAAACAAACTATTAAAGAAGAAAGGGAGAGAAATGAGAAAAACTAAATTAACACTTGTAATATAAATTTTATTCAAAAATAGCAATGCATAAGTTTTAGTTTTAGTTGGCCACTGGCAACTGACAATTTGCACAATTTGTCTATGAAAGGCTGTGCATACAAGTGCCTTTTTTAACCATAAGGTAAATGGGCACTTATTACCTGGCCCACAGGGTTTCTCTTTTCCTTTTCTCTTTCACCTTCTTTTTCAAACTCCATGCTTGTTGTTCTAAATGTGGTGTCATACTTCTTCTTCTTCTTCTTCTTCTTCTTCTTCTTCTTCTTATTATTATTATTATTATTATTATAACATTTCTATGCCGCCCCTTGCCAAAGCCTCGGGGCGGCTTACAACACAATAAAATACATTGAAATACAATAGAACATAATAAATTACCATTAAATACAAAAATACAAAAAATACACTGAGTTACAAACATAATAATATAAAATTAAAATTATCAGTATAAAATAAGTAAATAATATAGGATGAGAAAAGAGAAGGAAGAAGAAGTTGCCCTGGCCAGATCATATATTTTAACAATTAAAATGATGTTTAAATAAAAAGGTCTTTACCTGGCGCTGAAAAACCAGTAACGACTGTGCCAGGTGGACCTCTTTGGGGAGTGAATTCCATAGGTTGGGCGCCACCGCAGAGAAAGCCCTCCTCCGAGTACTTACACTCCTAATTTCTTTCATGGAGGGTTCCCGGAGAAGGGACTCTCCCGCAGATCTCAAGGGGCGGTCGGGCATATACGGACGTAAGCGCTCGTTCAGGTAGCCAGGACCCAAGCCGTTTAGGGCTTTATAGGTCATAACCAACACCTTGAATTGGGCCCGGGCTTCAATGGGAAGCCAGTGAAGCTGACGGAGGACTGGAGTCATGTGTGCATAACGCCCCGTCCCTGTCAGCAACCTGGCAGCTCTATTTTGCACCAGTTGAAGTGTTCGGACCGTCTTCAGGGGAAGCCCCACGTAAAGCGCGTTACAGAAGTCTAGGTGGGAAGTCACCAGCGCGTGTGTCACCGTTGCCAGGCAGTCGTACACCAGCTAGGGGCGCAGCTGATTAATCAGCCGAAGCTGAAGGAAGGCGCTCCTCGCCACCGCTGTCACCTGAGCTTCCAAAGAAAGCTCCGGGTCGAGGAGTACTCCTAAGCTGTGGACCTTGTCCCTAAGAGGGAGTGTTGCACCATTCAGGACCAGGTCAAATCCACCCTCTCCGAAGCCCGATCCGCCAACCAACAGGACCTCCGTCTTGTCTGGGTTCAGTTTCAGTTTATTGGCCCTCATCCATTCCCTTACCTCGGCCAAGCACCGGTTCAGCACAGCCACTGCCTCACCTGGATTAGTGGAAAATGAGAGGTAGAGCTGGGTATCATCAGCGTATTGATGATTCCGCAGCCCACACCTCCTGATGACCTCTCCCAGCTGTTTCATATAGATGTTAAATAGCAGAGGGGATAGAATGGAGCCCTGTGGTACTCCATGGCATAGCTGCCATGGCGCAGAGACATGGTCCCCCAGCACTACCTTCTGGAATCGACCGTTAGGTTTCTATGAACTTGACACATAGATTGAGAACATATGATTCCTCTGATGTTGTTTGCAAACGGACACGGCTGATCAGAACATTCTTTTACCACCCTGACCAAGGAAGCTCCTGTTGCAGTCTTTGCTCTGTAGTCTTTCACTGGTAGTGGGATAACTTGGCAGCCTGTTTCCAAAAACAATTGCCCTTCAGGTTAAATACTTGCAGGGGGCTTATGACATCTGATGATCAGTAATCACTTCTTTAGAATCACATCTTTCAAAAGTGTAAGTACTGTACAGAGATTAAAGATTGAGATTGTCCCTGTGTGTGAGCTCACAGTCTAATAGCTACGATTAGAGATGTTGGAAAAAGTTGCAGCAAATTCAAGTGAGTACTGATCTCTATTAATCCAACCTGCCAATTCTGTAGTGGACCAGCATTTTCCAAGTCACATGGATTTGCAGACCTTTTTAAAAAACTTGTTGATGGGATTTGTGCTAATCTGCACTTATGCAAGCGGAACAGGATTCTTAGGTATCTCCATCAGAGAAAACAGTGGCATAGAAGATGCCTGACACTCTGTGAAATACACACGGAACAGATTTGAGAAAATCTGTGCATCTCTAGCTATGATACAAAAGATAAAAAGAACAGGGAGGAAAGAGGAAATGCAGACTTTGGAGCAGCAGTTCCTTTGGCTGATGAACGTGACCAGATTGGTCTCTTCCCACTCCCTCACCATGACACTTTTTGCTGGGAGGCACTGAGTGCAGTCTCCCAGTTGCCTTAGATCCCTTCACTAGTAGCAAAGGCCCGTGGGTTCTTCTCTTTAGCTCTGCGGCTAAGCAGTGACAGTAACTTCATCAGATACAATACAGTCAGTGCACCTCTTGTACTTTCATGCTTTTCAGTATTGAACAGTGATAAAAAGTGTGCATTCCTGTTCAGTTGGAGCATACATTTTGTCATATAGGCATATAAAAGTAGATACTTGCTTACTGCACCAGTAGGTCTTAAGTGACTCATGTTTTTAGAATCCTTTTTTTTGTAAAGAAGCAAGAGATGCAACAGCTTGGGGCACTGTGCATTGCAAGTCATTTATCTCAAAACAGCAGATGAAATTATGCAGTATATTGGTTTGTTGCAGAGCATATCAATATTACAGACTTAACTTGGGCTAAAAATGTCTTTTGAAACTGGTTTAGCTATCATAGCATTCTCCAAAGAACATTGGGAATGGTGTCACAAAGTTGCCTCAGTTGGGCAAGGGGTTCACTCTCAAGGCTGTGTTGAGTGGGTAGAATAGCCTTCTAAATTTAGTGCACTCTGGATGTTTTGGATTACAATTCCCAGCATTTCAGATATTGGCCATGTTGATGGGGCTAATGGGAGCTGAAGGCTGGAGTAGTGTGTGATGAACAACACTGGAAAATGCTGTTGGATGTCATCCATTGTGCAACATGAGTGTCATACTGAAAAAGGTCAGGGTTGCTGAGTGGCTCTTTTTAACAAAGTTGAACCTATAATCTTAAAACTTGCAGCTTTATTTTCATCCATTGTACAATCTTAATTTACTGACATAGCTTGTCAATATTATGTAGATGCCTATTTTTTCTTCTCTGTTTGCCTTCAAGTTCTTTGATACAACATTGGATGTATCCTTGAAATTGGAGGATGTCACTGGAAACGTGGATGAGGTTCTCAGGAAGGTTGAGTTGGCTATTTCCCAAGAATTGGACATTTTTCTAACTGTAAGTTAGCCTTCTTTTTTCAAAGAAAAGCCCCCACCTGTATTATAAAAGGCTTTGTGTCTTTTGAATACAGCACTTGTTTAATATTTCATTAGAGTGTAAGAAGGCATATTGTCCAAGATTTAGTGCAAGCAGTTCCCTCTAGACAAGTACTATTTCCTTCTTGAAGATTTCACTACATTTTCTAATTCCTAATAACTTGTTATTATTTGACCAAACTGTGATATTTCTTATAGTTGCCTTTTCTAGTTATTTCTTGCTGTTTCGCTGGGATGTCTTTCATTTTACCCCCTCCTCCACTACCCCACAGTCCTTTGTTTATTACTCTCCTTGTAGGTCACTCTCCTTGTTTTGGGTATGTCTGGGATAGGCTTGGTGCCAAGAATGGGGAGAGTTGAAGTGGGGAAAAACATGGGCTTTCTTCTCCAGATCTCCCTCAAATGGGTGTGTTTTCCAGGGCTATATAATATAGCCTCATGTTTACAGTCATGCTACCTTGAAGATGCCTGATCTGAGAAGTTATGTTTAATACTTGGATGGGATACTGTCTGGTAATACTGAGTGCTGTAGCCCTCTTGTAGGGAGAGAAGCCATAGCTCAGTGGTATGATATATGCTTTGCCCATGTTTGATCCCTGGCATCTCCAGGCAGGGCAGAAAAAAATCACACCAGGAGCTTTGAAGAACTACTGCTAGTAAGTATTGACAGTAATAACTTGGATGATCCAGTAGTCTGACTCAGAAGGAACATAGGAAGCTTCCTTATTCTATTTCATACAAAAATATTTACAGTTCACCTGCATAGGACAGTTTCTTCTGAGGGGGTAGCATCCATTCAACATTAAAATGATAGTTTAAATCAATAACAAAAGAATATATTAAAACATTGTCTTAAACTACCAAAATGTATCTACCTCAACCCACACTGCAAATCAGTAAAAACCATAACATGGCACACAGAAAAATCAAGGGATATTGGTTGGGCTGACTAGAAGTCAACAGTGTCCTACTTCTCTTCAGCTTGTGGACCAAATGGGGTAGGGATATAGATGTGAAGGCCTGGAAAGAATGGGCAGGGGAAGACTCAGAAAATTTAGGAAACACGAACATTTTTCTCAGGGAGTTTTTTTGAGAATTCAGAAAAAAAAGATCTCCCCCAATATCTTCTAGGTCTTTCTATGTTTTTTTTCTTCCCCTGCACCTTGGCCTTCCCGATATAGGTAGAGAGTTGATTGGGTAGCATGTACCTATGCCAGGTCCATGCACTCAAGCCGTCTGTCTACAACCTGAGTTTGGGTGCTGAAGGAAAAAAATAACAATAATAAGGAACAAAAATAACAAGGTTTTCTCTGCCTTGTGCTCTGATGCTATTGCAAAATTATGATAATCCTGAACTCAGTGTTGTGCCACGCTCATCCTGTGAACCTAGGCTGTGATTGTTCCCAAAGCCACTTCTATGGAGCAGAGCTAGGGAAACCTGAGCTGAAACAGTCCAGCTGCTGTGAGTGCCTCAAAAATCAACTCCATGGAGCCAGGTGCCATTTCAATAGTTGAGGAAGTTCACATGTGCAAGTAATCATCTTCTACCTAGGTACTGCTTATTCCTATGAATGAGGAACTGTAGGTGTTTGAATACTCATTCAAATATATCAGAGTGCAAGTATCATCCTTCTGTACTGCAATACTTCAAAAGGTGTATGCTTTTGAAAGGTTGCTTTCATGCTAGGATCTCCTTAGTTTGGCTGGGGAGGGAGATACGCAATATCTTTTTAGTCTGAAGGTTGAATTCCATTTTGGAGGTAAACATTCCAGTAGTGAATGGAATAGAAAGCAAAAGGAGTGAGATCAAAAATAGACATATTTTAGCTTAAAGCTCTTGTTAACACCAGTAAGTAAGCCTTAGAAGATGCATTTCAACCTTTTTGGGCTGGGGAAAAACTGCACAAAAGCCAATAAATGATCATATCATCAGTGTCAGGAAGTAGGCCAGGCCAAGGGCCTTCTAGAGAGCCCTGGTAGCTGGATTACGACCCCACCCCCCAGACCTGAGATTTCATAACTCAGCCTTAGATGCATGAGAAAAGGGGTGGTGGGAGACAAAGAACAAAAGAAGGAAAGTGGAAAATCCTCCTACTGGTCCTGATCTTTCTTATGTTAAATATTTTAATTGGGTCATGCTTCCTATTTAAAATCAAAATGCTGATGTACTTAATGTACAGTATTTTAAAAAATGTGTTGGGATGGAAGAGTATAACAAGCACAAAGTGCACAAAACTGTCAAGAAATTTCTTGCAAGTCTTCACTTGTTATATTACATTTTACAGAGTTCCAGACAGTAGTAGCTAAACCTATTCACTGTGTTTAAAAGAAGCTACATGCCGATAATTATTAGTAGTTCAATCAGTTCTCCTTATAATGGCGAAACAGGAAGTCTTAATTCAAATGAGAATTATTCTTTATTAGATAAGTTAGCAAAAACACAACACTCTAATTTTACTATTTATATAAGGCTTAAACTGTTTCATGATCTCTTAAAATTTGAAATGTCTCATTCCTATTTTTTATGAATAAAGCCATCACAAACTTGACATTAAGAATGGTCTTTGTATCTTTGTTGAAATCAACAAATTTCATGCAACTGTAGGTTTGGTGTCTTTCTCCCTCCTTCTCTCTCATTTAATTTAGGAAGTAGAAGAAGCTGATAAAAAAATAATTTTAAACACGTACAGTGGGATTATGCAGAAGATCCACCAGGAACAACATTTGTTACATGTTATCTATCAAAAATATCTCAATAGTGTTGAGGTCAGTTTTTCTAATCATGTTTTCAGACATACAGAACAATTATTAGAGATGTCTTGGATCATAAAACTGGCTTCCAGGTTACCCAAGTAATGCTTTGTAAATAGAATCTTGTGGTTTAAATATTTATCTTGTATTAGCATTATCCTAAAATCTACTTGCTTTCTAAAAGATTCTACTATTATAATGTAGCTACAGTGATGCCTTGTACTTAGAACTTAATTTATTTCAGGAGGCCATTTGAACTCAATCGTTCGAAGTCCGAATCAATTTTCCCCATTAGAAATAATGAAAGTGAATTAATCTGTTCCCAGTTTGAGGTTGAATTAAGTTTGAGGTTATATATGAGGTGTGATTAAAAATATAGCAAAATAAAATTATTACAACACCACTGTAATTTTGTTTTTCTGAAAACAAAAAGTACAGATTTCCCCCTACTACTCAGTCTATTTACTGCAGTCCAAATGGTATTGAATCTCTTTCACCTCAAGAGCTGAATTCAGTTTTGGAGAAGCTCTCTGGGGTTGTATTCCAGTAGTGGAAGGGTTCAGAGGCAAAAGAGATGGGGCCAACATAGCACCATATTTAGGCTTATAGCTCTTACTACCAGTATCAAAGTTTTAGAAGGGGCATTTCAGGAATAGGGGAAAAGTACACAGGCTAGGAAGCCACCAAATGATTGGGTAAGGCGGTAGTGCCCAGGAGAAGAGAACATGGCTAGGGATGTGTGAGGAATCCATTTGGAGGTAACATTTCATCAGATTCCTGGAGCTTGGCTCATTGGGCCCTCGTCTGGTTCAGGCAGCGGCCCAGAGTCCAAGTTCCCGGTGTGTAGGCCTAGTGCTTGCAGGGTGTCACCAGGAATTGAACCCCATACACTGAGTAAGCTGTGTCCCTTTCCTGCACATGCTGCTCTTTCAGCAGCAAGCAGGGAAGAGGTTGATTGGGAATGGTGGCTGGCACGCCTGCTTGCAGTTCTCTTTTCCTGCATCCCGTAGCCACTTCTGACAGGAAAGGTTGCTGGTGGCACAACCAGGGCTCTGTGAACATTCATTTTGCAGGACCAGGCTGAGTGCAAAAGGAAGTCTGTGAAGTGCTTGAGGGAGGGATTCTAAAAGGGTTTGTCTCAATCCTGGGCATGGGACCCTAGCTGGCTTGAGTTTGTCCCCCTAGGCCTG
This sequence comes from Varanus komodoensis, assembly GCF_004798865.1. Taxonomy (NCBI): domain Eukaryota; kingdom Metazoa; phylum Chordata; class Lepidosauria; order Squamata; family Varanidae; genus Varanus; species Varanus komodoensis. Next base: position 510,894 of record NW_025336321.1, read on the forward strand.
AGGTTCAGTATCCCTGTTCTGTAGTATGTAAATGGTTTCTTACTATGTCTTCATTTTAGTTCAAGAAACAGATTACAGAGTGGCTGGATGCAAGTCCTACCATTGATGATTTGCTACTGATTAAGAAGAGAATGAAAAACCTAAAGGCTCAGCTGAGATGCAAGCTGGCAGAAAAAATCAACTTGGAAGAGGTATGGAAATAAGTTGCTTTGATGTTTAAGCCATTTCTGACAGAACTCAGCTGATGAGAACTCCTTAATGTCCATGAGAGTGACAGACTGCATGGAAGAAGTTGCCACTAGCTAACTCTTGAGACATCACTGTACATGCAAACATAATTGATTCATAAATAAATGAATATAAAATGTTTAAAAATAAAATCTCAAGTCAGACTAACTTCAAACAAACAAATACAATATCAGAAAAAAACAGAGGGGAAAAAGGGATTAGATGACTGGAAAAAAAAACATTTAAACCAGGCACAGTATTCTTCAAATTGCAACTGAGGATGCCTGGGTAGGAGGGAGAGTGTGGGCAATCAGCACTGAGAATTGCATCTCTGATTGGTAATAGGGCTATAAATAACCCACACCTAAGTTTCCAACAGTGTGTGAGTTCTCATGATTCCACCCTGGAAAAAATGGAATAAAAGGCCTGTGGTATTAGAAGCACTTGAAAAGCTGCTGGTGTGGTTATTGCAGGCCTAAGGTGAAGTGTTGGGGAGCAGTTGAAGTTCTGTGCCAGGAATGAAGAGAGTATAGCTACTGCATGCATGCCTCTTAATAGTAGCCATTGATCTATGAATTTATTTAATTTCCTTTAAGTTTACTAGCAGATGCATGATGTATATCAGAGAGGAAGAGTTTTATTACATTTGAGAAACAATAAAACTCATTTTATGGGTTCCCACTCTTTAAAGCGCTCACATTAAAAAGTTGTCTCATCTACATTGTGACATTATAGGTATCTGAAACTTTTTATGTTTCAATCTTGGCTTAAGTTAATTTTCCAATCTCATATAATGAAACATTAGCAATATTTATCTGCCTTTGTTTCTGAGTTGTTTTTTTGTTTTTTGATACGCTCAACTTCTTTTAATGTGTAACTTTTTTATTCTGGGAGAGGGGGAAGCACACTTTGAAGAAAGAGCAACCCTGAAATAGCATCTCTCTTGAATATTTTAGACAAGGGTTGAATGATTCTATCTGGGAGACCAGTATTTTTCTCCCCGCTCTCTCACTCTTACCATGAGAAGTGCAGTTTTCTATGCTGAGAACTTTGATGAGCTGCTTCTTTAGTCAACTGAACTCCTTGCAGTGGGAAATAACTGGTAGTATTGAATTAGTCCTGATAAATTGTTGTCAATAGGTCATTCTGCCTGTGAAAAAACGTGACGGTGGCACTTTGGCCATAAAATTGAGCCCCTCTGCCCTTTCCAGCTACTGCATTTTAACTTGTCTCAAGACTGCTTCCAAGCCAAAAATGAAAGAAAACTCTAAGGAAATGGGTATTAACTGAACTAGTATTAACTTTTATCAGGTGAAAAGTAAGAAAATGAACTTGATAGATCTAGTAGTTTTAGCTTTGAATGTGTGTTTGGAAATAAGTGACATTATCCATTCCTAATAAATGGTGACTTGATACAATATACCTTAATCCTCTGGGGTGATGCATTTCAAATTTTCTACCTTCAGTCTGATGATTGCAGCGAGTCTGAAATAGCCAAACTAAAGGAAGCAATCAGTATACTACAAAATAGTGTCTTCCAGGAAATATACAAGGAACAAAAGGAATATGTAAGTATTCAGTTCCATAGGAATCTGCTGAAATAAGGAATTGTGCCAACTGAGTGTTCATTTTGCATGTATCTGGAGTAAACTTGGAAGAATGAATATCCAGTTCAGATTTGTTCATCCTTTTTGTGCTTGCTTGGTGGGTACTATGCAGTCTTTTGAGCCAATGGAGAATGGATGAATGTGGCTAGCAAAAAAGGACAAGTAAGCTGCCCAGAGGAATTCATGGGAAATTAAAATGGCCACATGGGAGGCTTTTGCTTGGTTTTTAAGCAATCCCACCTGCCAGATGCAAAATACAAAAATATTTTCCAATAGAAATTAAAAGGTGTAAGGTTTCTCACTGGGCAAAAAATAAGGACTTTGAGGGTCAATAGGGTCACGGACACAATATTGTTCAGGTCTGAATTATGCAATATAGTGTATAAAGTTACTTTAATCTTGTAGATTGAATGCCTGTGATGTATGTGGAGAAGTGGATCTAAATTTCTTTTCTGCATAGTCAGTCCAGCCTCTTCATAACAATAGGATATACATAGCACTAAATCATAAAGGTGCCTTTGTGGCAATATTTCATTTTCGAATAAAGGAGTAAAGTCTTTTTTTCATAGAACATTAGGGTGAATTAAGGTGTAATCCTATCATGTCTAGACAGAAGGTTTGACAGCTCCCAGAGTTGAAGGACTATCCTCTGTGTAAACAGGCATTGTGTCTTAAGTTAAGGATGGGCAGTTGTCCTCCTGCTAACCCTGAAAGTGCTTGGTGACATATGAGTTCTCTATTTCAATACTGTGCAAAGACGTCTGGGGTGAAAAAGCACCACTGCCCCATGATAAGGAATGTGTGTGGGGAAAGGTGTTCCCACTCCCAAGAATTTGAGCAAGGATGCTTGACTAGGTAAGTAACCTTGCTTTGAATTCTCATCACACCCATAGTTTTTTTTTTTAATCAAGCAACCATAATAGCTTTATTAGGCCAACTCAAACATCAGAAAAATGTGGAAGCTTTTGAGGTCTCCAGATCCCTCAGTCAGGTGAGATGTTGCACATGTAGGTTGAGGCAGTGATGTAGAAGGGGTAGGGAAAGAAGGGAGAAGAAAAGGATGGCAAGTTGATGTTGTAGTTCAGATACTTGCACAGTCAGTCTTAAGGTAATTTGGAGAAGGGTTTTGCCATGTGATGTGATGGTTTCAGTGTCCCTAGAACCATAGGGAACAAGGAAGTAGCAGACAGTTCATTTTCATTTTTGAAACTATACAGTCCAGCTGGTAACTCAAAATTGTCTCCATCCTGGCAAACCAGACGGATTCTTTAGTTAACTAGTTAAGAAAGCCAGCTGTGCAGGCTAGAGATGTTGCTCTTTTCAGAAGAATATAAACATATCTTCTTGTAGCTGCTTTTCTTTGAGTTAATAAAGTAGCCATGGCTCTTGTATTGGCAGGTGTAAGTGTTCTGCCTTGGGGAGTGGGGAATAATCTGGAAATGTAATGTGGAGATCAGTTATCCATGAATGCTCAGCCCTATATCACTTCCTGATTGCAAATTTGCCACTTGTGGTCCTACAGAATAAAACAGCAGGTAATATAGTTTGCAATATACTGGTTTGCCTTGTTTTCATGTTTGGATTGGTATTGTGGAATTTATCTCTTACTTTAGGAGAAGCTCAATCATCTGGTGCAGAAATTGTTCCCTGAGCTGCCACTCCTCTATCCTGAAGCTGGGATTTTGGAATACATGGTAAATGCTTGATCTTGTTTCTAGCTGAATTGAGGAAACTCCTGGCTGTTCAATATTATGGTTGCCAAAGTATAAAATAAGAGCTGGAATTTGGCAGTGTGCAAAGCCAAATGGTCCAGTAATCCCTGGGTGTTTCTCATCCCATTGGTCAAGTTACAAGCAGTCACTTTTCAGCCATGTGTCCTTGCTTCAGCCATGGTCTTCTATTCATTTCCTTTTCAAAATGTTTTACTTAACTTTTGTTTCTTGCACTGAAATGGCAAGTTTCCTTTATCCTGTAAAACTTTAAGATCCCACAGGCCTGCTTGGTACATAGCGCTAAAACAGGATTAAGCACTGTGTGGACAAGCCCGTGTGATCCCAGAAAAAAACCTCTGGCACAAGTAGCAACTGCCATCATCACCAGGAACGTAACTTAACCAAGATTCATTTCTTGGCTTGTTATATTGTGGTTTAAGCCAATCACTCTTGTCAGTTGCTAGATGCAGTGCAGCCCAACAATTGTAGTTGGTGTGTTTGAGTAATTGACTACAGTTTAACTTAAATCATGTTTCCTGGTTCATACTAACAACAAGCTAGGAACTGCAGGAAGATAATCCTGCATAAGATTGCCATGTGACTATGCAAGAGTAGGAGAAAGAATGGAGGAGTGCATGTGTCTTGGGCATGTACATATGTCTATATTGTGGGAGTATATGGTATTCTGTGAGGAGGAGAAGGGTTGTCTCTTTAAGGGCCAGAATCTTTTAGGTTAGAATTAAACTCATATTGGCATATCTGGCTCTGAAATACAGTACCCCAGATTTACTTCATATTTATAGGAGTTTCCTTCCCTGGTGAGTATGTAGAAATGGAATAATAGGTACAATTGTAAATTAAAAGAAAAAAGATGATCATGTATGTGCTTCTTCAAACCAGCCTAACAAAAATGGAACTGTAATTGAGCCTCCGATACCTTATAGGAGGATTGGAGAACTAGTTCTGGGTTCTGCAAG